>NC_139590.1:13990778-14590778 GCF_946808225.1 Silurus aristotelis | reverse complement strand
TGACTGATTACACACATTATTTCAGAGTGTGGACAACGGGGTCCACTTCCCAAACTTTTGTGATGCAGTGTCTCGTTCCCTCAGGGAGCTAGGTTTACATGCGTAACCTAGAGACGTTCTCTGACATATATGAACTGTTATACGGGGGATGCAACACAGTAGTGAATCCCCCAACTTTTTGTTACAGCCATCAAATTCAAACTTACCTTTAACATTTGATCAATGTTTTATTGTAAAGAAAATATGGCTTAATGGCTCAATTCTGCATTCTGCAATTCTGCAGTATTTTTTAGTAATTAAAATCTTAATATAATAAATATAAGACCAGGGTTGGAACATACTTGAGAAATTGTACTTAATTGTTGTCCATTTCCTTGATTTTATTCCTCTTACTTGCACTCCTGTGTCAATTTATGTTTTGCATATGGGGTATTAATAAAGGTAATAAAGGTCCTATGGCCTGATCCTATGCAATCTTACTCAAGTTAAGAGATGGTAGAATTGATATTATGTTTTTGTGTTGTCAGTTTTTACATCCAACATTAGTGCTGTATCTCAAGAATTAGTGTTATAATAATTATTACAACAATCAACCAACAGCTGACTGATTGTGCAATTGAGCCAAATGTACCCCTAATGTAGTCATGCCCTTAATTGGGCATGGACAAATATGGAAGTTTTATGCAAATGTTGTTTATTATTAGTTAAACCATACCCAAAATAGAGTAGGATTAAAAAGTCAAAGTAATTTCAGTTCGTTCATGAAAAAAATGCCACAAAATGACCCCCAGAGGGTTTATTGTGTGCATCATGTATTTTTGTGCTGATTTGAGACTAAAACAAATGTTACTGATTAAAAGTAAATTTTCTGAGAAGTTTTATTTGCAAGGGTGGAGTTGTTTTCCCCAGTTCTATTTCCTTTGTGAAAAGGTAAGGAGGGTTATCACTGTTTTCCATAATATCTGTTAAATTTACCCAATTATATTAGCCATCCATGTTATTGAAAGAAATATATTGTTTTAAAAAGGGTTTAATAACATGTATGTGAAATAATTTATGACGGCTGGTTTTATTTATTTATTTTTTATATTTTTTGCATGTTTTCTGTGTTCCATGTGGTGCAGCATATTTTATGTAATGTCATTTTGTGTTTGAGGTTAAATGGTGTATTTTATGGTTTTATTATTTTTATTTTGGATACAGCCAACATTTGTCTTTGTAATATGCAGTAGTTTATTGTTGTTTTTCAGTGAATTTGTAAACCATGACTTACTATTAAGCTATGGCCACACCCATATTTAGTTGAACCCTAATTTATGTATGTGTGTATGTATGCATATATAATGAATGAAGTAATGAAGCCAGTTCTATTTTTTATGTGAAAAGGCTGTTGTAGTGTTGGTTCTGCTGTTGGAAAAAAGAGACAATCAGGGGAGCACACCGACGAAGAGGGTTACATATGTATTTATATTTTTTTTCTATAAAAATGGTCAAACTGAAATGTGTGCGTTAATAAAAATGAATGCCGTTAAAATTAAGTTGCATTAACACATTATTTATGTGTTCATTTTGACAACCCAAATGAATCTGTTACCTAATGAATGTATTTAGGCTGAACATCCACCATATAGAACACAAGCAGAGAAAAAGATGATGCTAATCAGGAATGTGTCTGTCCTTATTCATGTCTACATCATTGACTCCCTCTGTCTCATCCATGTTATCCCCAAACTTCTTGTTGACTTCTGCCTGCTCACGGTGAGCTTCATAAACTAGTCTATGTTTGTTGTGTGTGAGAGAAAGGAAATGGCAAGAAAAAGGTTGATGGGCTAAAAATAGCATGCAGTGAGAAGAAAACATATTGACATTTTACCAAATAGATTAAATATACAGTAACAAGCCTGTTTTGAAAATGTAGAAAGTACAGATATTTGTGTAAAAATGTATTGAATAAAAATAAAAAGTTGTCAGAAAAATAGTAAAGTACTGATACCAGAAAAATCTAAGTTACCATAAGTACAGTAACAATTTGTACGTCGTTACTTCCCACCTCTGTATACCAGCTTGTCAAAGTACATATCCTAAAGTCTGCATATGTCTCAAGTTTAACAGTACTCATAGCAATGCACAGTACCACTATTGGTCATAGTTATATAAGTTCATATTTATATAGGTACATCAAATGTATATACATAGATATAGTAGAATCACAGCATAGTAAAACACTACGTATCAATGACTTCATTCCAGTTTGGCCAAAGTTGTTTACATTCTAATTATTAGCAATTAATCAGCATCTAATTTGTTTTTGCATTACCCAAAAGAGAATAATTATGGGGAAAAATGTCTGTCAAGAAAGTTAATATAACCTGCTAATTGTTAGCCATTTCGTTCATACATTATTCTTCTGATGCACCTTAATAGGAAGGAAATTACTTTTGTAGTTCTTCTTCTTTCGGCTTCTCCAATTAGGGGTCGCCACTGCGGATCATCCGTCTCCATACCCCTCCATTACTTTGCATTACTCCGCCACCTATTCCACCTCTTCTTCCTGCAACTGCACCACTCTAATGCCCTCCCTCTCATTCACACACATGTACTCTCTGGTGTGTTTAAAATAGTAAAATGAATGGATGACAGAATTTTTTTTTAATTATGTATTGGACGAAAAAAGTATATGAAAATATTATTATATATATATATATATATATATGAATATGAATATTTGACGTAATTTAAGTTTTTACTTTTTTTTTTTTTTTTTACCTTACTCTTTAGGGCTTCTGTAGAATCAGCAGTAATCAGCACTATTATCTGACTCTAAAACTTTAATATAACCCTACTGCAAAGTTTTATGTGGAGAGACTGATGAGTAAGGCCAGGTCTCATTGGTAATATTACCTATACAGTAATGGCAGAATCATTTTACTATTTTCATTATGGCTCTTCAGTGATTTACAGCAGAGAGTGGACAAGAGTGCAACCTAGAACAGCCAGAATTATTATTGACTGGCTATGATTGTTTTACAAAGTCAGGAAGCAATAGTTGGCCAATTAAAGACTTCTATTTTGACTCTGTGGCATTGGATAAACCAGAAGAGGTGGAAGGTGTATGTTTGTATGTTCATGGATCTTATTAGCCTGTTCACTGCCTGGGAAGAATGTTGCATTGCTCGTCTATGCATCGTTACCCTGTGGCAGTCTCACATTGTGACAGGCTGCTCTGCTTCTGTATGTGGCATTGTGAGAAGGCATTCTTTCTCCACTGCCACACCATAATGAGACGATGTGACATTTTTCGACATTTTTCCCTTGTTTGCATCATGGCTTCTGGAAAGGTGAATACTCCGTGGCAGTCAGTTGAATATTCTTGAAGAGCTGTATTCGCCAAAGAATATGTCATTATTATGTCATCGATATGCATTGGTCTGTAGCGAGACACTGAGTTTTATTAAATGTCACTCAAACATTGTTGATTCATATGGCAAGAAACCAGTCTACAAACCTGTTTTGCACTTAAAGTCGTATATGGAGGAGATGGGATTTGTCAGAGTATAAAAAAAATATCAGGTTATGAGCAATATGTAAAATAATGCAAACAAAAAAGAATCCCAAAAAGGATGCCAGGTGGCAGAGATGAGTATTGTCCTACACAACTTAACTTCAGTTAGCTAAATAATATTAATGTTGTGCACCCTTTCAGATTTCCTTTTGCATTGGGTGGTGACAAAAGTAGAGAAAAAAGTAGTTCTCTTACAGGAGGTTATAGTCTGATCACAGTTTCATGGCACTTTAAAAATACATACTGTATCACTATCATTTGGCATATATTTATCACATTTACATTTTTTAATAGTAAAAAATAAATAAATAAATAAATAATAATAAAAAAAAAAAATAATAATAATAATAATAATAATAATAATAAATAACAGCCTTGCAGGACATTTCAAATTGCAAATAACAGAACAAAGAACTCAAGAAACTAATTAGATTTTCGAGCATCATGATGAATGAACTTAACAAATAATATCTTTAATGCCTAATTAAACCATTTGAACTGTCCATCTGTTTCACTGAAAGTGTATAACATAAAAGTAGTGCTTTGTTGAGTCAGAATCCCTATTAAATATTTGACTTAACAAGGTTGTAGAACCACTTATATGTGTTAAGTAAAGCTGATTTTATATATAATATGATTATGATTATATATATATATATATATATATATATATATATATATATATATATATATATATATATATATATATATATATATATATATATATAAAACCATATATAATTATATATAAGCTATATATAATATATAACACCAAGACACAGGTACATGCATTATGTAGTCCACCAAAACTAACACAATACATTATAATTTTGTGTAGTCTATACTAGGCCCTATTTGGTCTATAATAATACTTGAAAAAAAGGATCCTCTCTCAAAGTTATTGGGCACAATAGCATATTTGGGGTGGCAAAGTAATTCACCAGCTGAAATTCACAACATGAAGCACACAAACTTGGAATAACAATTCCTAATGACTATTTGGCACCAATAACTGGGTCATCTCTTTCTTGGTACCTCATGCTTTGAGCTGGTAACATGCAGACGGACCCTGACAGGATCCAGGCCATCCGGGATTGGCCAGCCCCCACCTCCCGCTGCCAACTACAAAATTTCCTGGGCTTCGCCAATTTTTATCGCTGCCTTGTCAAGGGCTATAGTTCTGTGGTGATGCCCCTTCATCACCTGACTTCCTGATTCCGCTCGTTTCTTTGGGGCCCCGAGGCTAAAGAGGTGTTTCTCAAGATTCACCGAGGCACCAATCCTCATCTTTCCTGACCCAGCCCGGCAATTCGTGGTCGAGCTTGAGGCTTTCGAAGTAGGAGGAACTTGGAGGAATGGCACCAGTGGTTGGAGGGGGCGAAGGTCCCCTTTCTGGTCTGGACGGATCACCACAACCTTGAGTACCTGAGTAACGCCAAACCTGTCGCACTATTAAGAGTTGATGCCCCGGAGGAGCCGTGCCCCAAGACCATCCTTCCCAAATTCATGTCGGTTTGCTCAGTCTTGCCTTGGAGGAGCAGGTCAAGAACACAGAGAGCATTCACTCTCAAAATCTCCAATAGTGTCAACTCCCAGTTCTTCTGTCACCCTGGTCAGCCTTGCAGCTTGTCTCTGGTCAAGACACGCTTTTGATGGCCCTTAATGGTAAAGGACACCCAGGACTTTGTTGCAGCCTGCCCTAACTGCGCTTGACACAAGAGCCCTTGCGGCCGCCCCAGGGTCTCCTTTGGCCCACTCTTATCCCGAAACATCCGTGGTCACACCTACCAGGCTGCCCCCTTCCAATGGCAAAACAGTCATCAAGACCATCATTGATCAGTTTTCAAAGATGGGCCACTTTATTGCCCTACCCAAGCTCCCGTCCACCACGGAAACTGCTAAGCTGGCCCTCCAGCACATATTTTGCCTCCATGGATTTTCCAGAGATAGAGTCTTGGACTACGGCCCCTAATTCTCGGCTCAGTTTTCGAGAGAGTTCTGCCACCTTCTAGGCATCCCAACCAGCCTCTAATCTGGATTCCACAACCCAGACAGCTGCATGTGTGTGTGTTTTCTCCTTAGCACCTAAGTGTTACATTAGTGCCAAAACCCAGAATTAAGAAAGAACTGCCATAATCACTTACCCCTCACTATGATTGTCAAGACTCTCAGAGACGTGTGGAACCAAAGCAGCATTTTCAGATCTTGCTCAATGGTCAAGGAAATGGTTCAGGTCCTCGATTTACTGTAGGTTGCCCCTACAGTAAACTGGTCTCTGCCTCCTTTGCAGTCAGGAACCCACCTCCTGGTTGGATAAACTAATATGGATCAAGTATGCATATAACACCCTTCCCACTGCTGCCACAAGGCAGCCACCCTTTTCTTCAAAACCACCCTGTTCTTCCAATGCTGCCATAGTGGCTGGAGAACTGCCCGAGCTGCCTGCTTAAAAACGGCTTAAGACTTTGCCAGGGGGCCAACCGTAAGTGGTGCCTAGCCCCTTATTACCGTGTTGGACAGCAAGTAAGGCTCTCCATTTGAGACCTTCCCCGTAAGGCCACCTGTCAGACGCTGGCCCGGCACTTCATCGTCCCATTTCCTGTTGGGGTGTTAGGAGCTGCCCTGGTACTATCAGCCCGCTTGAGCACTTCTGACATTGCGGCCTCCACCACCGTGGAATCACCCCCTTGTTCAACGTGCTCCGGTTCCCAGCTCTGCTAGTGTTCAATGAGCTCCGGTTCTCTGCTCTGCTTGCGCTTAACGCGATTTGGTCCTCGGCTCTGTTAGGCTTGCGCTCAAGGCGCTCTGACTTCCGGCTTGGCATCCTCACGCTCCGTATGCTTCGGCTCCCGACTCGGTTCACTGACTCAGCTCTCAAACTCGGTTCTTCACGCTCACGTTTCTGGTACGGCTTTCCCTGCTCTTGGCACTGTTCTGGCATCCGCCTTGGATCCTAGACCTGAATAGCTGACACCCACACTTGTTCCACACTGTACCTGGCTACTGCAGGACCACAATCAACAAATATTTCCCCCAATAAGGCCCCAAACATCAGATCATTTATTCCAAGAATGTGTCAATGGGGTAAGAAATCACTGTCACTTCCAATTTATGTTATTGGCTCCAGAAATAAAACACAACAGGTAGGAGTGTATATTCTTGAACATCCTCATGTGTACACCTCACCTTTACCTGATTATAACCTAAATCTGCCAGTGCATGTTATGTAGTGCCTTAAATACTCAATGGCATACAGTACATCCCAGCCCAATTGGGGCAACCTACAGTAAATCGAGGACCTGAACCATTTCCTTGACCATTGAGCAAGATCTGAAAATGCTGCTTTGGTTCCACACGTCTCTGAGAGTCTTAACAATCATAGTGAGGGGTAAGTGATTATGGCAGTTCTTTCTCAGTTCTGGGTTTTGGCACTAATGTAACACTTAGGTGCTAAGGAGAACAAACACACACATGCAGCTTTTTGCTGCTTCATTCTCTCTCCTATGAAGCTCTTTTCTCTTCACTTTATTCGTCTACAACACAGATCACTCGTTAGCTAAAATGGCACACAGGTGTGGAATCCTTACCACTCACTGTCCCTGGCTCCACACTTCATTCACAAGCCAGCACTCAAACATGCTTCCACTTCCATAGATTACTAATAAAATTTATAATTTCTTGAATAGGTTTTTGTTTTTTCAGCATAATGAGGTGTCCGGCCTATTTTTGACACCTCTTTGGACCACCTAGTAAGAGTCCCCTTTAAACAGCTACTAAACGTTAATTCAATATTTGAAATAAAGATCTTTCTTATGAAATTAAAAGGTAACTGGCCATACCTGGCCTGTCAAAAAATATTCAATTTACTTAATCAGTTTTAAATGTATAAAGGATGTTGGAGAATGGATTCACTAATATTTTGGTCCTTTGGCGCTTCTGATTAGGCAAAAGAGCATAGGTGATTGTAGGCTTACAAGGAAGACTGTGACTCTAAAATCAGTGAGTCTCTATTGATTACTATCACCCCAAGCTAATTATCCAAACAGCAGGGAAATGTCATCCACTCAATGTCCATGCATTCAGACTAGGGATGTGCTTTCATCCTAACTGTATTATTATATTGATATTCAAAGGATGAAATTATATACTCATGTATATTAATTTATTATTTCTTTTGTCAGGGACAGATAGATAGTGTTCTAGTTTTATCTCTGCCCATGCTCATGGGTCAAAAAGATTTGATATGTGTAGGATATCTAGAAAATTGGATTAACATTTAAATTATTAGATATTATTATATACTTAAGTATCTTCCACACTTAAGTGAAAACTGCTGGATTTTATTTATAAGTCCTGAAGAATACCTCTAACAATGTTGCTCTCTGCTTAAAATTAGTGCCACATGCAGCTTTTCATTTTAATATCTGATTGCTGACTTTGTGACTACACGACATAGCTGATTGACAAAATGTGATTTCAATGTTTTATGTGAAGTTTATTGAGTATTTGAATATCTATGCACAATCCTTGTTGTGTACTGTTCAGTTGTGAGTGGAAATAAACTGTGAATTTCTCTCTCTGTATGAGTGTACTATTTGTACCTATTTGTAACTTCCCCATGCATTATATAATTCTAAGAACAATACCATTTTATACATCATGACCATGTAAGAAAGAAAGACAGACTAATTACAGACCAGACTTAGCTTTCATGCTATAAACCTTCCTTTAAAGCCATCCTATCACTTCTTCTTGATGCTTAACAATAAAACCCTCCCTCATTAGTATTAATATCGTAATACAATGGTCTAATTTCTGTTTGACGAAATATTTAGATTTTATCAAGTGTTTTTCGTCAATGATTTGTCAATGATTTGTGCTTCCACTAATCAGACTGTGATTAGTTTGCATTACGTTTTGACCTAATACTATCCCCCTGCCAACTATTGCCCTGTATTCATGGTTTATTAAAAATTACCTTCACAATGCTATTTCTTAATGTTTTCCCATAACTCGATCACAAAGGTCAGGTCAATACACTGCTTTCATTTTGAAATGGTGGAATGTATGGGTTTTACCTATTACTGTTCTGCAACTACAGAGATATATTCATACTTGCTTTGGAGTCCAAAAGCTGATTATAAATAATTCCAGAGCAGCACAACCAGTCTGCCTCATTTTTTTCTCAATAATTGACACTGAATAATGATTTGGATGTATGAGGCCCACATTAATATTACACACTGCTAGCCTGTTAGCCTTCTGCCATTTATCTCTTACTGTGATTACTGTGAATAGTGCTAATCTTTAGCATATGGAGACCATACCTTGAAAAAAAGGGAAAAGGAAAACATTTGTTTTTGTGTATTCCTGCACATAAGTGACGAATTGAAAACATATCAGTTTTTACATGATATACTGGTCCTAGACAAGAAATTGTAAATTTATAAGGACAGTGCACATTGCAACACTCATTCATGCTACCTAATTTATTTTAGCAAGGGTTGCGGTGGTTCCATAGATGATATGATTAACACAAAGCAAGGTGGGAGAATGCACCCTAGGTGGAAATATGGAAGAATAAGTGAAACTATGCACCAACATAGTCCGAGCTCAGAATTAAACTATTACGCCATCACGGGTTTATAGTATTATTGTATTAAGGCATTGTTCAATGGATATACTCCCCTGCATATTATACACTTGTATTCAACAGCTCCTACTGTAATAGTAATACTTTTCCAGCATGCATCTTTGAATTGTTATTAAATATAAATTCTCAAGGTATCAGGATTATGGACAGGGTCTATGGTTCCCACAACCAATTCACTATCACATTCCACTATCACATGACTTTCTACACCTGATTCACATTCATGGTCATAGCACCCTTTTGTCACTCGTTTGATTTTTTCATGTTTGCGTAAAATTTTGTTTTGCTTAGATTCCTTTTTTCCTATGTTTCTGGTTATTCCATGTATTGCTCTTTGTGCTTTTTTGTAGTTACATTTACTGATTCTTTTTAACACATTATTCGAGTAAAGCTGCCTATTGGTAAAAGCGCTGTACAATTAAAAATTTATTGAATTTAATAAAAATATCTGCACTTGCATCAACTTCCACCTTGTTACATGGAACAAGATTTCTACAGGTTATTTTAGACAGTGTTTTCCTTGTGCTGCCAGGCAAAAATACACTATAAAAAATAATCTGAAAACAAACCAAAAAAAGGTTTGCACTGCATGTTGCTTCTAGTCCTGGAGTCACAATAGTCCCCCTAACTGCATATAGATATAACTTGACTTTGCAGCAGTGCAAAGCATGTGGATTTCTTGAGGGGCATTTTTAGATATTCCAAAGATAGAATATGAACAAAATCTTCTGGTGACACTAAGACTGTTACTAAAGGTTGCTCATGCATTCAGTGTTAAGAGCTGACGGAACTGTTTGTCGTTGTGAAGGTGAAAGTTCGAAATTTAGTAAGAAAGAGTCTGTGCCTTCAATTTTTAACAGACATCTGTTTAATGTGGTATAAGTATATTTGCGTTGACTCTACAAAGTCATCAAGAAATGCCAATAAGGCTTCCTGTTAGAGTAAACAATCAATAGGGATCTGTTAGTCTTTTCACATTTGTTGTTATCCAAATTAACCATGTGTAGGTATTCTGTCTTGGGACCTGCAATTCTGGGGGGTGGGGTGGAGATTACTGTTGTGTGATTTTCTGGCAGACCTCCTGTAATCAAAATTATCTTTTGTTATGAACAAAGTAATCTATTTTATGTGGTGCCAAAACATACTAAGGATGAAATCTAGTAAGAGAAATACAAATTAGGCCACTAGGGAAATTATACATTTAACTTGTCAAATGAACAGGTTTAAGTTGGATTGTTGGATAGGTGAGGCCCATAATGTAATTTGTTTTGGCAGCCCACTTTTTACTGAAAGCAGCATTACTTGTTTCTTTTTTTTTTTTTATCCTATTATTTATGTAGAGTAATAAATTTCTTGGTGTAACCATCCAACAATAAAAGCTTATTAGGCAATAAAAAAATGCACAGAAACCTTTATGCTTACCCTCATTAAGAATTCACATTCTATGAATATGCATATTAGATAAGTGTCTGGCTGGCCGTTTCCTGTGGTACCTCCAATGCTGCATGTTGCATGGCCTAAATTTGTATACCAGAAAAGAACAGTCTCTTATAGTAATTTATGGTGCAGTAGTACTTGCCTGGTATGCGTTTATTATTAACTAATTTTTCAATGTTTCTTTTATTAATGCAGTAAAATATCCACAGTGCCATTTCATTGCTGGAAATTAGATTCTTCTTCTTTACAAAACTGTAGAATTCACTTGTCCTGCACTCCATTCCTCTCATCGTGATAGCCTTTGCCTTAAGCCCTAGAGTAAATTTTTTTGTTTTGCTTTCATAGTACAGGTAGCAGTAATAAGGTAGTAGTTGTAGTGGGTTTTTTCTATGTTGTATTGACTTTTCGAGCACACCTTGGAGCTATATGCATCGCAAGTAAATTTTAAGATGATTTATACAAAACATACTCCCATTATGCACATTAGTGCTCATCTGCACAAGATTTGCATTCATAAAGCGAAGAGTAGAGGCAATATGTCACTAGAAACTATGTTTTGGGCTGTGAATACAGTGAATATGAATATAATTTAACATCCATGACAAGGGTTTTCAGCCCCAAGGTGGCAGGGATCGGAAGAAAGAGCATCTAAAATAGAGACATTATTAAAGTGATGGCTTTTATATAGACAAGATCCAAGATGGCAGCATGGCAGTCTTTCAAATGTCTGCTCCCTGGACAATAAACTGGACTACATCCGACTCCAGGGGACCACGTGACGAGAGTTCAGAGACTGCTGTGTCTTTGTTTTCACAGAGACGTTGATCAGAGTTCCAGAAACCACCATCCAGCTAGACGGGCTAACAGTGTTTCATGGCGACAGAAATGCAGCTCTGTGCAGTAAGACTCGTGGTGGTGGCGTGTGTGTTTTCAACACAGAATGGTACAAGAACTCTGTGCTTGTCTCACGCTATTGCTCATTGCTAGTGGAGTTTGTGACTATAAGATGCAAGCCATTTTATTTACCACGGAAATTCACCACTGTTTTAATTGTCGAAGTGAACATTCCTCCCAGCACTAATGCTAAGGAGGCACTGTGTGAACTCTATGGTGCTATTAGCGACCTGCAGAATGCTCACCCGATCGATTGTTTATTATCGCGGGAGATTTTAACCATGCAAATCTCAGGACTGTGCTTCCTAACTCCATCAGCATCTGAAATTTGCAACGAGAGGGGCGAACACAATAGATCTTGTTTACACAAACATCCCCGGCGCGTATCATGCAGAGCCCCGCCCCCATCTCGGCTACTCAGACCACATTTCTGTTATGCTAATTCCAGTATACAGACCGCTCGTCAGCCACTTTAAACCGGTTTTGAAACAGGTGAAAACCTGGCCAGCAGGAGCCACCTCTGCTCTTCAGGACTGTTTCGACTGCACTGACTGGGACGTGTTTAGGAAGGCTGCAACCAATGGCGATTTCATCAACTTGGAGAAGTACACATCATCAGTGACCAGCTACATTAGCAAGTGTGTTGAAGAAGTGACCATCTCCAAGACATCACTACACGCTCAAACCAGAAGCCGTGGATGACCACAAACGTGCAATCGCTGCTGAAACAAAGAGACTCCACCTTCAGAGCTAGAGACAACCCGGCTTTAATATCAGCAAGGGCCAAACTCACAATCAGCAAGGACATTACTCACAATCATACATTCTGTTAGTCTTGGTAGTTCTCACTCTTTAGTGTTTTGTATTGTTTTAAAGATTTATAATCACACTCTTGATATCACAAATGAGGATGGGTTCCCCTTTTAAAACTGTTTTTTCTCAAGGTTTCTTCCTATTATCATCACCAAGAGTAACAGAATGTGTGATTGTGAGTAATGTCCGTTCTACAGTCAGTTGACATTATAACACTCAAATAGGTCCAATGTCCAAACTCTACATTAAGTGGAATCCAAAAGTCACTGGAACGTCTTTAGATGGTTCAGGATGTTTACCGGTCGGCATCTACTTCTTTATTATTCTTTATTTATGTGTAGGACTCGCTAAAAAGAGAAGTTTTTAATCTGCACTTAAACTGGGAGAGTGTGTCTGAGCCCCAAACACTGTCAAGAAGACTATTCCAAAGTTTAGGAGCTAAATATGAGAATGTTCTACAACCTTTAGTGGACTTTGCTATTCTAGGTACTACTAAAGTCCAGAGTTTTGGGATCTCAAGGATTGTCTTTAAGTTAGAAAACTGGATAAATACATGGGAGCTAAAACATTTAAGACTTTGTAGGTAAGTAGCAATATTTTGTAGGCAATTCAAAACTTAACAGGTAGCCAGTGTATGAATGATAAGATTGGGGTTATATGGTCATATTTTCTCAACCTTGTCAGGACTCTGGCTGCTGCATTCTGGACTAACTGTAGCTTGTTTAATAATGATGCAGGAGAACCACCTAGTAATACATTACAATAGTCCAGTCTGGAGGTCATGGATACACGTACAAGCTTCTCTGCATCAGATATAAAAATGTTTCTTAGTTTAGCAATATGGAGGAAGGTGGAAGATGGCTTTTTGTAATATGGTTGATATGATTTTCAAAAGTTGCTGTCTAAAATAATTCACAGGCTTTTAACTGTTGATCTAGTAGTTACAGTACATCCTTCTAAATGCAGGTTGAAATACTGGAGCTTTTGTGTACTGATTTTTGGACTGATAAACAAAATCTTTGTCTCATCAGAATTGAATAATAAAACATTATGCGCTATCAAATCTTTTAATTCTTTACACACTCCGTTAACCTGGTCAATTGAGATGTTTCGTCTGGTATTGATGAGATGTGTAACTGGGTATCAACAGAATAACAGTGAAAGCTAATCCCATGCCTTCTAATAATGTTTCCCAAGGGAAGCATTTACTGTATATTGTGAAAAGCAGGGGTCCTAGAACTGAATCTTGTAGTACACCATATTCTTGAATTAACCTGGATAGTTCTCCATTTTAGTCTACAAAATAGTAACGATCAGACAGGTAGGATTTAAACCATCCCCTGAATGGCAATGTAATTCTGTAAGTGATCCAGGAGAAAGTCATGATCTACAGTGTTGAATGCAGTGCTAAGATCTAGCAAAACTGACAGAGAGATGAAGCCTTGGGCTGAAGCTAAAAACAGGTCATTTATGATTTTTAACTAGTGCAGTTTCTGTGCTATGATGGAGCCTGAAACCTGACTGAAACTCTTTAAAGATATTGTTCTCTTGTAAGAAGGAACATAACTGGGCAGACACAATCTTTTCTAAAATCTTAGACATAAACGGAAGATTTTAAATGGGTCTGTAATTTGACAGTTCAAATAAGTTGGGTATTTCAGTTGGGTACAAAAAATAGGTTTCTAAATGAGGGGCTTAATAACTGCCAACTTGAGGGGTTAGGGACGTGACTAAAGATAATGAGGAGTTAATAATCTTGAGAAAAGGCTCACCAACTGTATGTAACACTTCTTTTAGTAGTTTAGTTGGAATAGGATCTAACTGACATGTTGATTTGGCTTTGGTGATAACATCATACAGCTCTTCCTGTCCTGTACTTGTAAAACAGTGTAATTGTGGAGTTTTAGGTGAGATTGGATCAGGAGATGCTGTCAGGTTGGACCTTCACAATTTTGTTTTTAATACTTTTAGTTTTTTCAGTGAAGAATTTCACCTCACTTCCAAACTGTGATGGAACACATTTTTTTTTTAGATACTTGATTTGTTGTTAATTTAGCCACGGTACTGAAAAGGAACCTGGGAATAATTGATCAGGTGGTCAACTTCAGCATTTAGCGCCTGTCTGTAGCTGAGCATACTGTTTTTATACGCAATTCTAAAAACCTTAAACAATTTAGTTTTTCTTCATTTTCTTTCCAGATTACGGGCTGCTCTCTTGAGGGCATGAGTATGACTATTACACCATAGTGCAAGTGTTTTTTTCTCTTCTATCTTTTTTAACCTGATGGGGGCAACGGTTTCTAATATGCTAGTGAGGATAGTGTCTATGTTGTTAGCCATTTAGTCATGATCATTAGCATTTAGGGGTTTAGTGAGAAATTGGGATAAACCAAGGAGGTTGTTTGTGAATCTGTCTGTAGTGGTCAGAACAATAGTTCTACCAAGTCAATAATGTGGTGAGACGCAGCTAATCGGATCTACCAGTAGTGTGTACAGTATGAGGTAATGGTCTGTGATATCATCACTCTGAGGTAAAATATCTATATTAGTGACATCTGCTTCATGGGATATTACTAAGTCTAGTGTGTGATTAAAGCAATGAGTCAGTCTAGTGATGTTTTGTTTAACCTTAAAAGAGTTTATTAAGTCAACAAATGATAGTTCTAGGGCATCATTTACACCATCTACATAAATATTAAAAACTCCTACGAGCAGCACTTTATCAAAATTAATCAAGAGTTTTGAAGGAAAACAAGCAAACGTTTTGAAGAAAATCAGCATCGGGCCCTGGGGGTCTGTACATGATGGCCAGATTGAAAGATAGTAGAGGTTTTCTATGTATGTCTGAAAGTACAACTTTAAGAACGAGCACTTCAAATGATTTTATCCTGAATCCAAATTTTTGACCAACATTAAGAATAGCACTATAAATGGTTGCTACCCCACCCCCATGACCAGTCTGACGGGGCTCATGCTTATATGCATATCCTGATAGTGTAGACTCGTTTAGACCCATATAATCATTTGGTTTAATACAGGTCTCAGTGAGACATAGTGCATCGAGATTATTATCTGTGATCATCTCATTTACAATGAGTGCTTTGGGTGCAAGTGATCTAATGTTTAAAAGATCAAACTTTAGAACTTTTTTGAGTTTGCTTATCTGGCATTTTATTAGTTTTAACTGCAATAAGATTATTTCTGGATCTTGTGTATCATGGTAATCACGGAATCGCGCTCCGTCTCACGGAAAGGGAAGATTCTCAGTGGAGATCGTGAAGGCCGGGGGTGGTGATGGGGGAGACTTCCTCGACCGGGGCTTGGCTTGCGTCTTCCACTGCTGCAGCATCCAGGGTCCATGGTGCACTGGTGCCGGAGTGATCGATACCTGTGTGGGCCGCGTGGTAGGTGTGTTGGGCCTGGGCAGGGACACACGCAGAGTTAAGGTGCTGGGAGCATTAGTTTCAACCTGAGAATTTACCTGGGACGAGTAAACATCCACTTGGGATGTTTCCAGCACCGCTTTCTGTTTTCGCAGCTGGGCATGCTTTGCATGTAAGTCACAAATCTGTTTCTCCAAAGCCTCTAGCTCCAACTCCATCGTTTGCAACTCGAATCCTCACCTGTGCTTAAAGGTAGACACACATCTGACATAGAGCTTATAATAGCGAATAGAGTTGAAATAAGGTGTGAGGCAATGAATGTAGTAAACACTAGTGGTAGTCCAGTTAATGAGCTACAGGCACAAGTCAGGAAGACAAAAAAACTATTCAGGATTATTTAAGGAGGAAAAAAGATAGATAAATAGTAAGGTTTATGCCAACAGATATACAAACACAGACCTTGCGGCAAACAAGTCAAACGCAGGAAGAGAGGTGGCTATTTGTAAACAACAGTATAGTTTTATGATGAGGAAGAGCACAACGGATGCAATATTTGCTTTGAGAATGTTCATAGAGATGTATAGAAAAGTTTAGAAGGAGTTGCATTGTGTATTTGTGGATCTAGAGAAAGTGTATGATGGGGTGCAATGAGAGGAGTTGTGGCAATAAATGAAGAAGTCTGGTGTGGCAGAGAAGTATTAGAAGGTGGTGCAGGACATGAATGATGACAGTGTTACAGAAGGGAAGTGTGCAGTAGGAACGACAGACTGGTTCAAGGTGGAGGTGGGACTGCGTCAAGGATCAGTGCTGAGCCCATTCCTGTTTGCAGTGGTGATGGACAGGTTGACAGCCGAGGTCAGACTGGAGTGTCCATGGACTATTATGTTTGCGGATGTAGCAAATTTAGCTAGCAAAAAGGGGAAATATTTATGAGTAATTATAATGGGTTATAATTACCTATAAATATTTAAGTTAGGTCTTAGGATTGACGGTAATGGAATCAACGTTGCAATTATTTGATCTGTTCGTCCACCAAGCAGACAGTATAATCTTTCAACAATTCTAAGAAAGGTTATCTCTCCGACCAAGAAAGAAACAAATCCCAACTTTATACCCTACTAGTTCAAATTGAATATGTAACGGAATTCAGTATTCAGTGACCTAAAAAAATGTGAGCAACACTCAGAGACAATCACTTATGAACATAAGGCATTTAATGAATGCCACTACGTAACACAGAACTAATCTAAACACAAACATACATATAGGGAAAGAGACATTAGGAAAATAGAGAGAGAAAAAGTAAAGAAAGAGAAAAAAAAAAGAGAAAGGAAGAAAAAGAAATGGCAAGTTTAATCTAAAATTGACTACAACCTAATGGGAATCATTAAGGAATTAAAATTCACCCCAATAAAGGGCCTCAAATTTTAACATGCATCTAGATATTATAATTATTAATATTATAATAAGCAAAACATTTCATGTATTAAAATTTTTTTATTTATTTATATATATATATATATATATATATATATATATATATATATATATATATATATATATATATATATATTTTCAGAATCCATGCAATAAATTCAGAATTCTCTCAAGTTTCATTTAATATATTCGAAATCCATTATATATATATATATATATATATATATATATATATATATATATATATATATATATATATATATATATATAAAACCACTATATCTATCTGTGTGTGTATATTTAATCCAAATAATCGATTAAGAGGAAAATTGTCTGATGATTTATCAAAATCATTGTTAGTTGCAGACCTAATATAATATATACCGTGTGTGTGTATATATATATATATATATATATATATATATATATATATATATATATATATTCCATATATATATAACACCCAGCCATTAGGGGGGCACAAGCCAGTGCACTCTTAATGTCGGTCCCAAGCCCGGGTAAATGGGGAGGGTTGCGTTAGGAAGGGCATCCAGCGTAAAACATGTGCCAAATCAAATATGCGGATCACAAATGAGAATTTCATACCGGATCGGTCGAGGCCCGGGTTAACAACGACAGCCACAGGTATTGTTAGCCGACAGGGTACATTGGAGGTGGGTTTAAACTGTTTTATCATGGTGTGGATGGGAAGAGAAATGGTGTAGGGGTGATTCTGAAGGAAGAGTACAGTAAGAGTGTAGAAGAGGTGAAGAGAGTTTCTGATAGGGTGATGATCGTGAAGGTGGAAGTTGAAGGGATGATGATAAATGTCATCAGTGCCTATGCTCCACAAGTTGGCTGTGAGATGGAGGACAAGGAAAGATTCTGGAGTTAATTAGATGAAGTGGTAGATGGTGTACCTAGGAAAGAACGATTGGTGATTGGGGCAGACTTTCATGGGAATGTAGATGAAGGGAACAGAGGTGATGAGTAGGTGATGGGTAGGTATGGTTTTAAGGAGAGGAATGTGGAAGGGCAGATGGTGGTAGATTTTGCTAAAAGGATGGAAATGGCAGTGGTGAACACGTATTTTAAGAAGAAGGAGGATCATAGGGTGACGTATAAGAGTGGAGGAAGGTGCACACAGGTGGACTATGTGCTATGCAGGAGATGCAACCTAAAGGAGATTGTAGACTGTAAGTTGTTGGCGGGGGACAGTGTAGCTAGACAGCATCGGATGGTGGTCTGTAGGATGGTTTTGGAGGCGAAGAAGAGGAGGAAAGTAAGGATTGAAAGAAGAATAAGATGGTGGAAACTGAAGGAGGAAGAGTGTAGTGTGAGGTTCAGGGAAGGGGTCAGACAGGGGCTTGGTGGTGGTGAAGAGGTGCCGGATGATTGGGCAACTACTGCAGAAGTGATGAGGGAGGCAGCTAGAAAAGTACTTGGTGTGACATCTGGAAATAGAAAGCAAGACAAGGAGACGTGGTGGTGGAATGAGGAAGTGCAGGAGAGCATTAGGGGAAAGAGGTTGGCGAAACAGAAGTGGGATCGACAGAGTGATGAGAAAAGTAGGCAGGAGTACAAGGAGATGCGGCAGCAGGTTAAGAGGGATGTGGCAAAAGCCAAGGAAAAGGCATATGAGGAGCTGTATAAGAGGTTGGACACTAAGGAAGGAAAAAAGGATTTACACCGATTGGCCAGGCAGAGGGACCGAGCTGGGAATGGTTGTACTGCAAGTTAGAGCAATAAAGGATGGAGAGGGAAATATGTTGACTAGTGAGGAGAGTGTGTTGAGAAGGTGGAGGGAGTATTTTAAGCAGCTGATGAATGAGGAAAATCAGAGAGAGAGAGAAGGTTGGAGGATGTGGAGTTGGTGAAGCAGGATGTAGATAGGATTAGTAAGAAGGACGTGAGAGCAGCGATTTAGAGGATGAAGAATGGAAAGTCGGTTGGACCAGATGACATACCGGTAGAAGCGTGGAGATGTTTAGGAGAGATGGCAGTGGAGTTTTTAACCAGATTGTTTAACAGGATTCTGGAAGGGGAGAGGATGCCTGAGGAATGGAGAAGGAGTGTGCTGGTACCGATCTTTAAGCATAAGGGAGATGTGCAGACCTGCAGTAACTACAGGGGAATTAAGTTGATCAGTCACACCATGAAGTTATGGGAAAAAGAAGTGGAAGCCAGGCTGAGAGAAGAGGTTTCCATCTGTGAGCAACAGTATGGTTTCATGCCGAGGAAGAGCACCACAGATGCCTTATTTGCTTTGAGGATGTTGATGGAGAAGTATAGAGAAGGACAGAAGGAATTGCATTGTGTATTTGTGGATTTAGAGAAAGCGTACGACAGAGTGCCAAGAGAGGAGTTGTGGAATTGTATGAGGAAGTCAGGTGTGTCAGAGAAGTATGTGAGGGTGGTGTAGGACATGTATGAGGACAGTGTGATGGCAGTGAATTGTGCAGTGGGTACGACAGACTGGTTCAGGGTGAAGGTTGGACTGCATCAAGGATCGGCCCTGAGCCCTTTCCTGTTTGCAGTGGTGATGGACAGGTTGACGGACGAGGTCAGACAGGAGTTTCCCTGGACTACGATGTTTGCAGATGATATTGTGATTTGTGGTGAGAGTAGGGAGCAGGTTGAGAAGAGCCTGGAGAGGTGGAGATATGCGCTGGAGAGAAAGGGAATGAAAGTCAGTAGGAGTAAGACAGAGTATATGTGTGTGAATGAGAGGGAGGGCAGTGGAGTGATGCGGTTGCAGGGAGAAGAGGTGGAGAAGGTGGAGGACTTTAGGTACCTGGGGTCAACAGTGCAAAGTAATGGAGAGTGTGTTAGAGAAGTAAAGAAAAGAGTGCAGGCAGGGTGGAGTGGGTGGAGAAGAGTGACAGGAGTGATTTGTGATAGTTCATATCTGCAATATTTAAAGGAAAAGTTTATAGGACTGTGGTGAGACCTGCGATGTTGTATGGATTAGAGACAGTGGCATTGAGTAAAAGACAGGAGGTGGAGCTGGAGGTGGCAGAGCTGAAGATGTTAAGGTTTTCGTTGGGAGTGACGAGGATGGACAAGATTAGAAATGAGTTTATTAGAGGGACAGCACATGTAGGATGTTTTGGTAACAAGGTGAGGGAGGCGAGATTGAGATTTTGTGTTTTGGACATGTGCAGAGAAGGGACATGAATTATATTGGTAGACGAATGCTGAAGATGGAGCCACCATTTAGGAGGAAAAGAGGAAGGCCAAGGAGGAGGTTCAAGGATGTGGTGAGGGAAGACATGCAGGTAGTTGGTGTGAAAGAGGCAGATGTAGAGGACAGGGTGGTATGGAGACGGATGATCCGCTGTGGCGACCCCTAATGGGAGCAGCCGAAAGAAGAAGAAGAAGAAGATGAAGTGGAACGAAATTTATTGGATATTTCAAACTTTTTTAACAAATAAAAAACTGAGAAATTGGGCGTGCAAAATAATTCAGCCCCCTTAAGTTAATACTTTGTAACGCCACCTTTTGCTGCAATTACAGCTGTAAGTCACTTGGGGTATGTCTCTATCAGTTTTGCACATAGAGAGACTGAAATTTTTGCCCATTTCTCCTTGCAAAACAGCTCGAGCTCAGTGAGGTTGGATGGAGAGCATTTGTGAACAGCAGTTTTCAGTTCTTTCCACAGATTCTCGATTGGATTCAGGTCTGGACTTTGACTTGGTCATTCTAACATCTGGATAAGTTTATTTGTGAACCATTCCATTGTAGATTTTGCTTTATGTTTTGGATCATTGTCTTGTTGGAAGACAAATCTCCGTCCCAGTCTCAGGTCTTTTGCAGACTCCATCAGGTTTTCTTCCAGAATGGTCCTGTATTTGGCTCCATCCATCTTCCCATCAATTTTAACCATCTTCCCTGTCCCTGCTGAAGAAAAGCAGGCCCAAACCATGATGCTGCCACCACCATGTTTGACAGTGGAGATGGTGTGTTCAGGGTGATGAGCTGTGTTGCTTTTATGCCAAACATAACGTTTTGCATTGTTGCCAAAATGTTAGATTTTGGTTTCATCTGACCAGAGCACCTTCTTCCACATGTTTGGTGTGTCTCCCAGGTGGCTTGTGGCAAACTTTAAACAACACTTTATATGGATATCTTTAAGAAATGGCTTTCTTCTTGCCACTCTTCCATAAAGGCCAGATTTGTGCAGTATACGACTGATTGTTGTTCTATGGACAGAGTCTCCCACCTCAGCTGTAGATCTCTGCAGTTCATCCAGAGTGATCATGGGCCTCTTGGCTGCATCTCTGATCAGTCTTCTCCTTGTATGAGCTGAAAGTTTAGAGGGACGGCCAGGTTTTGGTAGATTTGCAGTGGTCTGATACTCCTTCCATTTCAATATTATCGCTTGCACGGTGCTCCTTGGGATGTTTAAAGCTTGGGAAATCTTTTTGTATCCAAATCCAGCTTTGAACCTCTCCAGAACAGTATCTCGGTCCTGCCTGCCAATTTTAATTGCGATTGTATTTGGACTGTTTTTCTCGCAATTCTAAAAAATTTTTTAGCTCACAATTCTGACTTTACACACACACACACACACACACACACACACACACACACACACACACACACACACACACTCACCAATGTAACCATCTCTTCATTTCCAAAAGTTTCTCACCAACTCACTCATTCTGCCTAAAATATATATTTTTTATACTGCCTAAAGTAAAAGATATCATTGCCTTGATGACTTCAGGTTTCATTCAATATATTCAGAATCCATTCAATATATTCAGACTTACCATCAATATATTCAGAATCCATTCAATATATTCTGAATCCATTTAATATATTATTGAAAAATATATTAGAGTTCAGAGTTTTCATTCAATATATATATATATATATATATATATATATATATATATATATATATATATATATATATATATATATATATATATATATTATGGCATACCATTAGGAAATTATTATCTTCTTCTTCTTCATTGGGCTACATTGGGCTATCCTCTACATCTGCCTCTTTTACACCAACTACCTGCCTGTCTTCCCTCACCACATCCATGAACCTCCTCCTTGGCCTTCCTCTTTTCCTCCTAAATGGTGGCTCCATCCTCAGCATTCTTCTTCCAATATAATTCATGTCCCTCCTCTGCACTTGTCCAAACCATCTCAATCTCGCCTCCCTCACCTTGTCACCAAAACATCCTACATGCGCTGTACCTCTAATAAACTTATTTCTAATCTTATCCATCCTCGTCACTCCCAATGAAAACCATGTACTCTGTCTTACTCCTACTGACTTTCATTACCCCTCTCTCCAGCGCATACCTCCACCTTTCCAGGCTCTTCTCAACCTGCTCCCTACTCTCACCACAAATCACAATATCATACGCAAACATTATAGTCCAGGGAGACTCCTGTCTGACCTCGTCCGTCAACCTATCCATCACCACTGCAAACAGGAAAGGGCTCAGGGCCGATCCTTGATGCAGTCCAACCTTCACTCTGAACCAGTCTGTCGTTCCTACTGCACAATTCACTGTTGTCACACTGTCCTCATACATGTCCTGCACCACCCTCACATACTTCTCTGACACACCTGACTTCCTCATACAATACCACAACTCCTCTCTTGGCACCCTGTCGTACGCTTTCTCTAAATCCACAAATACACAATGCAATTCCTTCTGTCCTTCTCTATACTTCTCCATCAACATTCTCAAAGCAAATAAGGCATCTGTGGTGCTCTTCCTCGGCATGAAACCGTACTGTTGCTCATAGATGGTCACCTCTTCTCTCAGCCTGGCTTCCACTACTCTTTCCCATAACTTCATGGTGTGACTGATCAACCTAATTCCCCTGTAGTTACTGCAAGACTGCACATCTCCTTTATGCTTAAAGATCGGTACCAGCACACTCCTTCTCCATTCCTCAGGCATCTTCTCACCTTCCAAAATCCTGTTAAACAATCTGGTCAAAAACTCCACTGCCATCTCTCCTAAACATCTCCACACTTCTACCGATATGTCATCTAGTCCAACCGACTTTCCGATCTTCATCCTCTTAATTGCTGCTCTCACTTCCTCCTTACTAATCCTATCCACTTCCTGCTTCACCAACTCCACATCATCCAACCTTCTCTCTCTCTGATTTTCCTCATTCATCAGCTGCTCAAAAAACCTCTTTCTACTTATGCTCTCCTGCACTTCCTCATTTCACAACCACGTCTTCTTGTCTTGCTTTCTATTTCCAGATGTTACACCAAGTACTTTTCTAGCTGCCTCCCTCATCACTCCTGCAGTAGTTGCCCAATCATCCAACACCTCCTTAACACCACTGAGCCTCTGTCTGACCTCTTCCCTGAACCTCACACTACACTCTTCCTCTTTCAGTTTCCACCATCTCATTCTTCTTTCAGTCCTCACTCTCCTCCTCTTCTTCTTCGCCTCCAAAACCATCCTACAGACCACCATCCGATGCTGTCTAGCTACACTGTCCCCTGCCAACACCTTACAGTCTCCAATCTCCTTCAGGTTGCATCTCCTGCGTAGCACATAGTCCACCTGTGTGCACCTTCCTCCACTCTTATACGTCACCCTATGATCCTCCTTCTTCTTAAAATAAGTGTTCACCACTGCCATTTCCATCCTTTTAGCAAAATCTACCACCTTCTGCCCTTCCACATTCCTCTCCTTAAAACCATACCTACCGATCACCTCCTCATCACCTCTGTTCCCTTCACCTACATGCCCATTAAAGTCTGCCCCAATCACCAATCGTTCTTTCCTAGGTACACCATCTACCACTTCATCTAATTCACTCCAGAATCTTTCCTTCTCCTCCATCTCACAGCCAACTTGTGGAGCATAGGCACTGATGACATTTATCATCATGCCTTCAACTTCCACCTTCACGATCATCACCCTATCAGAAACTATCTTCCCCTCCACTACACTCTTACTGTTCTCTTCCTTCAGAATCACCCCTACACCATTTCTCTTTACATCCACACCATGATAAAACAGTTTAAATCCACCTTCAATGTTCCTGGCCTTACTCATTTTCCACTTGATCTCCTGAACACACAGCATATCTACCTTTCTCCTCTACATCATATCAGCTACCTCTCTCCCTTTACCCGTCATAGTGTGGAATTTTTGATAGGCATCAATACAGCCAGTCTGTATTCATCAATAATTATCAGTTAAACTGTTTTAATGTCATTTAATGGACTTAGTATATGTTTGCTTTTAATTAACCTGCCTAGCAGGTTGATCTTAGACTGATGTAGCCCAAGCCTATTGCTTGCTTGTAAAGAAAACCACAACAGAGATCATTTAGAAAAAGACCACCATGTTTATTAGGGACAACACTCCCAGTGGGAACACTTAGGAAAAAGATGACAAGGATGACAAACCAGCCAAGGGCTGTTAAGAGAAGGGCCCTGAAAGGGCTCAGGAGAAGAGAGGAACTCATAGGGGCTAGGGCCAGGCTCAGGCTCAGACTCAATCATGATGACACTGGCAGGGGATGCTCAAGGAGTAGGAGGAGAAGAGGGCCCATGAGGAGGATTGCAGGGAGAAGTAGGAGAATAAGAAGGAGAAGCACCTTGACGAAAATCAGGCGAGTTAGGCCCAGAATCAGGTGCAGTGTCAGTGTCAGAAGAGAGGGGAGCCCCAGGGGGAGGACTGACAGGCAGAATCACCACAGGGTCAGTCTAAGTGCCCACATCAATGGAAGAAGGAGGGGTGTGGGCAGAAGGAGAATAAGTAGGAAGATCAGGACCATTAGAAGGGTCGACCAAATAGTTGTCCAAGTCATCAAGCAAGCGGGAGATCTGGAAGTGGTGATGGGGAGAAATGGGAGGACCGCAAGCCCTAGGGTAAGGGCAAGACCTCTTGCGCCTAGTGGTTTTACAACGAGCTGAGAACACACAAGAAAAGAAAACAAGTCCAAGGACAATGAATAGCATGGTGGCAAATAAATAGGAAGAACCAGTCCAGCACACTAGGTACTGAACTAGTGCACAGCCAAGCTTAAGAAAATATCTAACACACAGCAGTATAATCAACTATAACCTTAGCATTAGCAGAAGAAGCGTATAAGAGCATTAAAACAAAGGTCGAAGAAAGAATATATATAATCATAGAATAAGATAAAATAAGAGAAGAGACTTACGCATAATCAAGAAGAAGAAAATAAGAAAATATCCAAAGAAACTGAAGACTAGTCCAAAACGGTGTTGCTCCAACAAGCGTTAAGACAAGAATGAGGAAGATAAGATAAGTTTTAAAAAAATAAAACCCCAAAAAGGCCCGAAAATAAGGGGATATAAGAAAGGGAGATCACGTGAGGGAAATGACGACAGGAAGGGGAAGAACCAGGAGGAAACAAAAATAATGGGATTTAGGAAAAACCACGTGATGCATAGTAATTAGTAGGAAGGACCCAAACACTGGGCAGGTTAGAAATAATGGGATTTAGAGTAAAAACATGTAAATTAAGGTAGGAGGCGCCTAGAGGCGCCTGCACATAAATAGGAGGCGATCTCAGCAGTTGAGAGAGAGTCTCTTTTTGGAGTCCCTGTTTTGCAGTTCTTTTTGAGTAGCAGGAATACCTTCAAGTGGAAGACTTTCTTTCTGGATTTCATTTGTTACTTTCATCCTGTGGTGAGCTTAGATTTTGGAAACTACCTAAAAGTTCTGGGTGGGAAATCACCTTAGGTGATTCACTCCATAGGGATCTTGGGACTTTCTTTTTGAAGCACTTGCAAGCATCTATTACTCTGAAAAAGGAGTTCTCTTTTGGATTGTTTTGTTTGGTGATTGATTTTCTCTGCAGAGAAAAGAAATAAACTTGTATTTTGCTGTCCTTCTCATCCAAGTCTCTGGGCCTTTTATTGGGAGTTCTAACCGAGTTAGTGCTAATTAAGAACCAAGAAGGTAAACTTGGAGCACTCCTGAGGTGTTTGGTCTCAGAGGGGATTCTGAGATCCGACAATAGTACCAACATTTAAAGTACCAACCCGAACCTCCACTCTCTTGCACTGCTCCTTTCCCTGCTGTCTCTGTCTTCCTCCTCTCCTTCTCCTCCTTCGGCCAACAGTAGCCCAATTTCCACCGGTACACTGTCGGCTAACGTCGTTGTTAACCCGGGCCTCGACCGATCCGGTATGAAATTCTCATTTGTGATCCGCATATTTGATTTGGCACGTTTTACGCTGGATGCCCTTCCTAACGCAACCCTCCCCATTTACCCGGGCTTGGGACCGGCACTGGCTTGTGCATCCATAATTATATATAATTTTTTTCTTTTTCAACTTTTTTTTTTCTTACAATTGTAAATTTTATATCTCACAATTCTGACTTTACACGCACTCACAAATGTAGCCATCACTCCAGTTTTCAAAATTACAGCAACTAAGTATCTCGCTGACTCACTCATTCTGCCTTAAGTTTATATTTTTTTATTCTATTGGTCAAGGCCCGGGTTACCAATGACTGCCACAGGTATTGTTAGCCAACATGGTACGGTGTAATTTGGGCTACTGTTGGCTGAAGAAGGAGAGGAGGAAGACGTCTACAGAAAGGAAGACAGCAGGGAAAGGATAAGTGTAGGAGAATGGAGGTTAGGGTGTGCACTATGTGTTGGTACTATGATGAAGAGTTAGCTGATAGGATGGAGAGGAGAAAGGTAGATATGTTGAGTGTTCAGGAGACCAAGTGGAAAGGGCATAAGGCCAGGAACATTGAAGGTGGGTTTAAACTGTTTTATCATGGTGTGCATAGAAAGAGAAATGGTGTAGGGGTGATCCTGAAGGGAAGAGTACAGTAAGAGTGTAGTGGAGGTGAAGAGAGTTTTTGATAGAATGATGAACGTGAAGCTGGAAGTTGAAAGGTGATGATAAATGTCATCAGTGCTTTTGATCCACAAGTGGGTTGTGAGATGGAGGAGAAGGAAAAATTGTGAGTTAGATGTAGAGGACGGAGTGGTATGGAGACGAATGATCTGCTGTGGCGACCTCTAATGGGAGCACCCGAAAGAAGAAGATAAAAATCACGAGGTTTTGACTCTCTAATTTTAATGGTGTCTTTTTCAAGGGGAATTGTACATGTACTGTACTCTAAACTCAACAAAAAGTGTGAATTACTTGTCATAAATGTTTTATTTACTACTTAACATTTAAATGAATAATACAATAATAAAATAGTTTTTCAAACATTTGTATGTAATTTATTAGTACAAACTCTGTTTTGAAATGTTATTTCTTACTTTCAAGCGAGTCGCGGCTTCTCGCGAACTATTAGATTTTTTGCGAGTTACCCTTAGTCCGGGTCATTCCAAATGAAAAGTCGCAAACTATCGAGGTTGTGAGTGTCAAGGTTGCGAGTATGGTGGTTCCGCTGTATATATATATACATCTTGGGATGCCGTTTAGGAAATCATCATGGATGGATGGATGGATGGATGGATGGATGGATGGATGGATGGATGGATGGATAGATAGATAGATAGATAGATAGATAGATAGATAGATAGATAGATAGATAGATAGATAGATAGATAGATAGATAGATAGATAGATAGATAGATAGATAGATAGATAACAAAGCAAAAAACAGATACACTGATCTGGGCTTTATTGCTGAAGGCAATACACATGAAAGATTGTTTTTTTTTGTGTGTGTGTGCAGATTTTGAAAACATGAAAGTGGGCAATTAGGAGAGGCTTGCATCTGGCCACTCTGCCATAAAGCCCAGATCAGTGGAGAGTTACAATAATGGTTAATCTGCAGATTTTTCCCATTTCCCCACATGATCTCTGAAGCTCAATCAGAGTGACCACTGGGTTCTTGTCACCTCTTGTACCAAGTTCCTTCTTATCCAATTGCTCAGTTTGCTCAGTTTTGAGAAGTCCCAGCTGCTCCAAATTTCTTTCATTTTTTAATTATTCAGGCCACCATGCTCTGGGGAACCTTGAGTGCAGTAGAAATTGTGCTGCCTTTCCCAGATCTGTACCTAGACACAAACTTGCCTCTAAACTCTATAGTCAGTTAATTTCACCGCATGGCTTATTTTTTTGCTTTGATATACACTTTTAGCAGATCTTAAAGAGACAAGTGTGTGGCTTTCAAAATCATATCCAATTAATTGAATGGACTTCAATCAAAGTGTAGAAACATTCCAGAGGTGATCCTAGATGTACCCGAGCTAAGAGTTTGCAAATCTGCAAAGTAATTGCAATTAGTCTATATTGTCTTTTGGTGTATAGGGTGTAGAATGATGTGTAAAAGAAGAATTTTAGCATAAGGCTGCAACATAAACGTTTTAGCATAAAATGTTAAAAAACAAACAAACAAAAAAAACAAAACAATTATTGAATACTTCTGAATGCACTGTATATAATGATTATGCCTCAAAGCCTCGGATCCTCAGTTAAATCCTAAACCAAGTTGTTGCCTTTTGCGTATCTGCATAGGTTTCCAGCAAATTGCAAACAGGTTTGAATGCATCAGCAAATGATTCATATTGCCCTTGAATGGACTGGCCTCATGCCAAATATTTACCAAATTTTTCACCTTGATAATGCCCCCACTGAAAATAAATGCATTTACTACTTATATTTAAATCTGAATTATTATAGTAATAATGATCATTTCATTTCCCAGAAATATGTAACAGAACATCTTTAGAAACAGAAATGGTTCAAAATAAAGTATTGAAGAAATGGATTGATAATTTATCACAATTAAAAAAATTAAAACATAGACTTTAATTAAATCAATAATCATTTTATGGCCATAACTGTCAGGAATCCCCCTGCCACGCCCCCTTCGGAGGCTGTCATAACCCGGGATTCCCAGCCACACCGCGCTCCGGTTCTCGTGCATGCCCCGCCCGCACGAGGCTCAGTGCAATCGGGCTCATCCCGAACACCTGGAATCAATTCCACACCACCTATAAAACTCCCTCACACACACACACACTGGTTGTCGGTTATTGCATGTACGTGGTTATGCTCGTGTGTGTGTCTGTGCAGGTTCCCGGTGGTGTTTCTCCACGTCAGCCTTTCCCGCTACGCATCTTCTGTTCCCGGATTCCCCGCTTTCCCCACAGTGACGGCTTTCTTCCCCAGTGCCGCGTGACAGAATAACCAACCTCCGAAAAGGAATAAAACGAAAGAGAAACAAGGAAGGAAAGAAGGGACTGAAAGAGAAAAAAAAAGAAAAAAAAAGAGGAAGAAAGAAGGAGGAAGGGACATGATCGGACTAACGCCGTGTTCCCGGCGCGAATCGCACCTCGGTGGGCAGGTTCGCTCGGCCGCGATTCCGAAGCAGCCGAGCGAGGAAAACCCGCAAGCTTTCCAGGAAAACCCGGAAGCTCGCGGCCGGCTCGCAGTCATGTTCGGCGGTGCCACACATCTCCGATGACGTCACGGATTTCCCAAACCGCTTCTCGGGCAACAGACATGAATGGGGCGAATTTTTACGGAGCGTGAGAAAGTATATGGAGACGAATCCGTCCCGTTTCCCGACGGAGAGAGCCAGGGTTGCGTGGGTCACGTCTCTTCTAACGGGGAAATCGCTCTTAATTGCTGTAGAGCTGTGGGACGCAAATTGTGGTGAGTTCGGCTCGTGCACCCGGTTCCTCCAGCTTCTCACCAGGGAACTCGGGATGGTCACGGCTGATCTCCATCTCCTCACCTCCACCTCCAAGAGCACGGTTCCGCACCTGAGTCTCATAGGGATCTCCGCCCTGCTTCGAGACCTCCAGGAAAGCTCCGCTCCGCCTCAGGTTCTCCAGGGGATCTCCGACGTGCTCCAGGTCATCCAAAACGGCTCTGTTCCACTCCAGGAGCTCTCCGTCCTGCTCCAGAATCTCCGGGATGGCCCAGTTCCGCTCCAGATTCCAGAGGAGAGCTCGGCTCCGCCCCAGGCCCTTCCAGAGAGCCCCACTTCACTCCAGGTCCATCGAAGGATCTCCCCTACGCTCCAGGTCAGCCAGGAGAGCTTGGTCCCGTCCCAGGACCTCCAGGAGAGCTCGGTCCCGTCCCAGGACCTCCAGGAGAGCTCGGTCCCGTCCCAGGACCTCCAGGAGAGCTCACCCGCCCCAGGACCTCCCGGAAAGCTCGGCTCCGCCCCAGGACCCTCCGGAAAGCTCGGCTCCGCCCCAGGACCCTCCGGAAAGCTCGGCTCCGCCCCAGGTCCCGCCGGAGAGCTCCGCCCAGCTCCAGGTCCCTCAAGAGCGCTCCGCCCAGCTCCAGGTCCCTCAAGAGCGCTCAGCCCAGTTCCAGGTCCCTCAAGAGAGCTCGTCTCCGCTCCAGGCTCCTCCTCCCGAGAGCTCGTCTCCGCTCCAGGCTCCTCCTCCCAAGAGCTCGTCTCCGCTCCAGGCTCCTCCTCCCGAGAGCTCATCTCCGCTCCAGGCTCCTCCTCCCGAGAGCTCGTCTCTGCCTCCGAGCGACCCCTCGAGCTCCGCTACGCTTCCGAGCGACCCCTCGAGCTCCTCTCCATCCCAGGACCTCCCGCCGAGCTCCTCTCCGCTCCCGGTCCCTGACGAGAGCTCCTCTTCACTCCCAATTCCCGAGGAGAGCACGGTTCCATCCCAGGACTCCCAGGACAGTTTGGCTCCGTTCCAGGGTCTCAAGAAGTGTTCGGTTCCACGGCAACGCCTCCCCGAGAACACCTCTTCATCCAATGGGATCCCGGAGCACACAACGCACCTCCGAGACTGCAAAAGGGAAGTCGTCCCGTTGCCCCTGGGCTCCACCGAAGGCGACGGTTCGCCCCACAGTCTCCCTAAAGGCGATGCTACCTCTCAGAGCCCCGCTTCACTCAAGGGATCCCCAGAGCTCTCGACTCAGCTCCGAGACTGCAAAAGGGAGGTCGAACCACTGCCCCTGGCTTCCTCCGGAGGCGACGGCTCGCCCCACAGTCTCCCAGAAGATGACGACTCGCCCTACGAGCACTCAGAAGGCGAAGCTACGACACAGATCTCCTCCTCGCCCAAAGAGACCACAGAGCGTTCACCTCAGCTCCGGGACTGCGAAAGGGATGTCGAACCGCTGCCCCTGGCTTCCTCCACCGGCGACGGCTCGCCCCACAGTCTCCCAGAAGGTGACGGCTCGCACCAGGAGCACTCAGAGAACCAGGTCTCCTCCCACGGCGACGTCCCGCTCCCGAGCTCCTCCCACAGCGACGTCTCACCCTACAGACTCGCTGGAGGTGATGTCGGTCCTTCAGATTCCTCAGAGGAGGATATGGCGCTCCAGGGGTCCTCCAAGGGCGTTGCTCTCCTGATTCCGCCGGGGACGTCCTCCAACCTCCAGTCGGCACCGAAGGCACCGTCCAGTTCCAGTTCCCCGCCGTGGAGGTGGCTCCGCCTTGGAGGTCCACCAGGGGCTTCACTCAGCCTCCGACCTTCGACAAGAACAGGGCCCCGTTTCCGGTAAGCCCCGCAAACTGCTCTACCCCGCTTCCGGCAGTCACCAGGGTTGTCTCTCCCTTACAGGTCTCCGTGGGAGAGAGAGCGCCTAACCAGACCATCCGGAGTAACGTCGTCCCGTTCCAGGACATCAGGGTGGTCGTCGCTCAGCCTCCGGTCCTCGCCGAGGTCGTCGTCCAGGTCTCCATGGCGGACAGGGCTCCGTTCCCGGCCTTCCTGGATGTCGTCGGTCCGCCCCAGGTCTCCGTGGTGGACGTCTTCCTCCATCCGGTCTCTGCCGAAGGCATTACTCCGCCTCCGGCTTCCACTGAGGGCGTTGCTCTGCCTCCAGCCTCCCCTGAGTGCCTCGTGCAGCTCCTGGTCCCCGTAGGAGACGTCTCTCCGTCTTTAGTCGACGCCGGGGGTTTTGCTCCACTTCGGGCCGCGGTGCTGGAATGTACACCGCTCCTGGTCCCCGTAGGTGACGTCTCTCCGTCTCCGGTCGACGCCAGGGGTTTCGCTCTGTTACTGGCCGCAGCGTTGGGATGTGTTCCGGTCCTGGGTCCTGCTGTGTCCGGGTTCCCCTTCCGGCTCTCCTCAGGGGTGGTCGCTCCGCCTCGGGTCCTTCCCAGCTTTCCCCGGCTCCAGAGCGGTTCCAGCCGGGTCCCTTCAGGCCCTGGACGATCGGGAAGGCCCTCCTCCGAGTGCCCCGGCCCTCCGGGCGTTCCATGGGTTGTGGGCGTCCGGTGCCGCCCCTTCGGGAGAGGGGGGGTGGTGTCAGGAATCCCTCGCCACGCCCCCTTCGGAGGCTGTCATAACCCGGGATTCCCAGCCGCACGAGGCTCAGTGCAATCGGGCTCATCCCGAACACCTGGGATCAATTCCACACCACCTATAAAACTCCCTCACACACACACACTGGTTGTCGGTTATTGCATGTACGTGGTTATGCTCGTGTGTGTGTCTCTGCAGGTTCCCGGTGGTGTTTCTCCACGTCAGCCTTTCCCGCTACGCATCTTCTGTTCCCGGATTCCCCGCTTTCCCCACGGTGACGGCTTTTTTCCCCAGCGCACCTCGGATTTCCGACGCCTCTCCGTCGCTGCCTCCGCGTTGCGCTTCCTCCACGCCTCACCGTGGACATTACACAAATAACTGCCTTTTGCCGGTTTTATCCCGCTCTGCGGATGTTTTGTTTTGGCTCTGCCTTCTTCATTTAATAAAGACGCCGGCTTCTACTTCTGCCTCCGCCTCCGTGTTCGCCACGTGACAATAACAGGTCATTTAAGACTATAATTTAAGACTATTTGTCAACAACAAGGCAAAGAAAAATTTTAACAATATGTGCACCGATAATGTACAAACAAATGTACAAAATTCATTATCTGAAGTAGTTATTATCTGTAGTTGAAGTTGGAGAATATAGAAATGTTTAATACATGAAAATACTGGAATGTACATTTATTTTTAAAGAATGAAACATAAGCAAAAAGAACATAATTAATATTCTACTGTAACACAAGAAAACTTTTTGTTGTGTCAGGTCTCTGCTGAGCTGATCGATCTTTTATGTGATGTGGATGTAGTCGTGTGGATACTACACAAGCTATCACACATGAGGCTGAACCACTAGAGAGATCCTTGAGCAAGCTGCCCAAATCCCTCTATCTCATGAAAATATCAAAAGCTGTTTATTATATGACTTTGTCCAGATAAAATGTGAGCAATAGGTGGTGTTTTTTGTTTATTTACTCTTCAAATGGAGCTCTAAGGACAGTAAGGAATACTTGGTTATGAGATGGCTCTGAGGTGTACCAATAGTCATATTATAGTGGATGATGATGATGATAATAAAAAAAAAACCATTTAATTAAATATAAAATATTTATTTTTTATTATCATAATAAATAAATTGTTTAATTGTCATGGACTCGTAACTAAAATAATTTCACTGCATGTTGTAGAGTGTATGGCTATCTACAGTACATCTTACATCTGTTTATTACTTGTTTATTGTTTAAATAACAAAAGTGATAAGTGAGTAAACATGAGTGTACTTAGCCAGTCTAATGTTTGTGTTTAAAATTTAACCGACACTGTCTTGCTTCTATTTTCATATGGCAGAGGGATTGGATTGGATTGGACTGGACTGGAATGGATTGGATTGGGTTTGATTGGTTTGGATTGGGCAGTGCTTGCATGCGGGCACAGACTGAAGGTAGACTTTTTTTCCCAGTGGAATAAAATCAGTTATTCATGCAGGTGGCACTAAGCTTTGAGAGCAGGTCTGATGTTCATGCAGAGGGGTTAGATGGGGACATGAAAGGGGACAGAGGAGGAAAAGAGGCCTGTGGGGTATAGAACAATAAGGGTGAAGTAGATTAGGTGTATTCATCACCGAAGAGGATGTGTGCATCAGAATATTTCTAAGTGTAAAAGCTGACAGAATTTATCTATCTAGCTTATCTATTATGATTTTATCTATTCGGTCTGGATAGTTGTCAGAGAAAATGTAGCCAACGACTTTCAGGCAGCTTAACTACTATGTTATCTTACCTGACATATCTCACTTATAATCTTATACTCCAGTAATCATGTTAGTTCTCACTCTCCAGTGTTCTGTATTGTTGAAAGATTTATGATCAAACTCTTGATGTCACCCAAATGACAATGGGTTCCCCTTTTGAGTCTGGTTCCTCTCAAGATTTCCTCCTCATAACATCTAAGGGAGTTTTTCCTTGTCACAGTCGCCACGGCTGCTCATCAGGGACAAATTCACACCATTAACCTTAACTGTTGATTTGTGTAAAGCTGCTTTGAGACAATGTCTGTTGTGAAAAGCGCTATACAAATAAACTTGACTTGACTTGACTTGACTTGACATATATCGATCATAGCATAGTTTACAATGCAGTCCTTTACTTTGTTTCGAAACAAATAACAAAAGAAAAGATTTTTGATCTAGCACTATTCTACTGAATTTTTACAAATTATTTTATTTTCACAATTATTTAAAAGTTATGGAAGTAATGAAATTGACCCAGTTTGAGGCTGACATAACAGCAATTTCTTCTACCATATATGTATTAAAAGGTAGAAGACAAAGATGAGATGATCAAACAAGATTCCTGGTTAGAGTTTTGAGGGAATTTGTGCCATCCTCTGAACCTGCTATGTGCTCTGATGTCTTATATAAGACTATTAACGGCTACTGCAGTGCTGCCATTAGATAAGCCATGTGTGTGCTGGGATCTTTCTATTTCATACCACTGTAATATTTTTCCCATTCTGCATGATTTTGCCGGATGTATTTTTGGCCCTGATGGGTCATTCTAACTTATGGATAATTTTACTGCAAAACATGCATGCTTTCTCACACACACACACACACACACACACACACACACACACACACACACACACACACACACACACACACACACACACACACACGCGCGCGTGCACCTGCTCTGCTTGGATAAGCCTGCTGTTTACCTATAACGTGCATGCATTTTTTATGGACCACCACAGAGACAGGAATATGTGCCACTGTGCTCATTAAGCAGTCTAAACATGTGGTTTGGTGACAGAAGGTGCAAGGGATTGTGGTCACAACCTTACTATGCACTCTTCAACATCTGGCTTCAACATCTTTTTCTTTTTTCAAATCAACCATAGGTTGTAGCATAATGCAGAGTGGCACAAATTTAAACGACTGGGTTCAAATTAAAATTATGTTAAGAATAAATGTTGAGATGTTTGATTTGCCATTCTACTGCACTACCCAATCAAAAATGTGCTTATCCTATTCCAAACCATGTGTGTGTAGTGGAGCAGTAATTTTTATTTTATGTACATACAGTATGTATATACAGGTCCTGTCAAATGTTAGGACATAATTCCTTCTTCTTTGGTTTCTATTTATTTGTATTATTTACAACATTGTACATTAATACCAAACATTTATGGAATTCTGTAGCAAACAAAATATCTTGCTTAAATATCTTAGAATATGTTTTATATTTTTTATTCTTCAAAGATGGCACCTTTCACTTTGTTGAAAGCTTTGCACATTTTTTGCATTCTTTCAGTCTGCCTAATGAGGTAGACACCTGGAATCGTTTTCCTACAATCTTAAGGAGTTTCCAGAGGTGTTAAATGCTTGTTGACTGTTTTTCCTTCATGCTTCAGTCCAACTCATCCCAAACCTTCTCAACTAGATTTAGATTCGGTGATTTTGGAGGCCAGTTCATCTGATGCTGCACTCTATCACACATTTAGGAATCGTCTGTTTACACTCTGTAATTCTAACAAAGGCAGCAGTTAGAGCTATAAATCTCAAATTTAGAGTCATCAGACCAAAGAACAATTTTCCACTAATCTAATGCCCATTCCTTGTGTTTCTTACCCCAAGCAGGTCTTTTTTGCTCTGGGTTTTTTATTGGAAATAAAGGTATCTTTGCTCCAGTTCATCCATGAAGACCTGACGCACACAGTCTCCTCTGAACAGTGAATGTTGAAATATGTCTGCCACTTGAATTTTGAGGAGCATGTTTGTAAATTAAGGGTGTCTGAGGCTGGCAATTCTAAAATTACCTGCTTCATCATCACATTTAATCGTTTTAGTCGGAATACATTTAAAGTTCTAAAGATTTTTTTTTTCAGCTTACTTGTCAGTGCTCTTTGCCATAATATAAACTTGTACATAAGTATTAGCAGAATTAATAGGGCTATTGACCTTGTGAATCTGATGAGAATATTCCATGAGTTTGCCAAGCTGGTATCAAAGCTAAATGTAGCGACTTTGGACAATTTAAAATATAAAAATAAAGAGCATGAGGAAAAACAGTAAAGTGCATATGAAGTGCAGATTTGACTGAGAACTAATTTCTAAAAGCATTACTCATGCTGATTAAATAAATTGATGTTTAAGTAAATTGGTTAAATTAATAAAGTAATATACATTTTTAATAGAGTGTATGTGGGTTTTTTTCTATTTAGTTTATACATGTATAAAACAACACAGCAAGATGGATGGGTTCATGTCTTTATGCATATTATACTTGATGTGTATTTAAATCCTAGTATAAAAACACAAGCTTTTGACAGACTAAGTAAGACTAAGTTTTTAGTAGCCATAGGCAAGTTCTTATTTGTTACAGATATAAGTCTGCAATTTTACTTTAGTATTAGGCTGATGGAGACTATTTGCATTGAAGTGGGTTGACATACAGTATATAATGAAAAAATATACTTTTGTCAGAAAAACATCTTTTAATCACTGCATATGAATCTGAGTTGGAATGTCATTCTATCTTTTCAGCACAAATGCAAATGCAAAACAAAAAGAACCAACATTGTAACACAGTGTTAACAATTTCACAAAGGTGCAAAAATATTGCCCCTGGTGTCTCCCTCACACACAATTGTAGTTCCTGAGTATTTCATTTATCACAAGCCTGAGTATGCAGACGAACCTGCTGGAGGATTGTGTATGTCTGCTTCTTAAAAGCAGACATACACAAGCAGGGCTTGTTAGTTGAATGACCGCAGTATATGCAGGACTGGATGCTTTACATAACACTGTTGCACTCAGTGGAGGGTGTTTCTGGGCTTTTGAATGTGCTCTGAATTCCTGATACACAAGGTTTATACTCTCTGGCTTTGTTATGCAAGCAACATGCCTCAAGACATGATTCAGTACATACTCATTATACCTTATCAGCCAGAATGTTTTATTCTTGCCTATTTCTTCTCTGGAGAGACAGAGAAAAAGCAAGTGAACCAGGCAGAGAAGTGAACTAAAGATAAAAAAAGAAGCAAAAGGCTACAGGTAGGAATCAAGAGAAGAAAATATAAGTATGAGACAACAGGAGTCACAATCATTTGAAATTGGGAGTAACCTTTATTAGTGGTGTAACACTAAAAAGTTAAACTTCTAACCACTTATAAAGATTGAGACATAGTTTGTTGAAATATGAGGGAAAATATATCACAGGGCAAAACATTTATTTATTGAAAATGGCATTGATGGCATGGAAAATACCAGTAAGTGAATTGTTTACAATAAATTACAATTACACTTAGGCAGGAAATCCAGGGTGTGTTTCTGTCTTACACACTGTATTCCAAAGATAGGTTTTTTTTATAGATAGAAGGATTTTACATTACTTTGACCTGGATAAGTGTGTGAGTGAATGAATTAATGGATGAATGAATAATCATTCAGACAGCAGAAGAATGCCAAAGGAGTTGAGCTTTAACAGTTTGAAAAATACAAAGAGTAAAAAGAAAAAAATGCAGAATTTTGAAAAAATATTGCTTAGCAGTCAAAGGCAAAGATGTATATTTTATGATTCTCTAGCCAACTCTTTATAGTGTGGGGATATGTGAAAGATCTCAAAGCTGAATTGTTGAGATGTCTGCCAAAAACCACTAGAAAAATGAGCTACAATTCTATTATTATTGATTACAAAATGGATTCCAGATATGTTTTACAGTCAGTTTTAGAAGGAATCTGAGGCCAAATATGTAGCCCAAATGACTAAATGTTTTTATCCCCTCATAAATGTTTCTTGCTAGAAACATGAATTATGTAGAGTTACTCAGTTTCATTTTAGAAAACCTGCTCATTAGTTGTGCTTTGCTGCAAGATTTAAGTGTAATGAGGTTTGAATCTGAGTTTATTTGGGCTTGTCATGCTCTTTTCTATGCCACAGTTCTTTTGAATATTGCTGCATGTTTATAAATCAAACTTGTTTGATGAGTAAATTTCAATGAATTAGTTCATGCTTTCCACAGTAATGCAAGTTAAAATAAAAGGTTCATAATCCTATTATAGGTTTCCTATTGGTAAATTTCTATAGTATTAGTAATAAACTACAATGTAAGTCTTTTTAATTTGTTAGTGTGTTATCTAGCTAAACTGCAGCTGGTTTCAAAGGATATCGTAGTATTAAAGCTAACAAGAAAAATCTGGATTCTAAAATGCTATTTTTCTATGGTGGCATCAGGTAGTGATGCACCTTAAAGCTTCAGGTTCAGTAGTTTGATTCTGAGCTAATAAGGATACTGTTTATGTTGCTTTCTGTGCATGTTCTGCCCAGGTCAATTCTTTCAGGATTTATAACACTTCCTGGAAATGTATGAATGAATGTATAAAATTGTGGGTTCAGGATGCTGTGTAAAGGACTGGCACTGTATTTAAGATACGTCTTGTTCCTCAAATAGGCTTCAGTCCCTGAACAAGATAAAGAAAAAATTCCAGGTGTTTTGCACCTAGGCCACCCCATACCCCCACAATAAATGTTGAGACCATTAATGTACTGTTACGTGCACTGACTGATCTGCTCATTAATTTAAACATATCTAACTATTATTAAATATTGCATCAATATCTAATCAGCGAAATGCATGAAATCGTGTAGACATGGACTGAAAGCTTCAGTTTATGTTTGCAGTATAAAAAATGTATAGGGGGATGTGATCCAAGTTACTTATTACTGTGGCTTGGCTGAAACTGCTGATCTCCTGGGATTTTATGCACAACATTTTCTACTTTACACAGAAAGGTGTGAAAAGCAAAGAAAAACATCCAGGCAGCTCTGTGAGTGGAGACACCTTGTTGATAATAGGGGTCATAGGTGAATGGACAGACTGTAGAGAGCTGTAGAATGGCTACAGTAACTTAAATAACATCTCTTGTGAGCAGAATAATAGTAGCTACAATAGAAAATGAAATCCTGTAGTTTTGGGCAAGATCATTGTTTTAAATGTGAAATATTCAGACTGTCACTTGTGACAAAACTTAAAATATCCATCTATACAATGACAATCTAACTTAGCTATAAAAAAAAAGCTTATACAGCCAGATGCTAGATAGTGATATTAAGATTAGTGCACCCTAATTTATATTTACATTTTGCAGATGCCCTTTATCCATTGTGGCTTACTCTATACAACTGGTGCTATATACAGTATTTGTGACATGTACTTAATAGCATAGTCAAATTCTTTCTTTACATATCCCAGCAATATTAGGAAGCTGGAATCAGAGTGCAGGGTCAGCCATGTTACAGCACCCCTGGAGCACTGAGGGTAAAGGACCATGCTCATGGGCCCCAAGAGTGTCCCAAGGTTGGCAATGCCAGGGCTTGAACCCCGACCTTCAAATCCGTAACCTATCGCCTTTATAAGGTAATTCATTCATAAGCTAAGTGGCAGCTTGATGGTGTGGGAATGTAAACACAGTAATTCTTTCAGACTGACCTGCACGTGAAGATACTTAAAAATAAATAATTCTGTTTTGTCTTTGCATCTACAGTTTTTTTGCTCTTTTACTCTCTGGTACATCAGGACACTTCCTGTCCATTCTCTAGTGTGCTTATTTTGATCTTTTTCACCTTGTTTTGTTTTTCACAAGTCAGACAGAGAGGTACATATTTACTAATCACATTTGATTATATAGACTGTTGCAAAAGACGCTGGGCCAAAGGGACTACTTTTTAATTTCTGGCCTTAACAATCTGGGCCTAATTATCTTATAGCTTACACATTTAGAATGCATGTGGGTTTATAAAGATCACATAATAAATTATGATTTGTACTTTCATTGTAATCAGAGGTGGTGCATAATGTTTTTAATTCTGAAGAATAAACCACTGAATGCTCTGGCTACAGTATTGCTCAGGGAAGGAAAGGTCTCAATAGGAAATGGGGAAACCCAGTCTCATATAAATCTTGTTTGAAATCCTATAACGGATGTAGAATGTATAGAAATTGACTGATGGATAGTATTGATATAAGAGTCCAGATAACAATGGTTGAAATTAGGTGCCAGGTCTGTTGACGCCACTAATGATTAGATGAATTTTATTGAATTGTAAACTGATTTACTGTGGGTTTTTCTTTTGTGTAAGTACTTTCAGGGAGAATCTGTGAAATGGGATACAGTATGGTTATGGATGTGGTACAATAAGTAAAGGAATATTGCGGTTAGATCAGGATTGCTTCACCTTAGGTCTGTTCTGACCTATTCTTCTGCAGGTTCACCACACTCCTTATGTTAGTAGATAAACTAGGGGCTATATACACAGCTACACAATTGTCCATGGCCAGTTGTTGAAGTTGTTTACCTTGGCTTTGATAGGCTGCATGGTCAGTTAGCGATGTTCGTAGGACTTTTGTAAATTCCACTCCCATGCACTTTAGAAGGAGTTCTGCCCAAACCTGTTCATCCCTGTATACAATCTTAACCAATGCTGCCTGCATGACAATAAAAAATCACCTGCAACTCTTTAGCCCACAAGAGTCCTAATCCCTGAGTACATATCTACCTTGAGTTACTGGCTAAAACAAATCTGGGGTTAGGGTTAGTGTGGTGTGTGTGTGTGTGTGTGTGTGTGTGTGTGTGTGTGTGTGTGTGTGTGTGTGTGTGTGTGTCCACATTTGTGGTTAATTTATATGCAGCACTTGAACATATAAGAATATTTTACTTTCACTTTCTGCACTGATCATACACAATTATGAGGTCAGGCACAACTATGAAAAATGAATAGATATATCTGATAAATATTCAGACCGACCATCTATTGTTCAGATATATAGAATAATAGAATAGAATAATAGAATAAATATTCCGATTAAAAAGAACTAAGAACTAAGGTTGTTTCAGGTTGTTAAGGTTGTCACATTTTTATATTTGAAAAAATTGGGAGATATATATATATATATATATATATATATATATATATATATATATATATATATATATATATCTCTTTGTGAAGCCAGTGGTGTGCATAATTCTCAAAGGATGCTAGGAACTATAAAATTATTCCATAATATTTCCTGCAGACCAAATAAGATACCTGCAACCTGTCCCATGGCCTGAGTATTATTTTTTAAAGCCCTTAAAATAATACAAACAATATAATCTCCATTAGTTCAGTTTGGTAATGCAAGCTTAATGCAAACCTGAACATCGTGTCCAACCTAAACATAGTGTTGTGGACAACTTGTGCCTTTAAATCTTTTAAACTTGTTTCTCTTTCATTCTTAAGCTTGTTGTAACAAAGAGGACTCTGAGAAATAGTGGGGATCCAAACGCAAGAGATTATTAATAGAAACAATTCAGATTTCAAACAGCAACTCCCTCATTCAAGTGGCCTGGGATATACGCTGCCCTTAAGGAGAGTAGCTTCCCCTGTGCCCACAGGAGGATCTGACGTGCCGGCTTGTAAAGAAGGCAAGATTGCAGACCCTCCTGGGTCTCCAGGCAATTGATATGCCACATCCGATGGGGCCTTTCAGTGAGACCACCCATGACCACCCAAGCAGCCCCACGAGAGTGACATTGGAGGTAGCGATGGAATACCGCAGACTGCTTTTTGGCCTCCTGTAACCTAACAACTTTTACATTTACATTTACATTTGCGGCATTTAGCAGACGCCCTTATCCAGAGCGACGTACAAAAGTGCTTTGAGTCTCTAGCAATGAATAAATCTACACTGGTACGCAAGATTACAAACTTGAAATAAATATAAATCTTGAATTCTACAAAGCAAACTTGAAAAGTGCTAATTTAAGTATTTCAGACGACCGCATTGACAACGTCACTGAAGAGGCCAGTGGGCACCAGATGGGCATCCAGGAGCACAGCCCTATTCTTCTCGGAAAGATCTGACTGGGTGAGCGATAGATGCCTCTCAGTAGACACCAGGGTGGCTGCGGACCAGCCAATGGCCCTGGCGGTCTCCTTAGTTGCCCTGAGAGCTAGGTCTGAAGCACAGCAAAGCTCCCGGATTTCTTGACCACTTGAGGTCTCTCCCACGTCCAGTGTCCTCAGCAGGTCTGCTTGCCTGCAGCACAGCCATGGTCTGCAAACAGCCTGCAGAGACTTCGAGAATGAAAGAGGTAAGCTAAGTAAGGCTTAAACCAGGACTTGGACACTTTGGTGTGCAGGTCCAGGATGAAAGGCAGACCCTGGTGTGGAGACAGGTCTAAGAGAGCCGAACGCTCACATTGACATGCAAGTGTAATCTGCGTGGTCAGCTCCCTCGAGAACTGACCTAGCATGCTCCGCTCCCAAACAAATGTCACATAGGCTGTCCCCCCATGTATCCCCCCATAATATAGCGGGGGCAAGGAGGAACACACAGCCAAAATGAGTGCTTCGCTTTCTTTTTTGTTGCTTTAATTTTTTTACTTTTTTTTTTCTGTCCCAAAGGACACACACACACACACACACACACACACACACACACACACACACACACACACACACACACACACAGAGCGCTTCCTGAATAAACAGGAGCTAGCACCGGTTTCAATCCATATTCTTTTATAGCTTACTGGTCATAACGTCACCCCACCAATGACTCCGCACTTTCCATTGGACTGATTGCATACGTGATTCAGAGCATGGATAACACGGAAGCATACCCAAAGCTTTGTTGACGAAGTTAAAATTCCTGAATGGAAAACATGTAATTTTTATTTGAATAAACTAGTCTTTTTTTTATTTAGTCTAGTTTTTTTATGAACCTGTTGAACATGCTGAATATCCAAATTCTCTGAAATCAACACATGAATTGATATTTTAATTAATATCCAAATGTTTAACCTAATATTTATTTTCCAAAACTTTCTCAGAACTTAATCAGGAAAAACGAAAGGAGCATTAAAGAAGCCATTTAGCATTCAGAGATAACCATAATGACCAAAAGAATTGAATATGCATTTAACATATTTAATTTGTTAAAAAGATTGCTCCTCTCACATGTTCACAGGCATGAAGTGATAAAAGGCAGTTAATATCAGTACTTGACGATCACAGCACTGCATCCTTAATAATAAAGTGGTTGGGTATAGTTTCTTGGGTGTGAATGACCTGAAAAAATCAATTGTAAAAACCTTTGTGCAGTTTGGGAAGGTTGGTATGTCTGTCTTTGCTAAATAAATTGCATTTGTCAGTTTTGTTTAGTCCAGATTTGTTCAGTGACTGCTGACTACAAGCTGTGATCTCAGTTTCATTCCATAGGTCTGTTTGGTTATGGGTGTCACACTTGGGATTCTGGGGCAACTTTTTTTAAGGAAGAAAATTGTGCATTGGGTGATTTTTTTTCCCTGTGCATAGCATTGCCAGCGGCTCCTGATTAAATGAGTTTGATATAAAATAGATAAACTTATGAGCATTAGGACAGTTTATTGGTTACAGGATTTTTTATTCTATCACAAGGTATAATATTACTTTTAATTTAATTTTAATGACTTTTTGACCTTGATGCAGATAGCTAAAAATTGGAGTTTAATTTACATAGTAGGGGTATAGCCTACTTTTTTTTACAGCACCCCTTTTTTACTTAGTCAGGTTACCAAGAGCTACATCCATGGGCTCCAGGTAAGAGGCAGAAAACGTGGCTCTACTTGAGGCCTTTGGGCCAGTATGAGATTATTGGTATGGACAGCAAATTTAAGGAACTGGAGACATTGTCATGAAATGCCACCTCATATGACCTCATATAAGTAGAAGTGGCCAATTTTATCGCTTTTTTTAGGAATCTTATCAACTTCCCTATGTAAAGTAGCGGGTCCACTAGCAAACTTAATGGCCCATTGCATGAACAAAGGCCAGTTTAAGATGATTTGTGCGTTTTGGTGCCTTCTCATGCTGGAATTAACCATTACAACATAGGTTAATTGTGGACATAAAGAGCTAGCAACATGGTCAGCAACAATACTCAGATAATCTGTGGTATTGAAACTACTTGGCTGACATTAAAAAGCCCTGTGTAAGCCAAATAATCTTTCCCTACACCATTTAGCTACCATTTAAGCAGCCTTTCCTTGGCATTTTGACACAAGGGAAGGATAGGTTCATAGATTCAGGTATCTAATAAAATATTCATAAATTACAGATTGTACACATCACAGCAGAAATTGTTTAATCAGATAAGTCGATGTAATTCCAATATTAATTCATGTATTTCCAAATTTAAGTGTATCAGTGCTCCTGTTTACAGTGGCGGCTCAGATTTTGGTTCTTGGCTGACAGATGTGTGGCATTCTGATGTTGAAGTCCATCCGCTGCAAGGTTGGATGTGTTGTGCATTCTAAGATTATTTTACAAGAGATTGTAAAGAATGGCTTTTTGATTTGTTTATTTTTATATACTTGCTATCTGATTTGCTATAGCGTTTCTCAAACCAGTCTGGCCATTCTCCATGACCTTTCCCTTCATACCCTAGAACTGCCAGTCACTGTGAGTTTTTTGTTTATTTGGTTTAAACTAGAAACTAGATCTAGAAAAGGAATCCATATATAAGTTTCAATAACTCAAACTTTTTTTTACAAAAAATATACCATGGTCAAATGTCATGACATAAAATCAGAGAACATTTTTGCCAGACTAGTGTTTTATGCGAAAATTAACTGATGCACTTGATCTGTATTTTTGCATGCTATGTGACTGGTTGATGAATAAGAAATTGTGCAGGCAATCAGTGACTGTATTTTCATCATTTACTGTGGGCTTTTCAAATGTATAAAGACTACGGACTAGTATATTACACAACACACACAAAGGAGACATAAACTCTAATTTTGCGGAATTAGGTATCACAATTTTATTACAAACATTAGATCTTTTTTCATATTTTAGTGCTGCCATGCTTTTAGCATAGAACAATACAGTATAAAATCTGAACCCAAAAAGAGAATAGGAAAAGCAGATTTGATTGTTGATGCTGCTGTAGTAGTTAAGACTATCATGCTATTTTCCTGTAAAGAACATTCCTTACAAAATAGAAACACCTGTCAAACACGCTATGGGTCATGTGCTTTTAGACAAATGTGCAATGACTGCCAAATATACTGTTATGATAATAATCAATACTGTTTTCATAATCTGTAATTACACAAGGAAATAAACACACATGTTACAGGTACTTGCAAATATTAAATAATGAACTTTAAATTTTTTCAAGAGCCCAAAGGCACACAGGTTTGTAAAATGTTGGCAACTCCAAAGCTTTTCACGCACATGCACGCACACACACACACACACACACACACACACACACACACACACACACACACACACACACACACACACACACACACACACATGACATGAAAAGAAAAGTTACAAGGGAAAGAAAATGTGATTTCACTTTTTGTTCTTGAATTTACATTCTTTTTGTATTATTATTACCCTACTCTTCACAGTGAAAATGGCAGTTCTTTTCTTTTATGGAAAACTAGATAAGATGTGACATCATAAATTTAATGCAAATATACCTGCCGTTGTGCACTATTGATAAATCATATGATAAGAATCAGACACCTTTGCTGTTGTGTGTCAAGTAGGCTAACTGTTCAGTAAGGCATCATTTGCCCAGTAGAAGATCAGAAAAGTTGGGGGTAACAATGCAAAATACAAACCCTTTCAGGCTTCTCTTCGGGTTCAAAATCCAAAATAGACTTGGATACGTATTTCTTTTCACAAACAAAAAAACATTTCTCAAGTGTTCTAAGAATTCTCAATTACTAACAAAAAAATCCAGATGATATTTGTTTTGTAGCAATGTTCTCTCCATAGCTTATAAATGATATGATGATGACTTCTTGGTAGCTTTATAATTCCCTTAAGTTCAGTTCAGTTGGCGGCAAGCTTCAAAGGTCCATTTGGATACTCCACCATAAATCTCAATGCTGGTCTCAAGCCAGGAGAAGACATTACCCACTTGTGCTTTGCTGCTGCATGTTGCCAGATTATAAATCTCTCCTACAGTCAGTTTTCGATCCCAGATATTAAAATTTGCCATGTCGCCCACAAATGCCTGAGTAGCATCAAACCCTCCACCAAGAGTGTCCTGTAATAAAAGAAATTATGTGCATGGAGTGATTACAAACATTATTCCTAAAAGTAGTAAGGAATATTTGTCATTCCTATTTCTGTAACAGATCCTTTGTTATGAAAACAGATCATCACTCCAGAGATTAGTTACATGGCAAGAGACATGACATCAGAAAGAGATTTAAACCTTTTCTTACATTTTTTATGTTCAAGTTGTTTTCCTTCTTTGACATTAATATTCAACGAATGACATGGTTTCTTTTTTTTAATTGACGACAAATAAACTTTTTTGTAAATAAACTTTACAAATACATTTTTTATACTTGACCAGTGAATAAATCAAATGTGTTGCAGTATTGCAAATTTAAAAGCAAAAGATATTTATATCTGTAAAATTTTATGTGGCTACTACAAACACTCACCATCTCACATCTTTCCATAATGCCAAAAAAAAAGGGTTTAGGAATATACTCGTACCTGTTCTTGTCCTAAAATGAGCATGCCTTGAGGTTTAATTGGATGGTATGGTGCCAGATTCTCCCCACTTCCTCTCAGCACGCCATCTTGAAAGGCATCCCACACTCCATCACGTGTCGTCCACGTAACACAGATGTGATGCCATTTTCCATCATTAATGAGAAAAGGTAGCTTTGCAACCTAAACAGAAGAAATGTATTTAGTTATTTGTACTTTAAATTTAATTAAAATATAGAGTACATTAATAATGAAAGAGTAAGAATGTATATCTCATGATGTCTTAGAAATACTAAATGCCAAATCAGGGACATAATTCATGAACAGTATTTTTTTTATTAATAATAATAATAATAATAATAATAATAATAATAATAATAATAATAATAATAACTGACCACTACAACCCTAGCAAGTGTAGTTCTTATGTATACTAAATATATACTAAATCAGGTTTTGAAAACAAACTGTATTTAATCATAATAGGAACGACCCCCAAAAATATTGTACACAAATCACAAAGAGATCAATATAAAAAAATCTGCATTTAATTTTAGATAAAGTTTAGGTTGACATGAAAGACATGCTTAATACTGGAATGCCAAATAAATCATATTACAATACCCATGAACTGTGTACCTTGTCATTAACAAGAATCTCCATTGGGTTGTTTCCCCACTCAATAAGAACTAACTCGTTGGCCTGACCAGGTACAGCATATGAGAATGGCGTTCCAACTCCAGGCGACGCATTCGATTTAATCCACATGCACACGGTGAAGGCATACATTTCTGGCAGACTCTTTTTCACTTTCGCATACATGTAATTGGTTCTCAGGGGGAACGTCAACTGGAATTTGTCCAGCGGTCTGGCTTCCTTTTGACCTGTGAGTTTAAAAAAAAAAAAAAAAAAATCTTTATTAAACATTTATCATCCCTTGTAGGGATATATACTGACATGAAACAGAAAATCTGATTGCTATATCAGTGAACCTTCTGTTGAAGTATAAAGGACTGATATGCAAAGCAATGCAGCTTCTCATCACACACACACACCCCTCCTCTTTCTCATTCTCCCTCTCTCCCTCCTCTACCTCATCACTGACATCTCCTGCGACATTCCCGACGTACTCCTGGTTTCTTATAACAGAGTATCGTTTGCTTATGATGTAGCCATAAGTGGGGGAGCATCGATCCTATAAACATAAAATCTGGTTTAAGTGATAGCCCGATTCCAGTAAACAGAAATGCGCGTTCACCTTTCTCCAGGTCGCTGAGGCGCTGGTGCAGAGATGTAAGCGTAGCTTCTACTTGCCCGCGTTGCGCGCTCTCGTTGCGCGCAGCCGGTCTGCCCTCCTCCTCCACAGCGTTAACGCGGGCGAGCACCTGGCGCTCCAGGTCGTCGATTTTGCTCTGCAGCAGATCCTTTAGGCTGTTGGCTGGAACCGAGCCGTTACTTCGGCTGAATTGCTACGGAGGACAAAACGCGTCAGAGAAAAAAATAAATAAATTACTATACTCAATCCGACTCGTGTTTTATCTGGGACAAAGAGAACTGGCAAAGCAGGATTAACTTCTTTAAAAGCTTTTTTATTTTTATTTTTGCAGACAGAGTCGTGTGCGGGTTTTTTTGGCCAGATGGCAAATTTTACCATTAGACCTTTGTGTGCATTGATTGGTGCACACAAAAGTTTACCATTATCATGCTTTTGAATTCAATAAAGTTATCGGGATGTATGGCACTGGTTAAAAGAGCCAGGTGCATAATAATCTGAATACTGCACTACACTAGAACTGAGGAAGTAATAAATAAGTCATAAAATATTCAAAGCAAGTCCTATTCCCATTCTTTAGTTCCAATAATGCACTACATATGATACCAATTAAAAAAAATAAATCCGCATTATATCTAACTAAGTACACTGCAGTGAATAAAAATCGCGCAAAGTGTCTTCTCATACCTCTAGGTTTTCTAATCTTTGCTTCAGATTTTGCAAAGTCTGAGAGAGTTGCGCGAGTGTCGCACTTGGACCCCTTGACACGTCCCCCATGGTGTTTTTGGAGCCCGAATCCTTCCGCCTTCCTCCTCCCCCTCCCCCTCCTCCTCCTCCAGCCTCAGGGGCGCTTTGGCTCTCGCAGCGTGCCAGTTTAGCCGTGAGCTCTTTGATGGTCTCCTTCTGGTTTACGATGGTTTCCTTCTGCTGGAGCACCGTCTCCCTGAGCTGCATGACCGTGGCTCTAAGCTCCTCCCCGGGAACACTGTTCTGCAGCGTGGCCGTGCAGATGTCCACGTCTTTGGGCACGGACGTGCAGATAAACTGCGTCGGGCCGAAATCTTGGGCAAAGGCATAAGCCAGCAGGCAATAAAGTGCAAAAAGTGTCCAGTGGATTCCTTTAGCTCTTGACCTCATGTTATGTGTGTGTGTGTGTGTGTGTGTATATCGGGTTCTAGTGTGCTGGCTGGTTTCAGCACCGTGGAGCTGTTCACTGTGTGTAATCCGATTTGGGGCGCGCGCCCCGTTTATATAGCGCATGGTCTGCGGCGGACAGGTTCGGTTGCGTCATGAACGAGGAGGAATACTTCGACGAATCAACGTCGAGCTCGTTCACCCGCCTTCAGGCGGAAGGCGTGTCTTTGCAGTAGGGGAAAACCGGCATTAACGCAAAGTCCACTGTTGTACGGTTTTATATCAATGCATGCATACAAATAGTAAAAAAAAAAACTGTACTTTTCTTCATTTGGGCGTTTGTATGAAACCATACCTTAGTTAAAAACAATTATTTTTAAATGTACAATATAAAATACAATATAAAATAATATTAATAAACATAAAAATAATAATAAAATATACATTTACAGAAGCCTACAAAAATAAGCAATAATTTATTATAAGAAGCCTATTATTTTAAGAAGCCATAAAGCTTTAAAAAAATATATTTTCAGTTTCCAACACCTTGATTGTTCATTTATATCTTTATAACTTTATTTTTGAAAGTGGCGGCTTAACGGTTACGATGCTGGGTTACGACGCAAGCCCCAGCACCACCAAGCTGCCATTGCTGGGTCCTTGTTAAGGCCCTTATCCCTCTCTGCTCCAGGGGCGCTGTGTTATGACTGACCCTGTGTTCTGACGCCACCAGCTAGGATTGGCGAACTCTTTTTTTTTTGTAAGTTTAAGATAAAAATTTCTAAAAACTTACATTTAAATGAGACCATGAAAAGAAAATTGTATTTAATTAAAATGTTCATGAAATATTAACCAAATTCAATTGCAGTACGCATCTAACATGTGGCAACACAAATTTTGCTGAAATTTCCCTTAAGGGCAGTGTTTAATTTTAATGTAATATTCAAATTAGGTTCTGCTATTCCCTTCATTTGTTAGAAAGTGTCACAGTGTTGTATTTGCTGCCGTTTGAAATCACATTATTTTCCTTGACAATAGTCCTAGAAAATGTCAGCCGAAGAAGCACATTTTTTGTCTTAGAGCTGTTAGTGGTTAGAGTGGTTAGTGAGCTCAGGTTACAGTCTGTGTGTATTTTGCTCTGGGAAACATGTCTGATGGAGGCTGGGCCAGTCTAAATTGCTGCTCAATGTGATTTAATGTGTGAAAATGTATGAATTTTGTCCCATCCAATGTGTCCTACCTAATGTTTCCCAGGATAATATCTCGCTCCACTGTTATATTTACCAGGATAAAGATTAATTACTTGATTTAAACTAATTCAAATTCATTACTCTGGTTATAGTTCCATTTGAGAAGTTTCAATAAAAAGCCTTGCTGCCAGTGCCCTTTATTATAAGTTCTAAGATTAAGTTTGAGATCATGCTGGCACCTGCTATTTTAGTAATTTAAGCCTTTTTTGTCTCTGACCAAAACTTTAATAACTTGAATAATCTAAATTATGATATGAACAACATGAACTGGCAAAGAACCCATAAATGCAAGATCAAATTTGTTATTGATTCCAAACAGATGGCAATAGAACTGTTAGCATATGGTCAGGTTGATTGTTCAGCCTGCAGAGGACTAAACCTTATCATATTTTATTGGTTTAAATAAGAACTATAGCATTCAGACACATGGTGCCATATGTATACACACACACACACACACACACACACACACACACACACACACACACACACACACACAGAGTGAACTTTCCATCTGCTATTTCTTTCTTCAGTGCTCTAGAGTCTCAGCACATACAAGAGACCCCTGAAGATTAAAAAAAAACAGATGCTATACATAATATGAATTGGAGAAGTTTATTTATGCATAATGAAGATCTCTTGGGGTTTTGCAATTGCAACAATTATTTTATTTACTAATGTATGACCACAAAAACATGATTTATTTTGACAGTGTACTAATGTTTATTAAAGATCAACTAGATATTGTCTGTGCTCTTTAGTATTAGACTGAGACAGATTAGAGGGCAGACTAGGCATTAAATTAATAATTAGGATTACATTAGGTCTGTTTTTTTTTTAATAATTTTGTGTAAAGAAAAACACTGAATTCATACAACATTGCATATTTTGAAGTTATAACATACTGCAATGTATGATTTAAATGAACTATAATGGCTGTTTTTTACTTTGTAGTCAGTAACTAAAACTATGTGACAGTGATGGAAATACTTTACATAAAATCTTTTACCATATTTTAGACAGCAACTTGTCTTTTGAAAATCATATCAACCATATTACAAAAATACAGCCTTCTTCAACCTTGTATTGCTAAGCTAAGAAACATATTGTGTATATTGAATACAGAAAAGCTCGTCTATGCATTCATGACCTCAAGACTGGTCTATTGTAATGCATTACTAGGTGAATGTCCTGCTTCATTAATAAACAAGCTACAGTTAGTCCAGAATGCAGCAGCCAGAGTTCTCACAAGGTCGAGAAAATATGACCATATAACCCCAATCTTATCATCCCTACACTGGCTACCTGTTAAGTTTCGAATCGACTACAAACTTTTGTTACTTACCTACAGTGCCCTAAATGGTTTAGCTCCCATGTATCTATCCAGTCTTCTAACATGCTACATGTTACGTCATGCTCCTTGAGATCCCAAAACTCTGGACTTCTAGTAGTTCCTAAAATAGCAAAGTCCACTAACGGTAGTAAAGCATTCTCACATTAAGCTCCTAAACTTTGGAATAGTCTTACTGACAGAGCTTGGGGCTCAGACACACTGTCCCAGTTTAAGTGCAAAAAAAATCTTTTTAGCAAGACCTACACATAACACACATCACATATCATAACCTTGTGCTCCATTTAATCACATGCACATTATCAACTTGTGCTTGTTAATATTATGAACAGCAGCTATGCTAATTTCTCTCAACTGCTTCTTTTTCTTTACCCATCCCAAGGCATCCTGAGGTTGCGGCAGCTCCAGTCACTTCACACCTCATGAAGATTATGGACCTTAAAAGAAGTAGCTGGCAAACCTGCAAACATCCCAAACCATCTAGAGACGTACCAGCACCATTTAGATTTCACTTTATGAGTTTGGACATTGGACCTCTTTAAGTGTTTAAAGGCTCTGGTATGGAGAAGCTGGTGTTGGATCTATGATGGTCTCAAATGTTGAGCTATTTTATGAGTTGCTCAGTAGCTCCTGGTTCCACAACCTTAAATGACTGTATAAGACTGTACAAAGGACATTACTCATAATCTCACATTCCGGTGTTCATGTTAGTTCTCACTCCCTGGTGTTTTGGAATATTTTAAAGATTTATTATCGCACTCTTGATATCACCCAAATGAGGATGGGTTGCCTTTTGAGTCTGGTTCCTCTCAAGGTTTGTTCCTCATAACATTTAAGGGAGTTTTCCCTTGCCACAGTTGCCATGGCTTGCTCATCAGGGATAAATACACATCGTTCACCTTAACTCCTAAATTCTGTAAAGCTAAAGACAATGTCCATTGTGAAAACCGCTATAGAAATAAACTTGACTTAACTTGACTTGAGTAGCAGCAAAAGTTTTAGTTAACAATATCCAGTTTTTTACATCCATCTATGTTAATAAAAAACGAATGATCAATTCCAGTTGGTAAGAAGATACTAATTTGTATCTGTACACATTTATGCTATGATCTAATCAGTCAATTACGTTGCAACAGCAAAATGCATAAAAACCCGCAGACAGTGGTCATGACCTTCAGTTAATGTTCACATCAAACATCAGGTTGTGGAAAAATTTGGCATGGTTGTTGGTACCAGATTGGCTGGGTCGTGTCTCTCAGAAATGGCTAATCTCCTGGTATTGTAACAAATACCTGACTATAGAGATTTTACAAAACAGTGTGCAGAGAGTTGAGATAGGTTGATGAGAGAGATTAGAAGAGAATGACTAGACTGGTTTGAGCTGGCACATAGTCTATAACTCAAATAATCACTTTTTACTACACTGGAAAGAAGGAAAGTATCTCATTACACTGCACCTCAAATTGTGAGACAACAGCATAAGACTACATCAGGATCCAGTCCTGTCAGAAGTCTCTTGCCAGAAGATAAGAATCTGTGGCTATTACTGGCACCAACTCACTCAGTATTAGATTAGAAAAAAACATCACCTGGTCTTTTTTTTAGTCTAGAGGAGTCCAGTTTTGGTACACTACGCTCATGAAATTCTTTTCTGCTCACCACCACCAGTGATTATATGAGTTACTTTCCTGGAAGCCTCAAACCAATTTGGCCTTTTCACTCTGACCTCTCTTAACAATAGTGTTTTCACCCATAGAACTGTTGATCACTCAGTGTATTTTTTTTTCACACTATTTGGTGTAAAGCTTAGAGACTGTGTGTGAGAATCCCAGGAGATCAGTACAGTAGCTACACACTTTTCACACTTCATACAGGGCTCACACTTTTTTTGCCATATTGATGTTTAATGTGGGGGAAGTGGTGGCTCCAGCGGTTAAGGCGCTGGGTTGCCGATCGGAAGGTCGAGGGTTCGAGCCCGTTATCGCCAAGCTGCCACTCTTGGGCCCTTGAGCAAGGCCCTTAACCCTCTATGCTCCGGGGGTCCCTTACGAGGGAAATATCAAGGTCCCTGACGTCGAAGTGACGTGGGGCCGCCTTCCCGTGGGCTCACCACCTGCAGGAGGGCCCGTAAGTGACGGTGCTGTGAGGATTGGGCAGCAGTCGAAGGCGGGGGCCTGCTTAGACTGCTGCCCCCGTGACCCAAATTACGGATAAACAATTTAATTGTTTAAATACAGCACAACGAATAATTTTTTCTCAGTTTTAACATTTAAGAGTAAACAGACTTTCAAATACTATAACTTTACTTCTGATTCAGATAAACCCCCAAAAAAAGAGACAGTCTGTATATTTTTAACATTTTTTATAAAAAGTTAGACATTTTCATGTCAACTCTCTCCTCTCTCTCTCTCTCTCTCTCTCTCTCTCTCTCTCTCTCTCTCTCTCTCTCTCTCTCTCTCTCTCTCTTTCTCTCTCTCTCGAAATTTATTTTGATAACACATATCCCAAAAAATCGCTATGTTGGAGATGCTGAAGGTCAAAATAAGTTGAGATGGGTAGGTGTGCTTTTTAGCTTTACCCATTATTATATTCCCATTAAGCTATTAAGGATGATCTAATTGTTGATATACAGGTCCTACAAGTCGTTACAACTGAAGTGTATCAGCAACTGCACATTCAGGCTTCTCTGTGCCAAGCATTAATATGTACCCAGTCAGTTTCAAATTGGTTCTGGCTTTACAGGGAGCAGTAACTGCTGACTGAATACTTGTGAAATTTCCCATGCCTGCCTTCTTTAAAGTCACATCAGAACATCTCACACTGCGCTTTCTTAATTCTTTACTGGGCTATGCTGGAGTGTTCTTCCTGGCCATTAGAGCACCACACTATCAGTCATGATGCTGCCAGCAATAAGCTTTGTGGCTCTATTAGAGTATATAAACCCAATTAAAGCTTGCCTCCAGGGCTCTGGGGCTGCAGCTGTTCCAAACTTCCTGTTGTAATATGAATTTAAGAACCTGGAGGTCACCACACCAATCAGGGATACTCTCTTATGGGACAGTTTCAAATGCCAGCCCCTATGCACTGTGCTATGAGTGCTATATCTCTGTGTACAGCTAATTAAGCTTCAGGCTTCATCATCCCCTAGGTAGCCATTCACCCCCTCTGTCGCTCTGTCTTTCTTTTTTCTTTAACTTTTCCCTCAAGATTTTTGCAGATGAATATATTTTCCTCGGCCTCTCATACGTTTTGCTAAAGGTTATAATTTCATCACATTACTCTGTGCTAGGCAGTCACGTACGTTCAGTAAGGATTTGATTTAAAAAGACATGTTAAAAAATTTAACACTGCTTTTACGGCTGCTCAATAATGAATCGGATTCATATGGACAAATCCAAGCATGTGTTTGTCTACACTGTTCTTGTTGCTGTCAGCTGCCTACCCAGATAGCTTGTAACAGGCGTGCGCATGAAGCAATAAATTCTCCAGAGGCAATATTGAGGATCATTAGACTTTATGAATTTTGCACTCTTCGAAAGACTTTTACCTCAGTGAGAAAGTTTCAGGGCTCTTGATTTTTCATTTCAATCACAAAAGTCTTCATGGATACGTTCTTTAAAGCAAAATGCAGCCAATATGACCATGCTCAGTTTTTCCAATATGCCTGATCTGCCAATAATTGAAGGGCCTTACACAAAAACCAGCATTGTGTAAATAACCCTCTTTGCTCTTGCTGTGTTTTAGCAGCTTAAAGTAAGGTGTGAGGAATCTGCTGGACCCATTAGACCCTAAATTCACCCTGTCCACCTCCTCAGCGTCACATCAAGGCAAAACCCTTCTATTATTCATGAAAGACAATTCCCCAAAGGCAGGGGAAGCGGGTCACTGAAGTGTTGAGAAATAGAAAGGTTTAGTTGTAACATTTATCTGCCTGATAAATGGCCAATTGGACTTTCGTATTGCCAATACTATTTGTAATTACTGTTCATCATAGTACTGCATTATAAGTTTGTGGAAAGACTGACACTACAAACAGCAGTCATTAAAACTATAATAAGCAATAAATCTCAGTATCCACTAAAGACCTATAAAGGAATTTTTATACATTTGTTACTATTTAATCCTAAGCAATTATGTATTATATGCATGCACAATAATTACTGAAAAGCATGTTCTGTGTTGATACTTAATGATAACATATTTAAAATTATATTTAAAAAATTAGCTACCTCAACAGCTAAACAGGAAGTAGTTTGAATATTTCCATCAGCAGTAAACGCTACATAAAAACTGAGAGTGTATGAGTAGCTCTGATGGCATGTAAGACCATTTTTAGAGCTTTTACATTAAATTAAACTCAACTTATTAAAATGACTCCCTGGAAGGAAACGTTGAACAGCAAGCTCCCTGCACTAGGAAATGTCACTTGAACACCTTTATTAGAATATTCACGATGACAGAAGAGAGAATGTCCGAGAAACACTATCCACATACACAGGGAAGCTTTTAATGAGAAGACATAAGGAAACTGGCATTTCCACAACCCTTTGAAATAAGCGACCTTCCTTTGTGCCCTTTGTTTAGAAGCACTCACTATACTATAGAGAGCACATAATTCCTCAGTTTTGTCCTTTCGTAAAAAAAAAAAATCTAAATATGCAACAAATATAGAACAATATTTTAGCATTTAGTATTTTATAGCATATCATATAGTCAATGTTTAAAAAAATACATATATGTTACAAAGTACAGATTATTCCTGCTTTTTGTAAGTTGTAGAACAACTTGACAATTTTATATATTTCACTATAAATCGCTAAATAAATTGGCATATATCATATTTATAATATGTTTTCAGTGAATTGTTGTCTTAGCCAGGGTTTATTTACCATGTCTTGCACCTTGACCAGACTAAAGCTGAAAACAATTTTGTAGAAAAAGCAGATACAAGTAAAAACTTAGTTTATTATATTTGAAAACATACACAGCAATACAGTATACACAGAATATATACAGTATATATACAGTATACCATAGATACTAGGCAATTTTTTTTTAAATGTATAACATTTAGCAAATGCCCTTATCCAGAGCAACTACATCACATGTTTAATAATCTTAATGCTAGTGCCATAAGTCAGGGTAATTCTTTTTAAGTAAAATCTAGAAATAAAGAGTAAAAGCTACACAATATACTGTATGTACACATCCATGCTTATAAATCCAAAACATTGTTGGTATGTCTGAAATTTGTATACCTTAAAGTGAACATTCAAAATAAATAAATAATAATGTAGTTGTAGCTTTTCTGTGTTTTATACCCAGAAATGCTATGTGTTATGACTCACTTCACATATTGAAGGTGCAGTATTCTAAAAAAAAAAAAACACTGAAGTATTGGGCTCCTCAAACAATAGTATGTTATTATCATTGGGTGAAGAATAAGGAGAACTGACTGAACAGAACTGAAGTGGGAAAAAAAAGCCAGTTCCTTAAAAGTGTTTTGTAGAGAAAATCTTCTTCTTCTTTCGGTTTCTCCCATTAGGGGTCGCCACAGCAGATTATCTGTCTATCCGTCCATACCCCCCTGAATTCTACATCTGCCTCTTTCAAACCACTACCTGCATGTCTTCCCTCACCACATCCATATACATCCTTCTTGGCCTTCCTCTTTTAACCCATGTCCCTCCTCTGCACATGTCCAAACCATCTCAATCACGCCTCCCTCACCTTGTCTCCAAAACATCCTACATGCGCTGTCCCTCAATAATCTCAGAATATATATCAAAGCGTTGAGGCATATAGGCTACAGCAGAAGTCCACTTCAGTCAGGCAAAAACTGTAATCTGAGGTTACAGTGGCTGCAGACTGAGTGAAACTGGGCAAATAGAGAAAAAAATCAACGTGTCTAATAAATCTCAATTTCTACTGTGAAAAATAGGTCAGAATTTGTAGTCAACAGCATGACTCTATAAACACAACCTGCCTTGTGTCAATGAACTGATAGTGTTTCATTCACCTCTCCAATCAACCTCTTCATCATTTTCATCTACCGTCCCCTTAAAGACTTACTAGAAGAGACGGACACACTCTTCAGTACTTTCCCTTTTGACAGCACCCCTCTGACAGTTCTTGGTGACTTCAAACTCTCATCTGACAAACTTCAGTCACCTTGCCTCCTGACTTTTTTGAATACCTTCTCCTTGATATATAACAGCTGCCCTCCAGGACAACAAGGGAGGAAATGTCCTGGACCTGGTTTTTACCCACCCTACCCCAGCTACAGACATGACTGCAACTTCACTTCAAATTTCTGATCATCACCTGGTTTTCTTTTCAATCACTCTTCTATTCTACCTAAAAACAATTTACATTTCTCTCTTATCCGTCCTAACCGTTACTCCATCTCTCCCTCCTCTGTAGCTTCCTGTACTCTTTCATCTCTTCCTGACCCTGACTCCTTTTCCTCTCTACCCTTGGACTTTGCCACGGAATCCTTTCTCTCCTCTCTTTCCTCAACCATGGACCTCCTCTGCCCCTTGACTACAAAATCCAAGAAGACATCTTGTCCCACGCACTGGCTGTCAGAAGTTTTGTGCAGCAATCGGCGAGAACTCAGATCAGCAGAGAGGAAGTGGAAAAAAATCACAACTCGATCTTCCATCTTACAGTGCACTCCTGAACAATTTTCTTTGGATGTGACTTCTGCTAAGACTGCCTTTTTAGAAGCTCAAGGCCTCTGCACAAGATCCTCGTAAGCTTCCTTACCTGACTGCTGATGACTTTGCCTACTTCTATGATGAGAAGATTAAGGAAATCTGCCAGACCTTTACTTCCTCCCCAATAATGAGTACACAACACAGCCAGGAATCCCCTACTCCTTTGTTGTCAAGCTGCTCAACCTTAACAGAAGATTACATACTGCAAATCATCCAATCTTGCAATCCCACTACCTGCCCTCAGGATCCAATCCCTTCAACTACGCTTCAGACCTTCTCACAAGATCTCCTGCCCATCATCTTCACAATCATCAATGGGTCAACATCAATATCTGGCTATGTGCCAACTACCTTCCAGCAAGCAAGGGTCATTCCCATCTTAAAGAAACCTGCTCTGGATCCATCAGACAGCAACAACTACAGACTGGTATTACTTCTCTCCTTTCTTTCTAAATCTCTGGAACGCATGGTTTTTAACCAACTGTCTGTCTATCTCTCACAGAACAACCTCCGTGATCCAAACCAGTCTGGTTTCAAAGCGGCACATTCCACAGAGAAGGCCCTTTGGCTGTTTCTGAGAAACTGCATGCTGCTTGATCAGCCAAGCTGTCATCTGTACTTATCTTCCTGGACCTTTCAGCAGCATTGGACACAGTCAACCAAAAGACTCTCTTGTCTATCCTCAGGAGACTTGGTATACACGGAACAGAATTGGAATGGTATGCTTCCTACCTGGAAGGTCGCTCATAACAGGTAACATGGAGCGGATTCACATCTGCCCTGTGCAGACTCACCACTGGTGTCCCACAATGTTTGATACTTGGTCCCCGTCCTTTTTTCCCTTTATACCCACTCCATTGGTGAAGTCATATCCTCACATGGGTTTTTTTTACCACTGCTATGCTGATGACACTCAACTCATCTTTTTAATCCCTCTCTCAGATACCTTCCGTTCAGATCTCTGCATGCTTGACAGACATATCTTCATGGATGGGTGCTCATCAATTAAAACTCAACCCAAGCAAAACAGAACTTCTGGTCATCCCAGGTGATTCATCTCCAGGTCAAGATCTCCGAATAACTCTTCATGACTCTCTGCTCTGTCCTTCAGCCACTGCTCCCAACCTTGGGGTAACTATGGACAATCAGCTGTCCTTCTCCTCACATGTTGCTGATGTGGCTCGTTCTTGTCGATTTCTTCTCTACAACATCCGAAGGATTTAACCATTTCTGTCCACATAGGCGCTTGTTCAGCCTCTTGTCATTTCAAGACTGGACTATTGCAACTCTCTGCTGGCAGGTCTTTCTCTGAACGCTATTTATCCACTGCAAATGATTCAAAACGCAGCTGCACAACTTGTGTTCAATCTGCCCAAGTTCTGCCACCCCACCACACAGCTGCGCTCCCTTAACTGGCTTCCAGTAGCTGCACGTATTAGATTCAAAACACTTATCAACAAGGCCAAAAAATGGACCAGCAACATCTTACCTAAGACCTCATCACACCTTGCACTGCACCACTCTGTCTGAGATCCTTCAGCACTCCTTGACTGGTACCATCTTCTCTCAGAATGAGAGGTAAGTATACTTCAAGGCTCTTCTCTGTTCTGGCACCAAGGTGGTGGAATGAACTTCCCCTAAATGTCCAAACAGCAACGCCCCTGGCTTTCTTTAAAAAGCGACGTCTGAAGACCTACCTCTTTCTGAAACATTCAAATTAGCAATTTTCAAGTTTGCTTTGTAAAAATCAAGAGTTATAGTCTGATTTATATTAAGTTTGTAATCCAGCATACCAGTGTAGATTTATTCATTGCTAGAGACTCAAAGCACTTTTGTACGTCACTCTGGACAAGGGCATCTTCTAAATGCTGCAAATGTAAATATGATGGTGGTGTTAAGGTGTTAAGGTGGTCATAATGTTATCATATAATGATGACAGGAGATAAACAGCTTGAATGAGCAACTAAAAAAATCTATGGCAAATTTGTGATGCACTTATCTCAACATAGATTCATGTGTGGTTGATATTTACTGTTGAAATCCATAAAGGGAAGCCTTTAGTGAAATTATTTGTTTAGGGCCTAGGTTTAGGCTAGCTAAATGCTGCAAATATAAATGTAAATGTATACCTAATTGGCCATATCTGTAAGTCAAGACTTGTTTGTGCATGTAAAAAAGCTTTATATGACAGACAAGGTAGGCAGAGAACACAACGTAATCTTTTGCCAAGTAATTTTGTTGTATTTCATATTTAATGAATTATGAAGAAAAATGTCCACCACTCCAAAACTCCATCTATCACCATAATCCTAACCTTCATTACTTCACTTTCATACAAACTGCTTCCAGCAAAGTTTACAAATTTTGGTAAGCCATTTATAAATGTAATTACTGTCTTCTACAAGAATGTGCTGGAAAAATGTCATATCAAGCATTAATCCAAAGTCATTATAGTCTTTGTCGTGAATCACAATTTAACTATAGTCTAACGCCTTACTCAAACAAACATTTGTTTTTGTATTTCTTGTTTTGGCTATCTGCTGATGTTCAAGTGAAAAGTAATGGAGGTGAGATTCATGTGGAAAAGAGGACATGTCAGTGATTTCCCCTCTGTGCATCTGACAGTGCTACATTGATAGAGCACGTCAGATGCAGTAGCAGAGATGTATTGTTGCAGATTCTATACAAATAAAAGTCGACAGACAGTTACAGAATGCCTAAATAAAAAGTAAATAAGCTGATGTTTCAAGGGTAAAGGATATAGGATCGAAGATAGAGTTGCTGGAACTGCTGTTCTTCTGTTGTCATTGTGTTCGGAGCTGTCAATTTTAAGCTTTTTGGTAATTTACTCCCAACAGTTTATTCTCTTCATTTCGTATTGAGTTAAACATGCTCCTGAGGTACCAGTGATCACTTTTCCTGCCCCTCTCCTCTCATTGGATCTGCCTGCTTCATCCCAGCCTGCCTCTGGTTGGTGTTCACTATGATTGGAGGCCACTCTGTGTAGTTGGGGAGGTTTCATATCTACGGCTTGGGGATCCATGAAATTACAGAGTAACTAAGGAGCTAAAAAAAAGAAATTGATTGGTTTTTTATTATTATTATTTATATACCGCTCATTTGCACATCACCCATCACCTGGAGAAGTTCCCTCACTCATACACTCAGAAAGGAGGGTTAGGTGACATCATGACAGTGAGGAGAGCTGAACCCAACTTACAATTATGGATAAAAAAAAAAAGGTCTAAACCCTCAGAAAAAATAGGAAAGCAGCAGGGGGGAAACATGCAAAAAGATAAATGTGTGTATGCATCACTATTAACACATTATGAGGATAGTATAGGCTAATTAATGTAATAAAATTGGCTAATGTCTGTATATTACTTTATCGGTTATGCTGTGTTACCTGCTATGCTTTTATGCATAGAGTGACAATATTTATTTTACTTTGCATAACATTTTAATTTATAGTATGTAGTTTATCATAATGTGTGTAGCAACAAAACAATTACAACCTAACTAGTCTAGTTGATTGTAGTTAAACTGGCATCTATTGATTTGGTTACTTTTAATTGAGGTGATGTCATGATGGTTTCATTGTACTGAATAGGTCCTGAACTAAGTTTAGTAATTGGAACCAAGTGCATCTTAAAAGGCTCATTTAAAAGACATCTATTGTAAGGGTGTAGATGTTGCATGTATCTCATGGCTACATTTAGGTTATTGGTTCTAAGAGTTTGATAAATTGTGCACAATGATATGTGAATTTAATTGTGCAATAAATGCATTTGGGTTTTTATACATGAAATGGAGCTCTCAAAAATGTATCCAAATTTGTGGACTGCTCTGTGAAAAATCTATTCAAGTACAAGGTGACCATCGTATCTCCAAAATATTGTAAGTTGAGTGGTCCTAGGTCGGGGTCTGACTGTACATTTGAAGACAAATACTTTTGTATAAAAAAAAAAGTAAAAGTTTGAAGGGAGCAATTTTACTGGAGTAATATTTTACCAACTATCTCTACTTTTACTCAAGTACATGCTTTATGTATCTCATCCACCAATGCTCAATACTATCAAATATTGTCCATATCGTCAATAGGCAGAATGGGTTATTGCATATTCTGGAATCATTACCTTCCCTTTTAGGTCACTTCACTTTATCATTTTAGTTTTGTTTAAACACAAAAGGTTTTGTTAGGCCTTCATCTCTTTCAATGTCTCTCCTCATTTCTATCTCTTAAGTCTGCATACTTATTTTTATGTTCTCAAAGGAAATGTGTAATATTCTTGTTCTTTTGTGTGCTATATTTGTTATAGTTTGCAGCATAGTCATGGGCAGAACAATGGATTTCCCATTCTCTCAGTTTTTTTGAGATGCATCGTAATTAGGTGTGACTGATTTACCATGTGCCACAAGCCTCAGCAGCTCCAATACAATCAACCTCACCAACTGTTTGGTTTTCCTCTTAAATATCAGAGAGCGCGAGCAAAATATATTGAGATAATATGACAAATGGAACCACATCCGAAGGCCAGAGATGTGCCGATGCAGAGATTAGTTTTTCCAGTGATTGTCTGTGATGATAATTTGGCTTTTTGTTCTAATGCCTAAAGCAGACATTGTATCCCTCCACTGCAGTGTTGCTCATTATTATTGCAACTCTCTCACACACACACACACACACACACACACACACACACACACACACACACACACACACACACACACACAGAGGAAGTGAAAATCATGGAAAAAGCTTATGTGACAGTTTGGAACAGTGATATACATATTTGTGCATCACACAGACCATTATCTATCCATAATTCTGTAGCAAACGTCTATGAGTTTCCACCTGGGCAAGGATTTTAGATATTTTGAATGTTTTTTCTCTCTATCTCTCTGGCAGACAGTTTACATGATTGTACAACAGTTGTACATTGGTAAATATGTATCTAATCACTATAGTCTTACCGGGAAGCATTCAGTTACTTATACTTAGACTTTAAATGTGAAGCATGCAGCTTCTCTGGCTTTTATTTGCTATAAATATCAAGTCTGTTATTTGTAAAAGATTTGGCCTGTGATCAGTATATCAGAGAGTTGGTAATGTTTAGTCCATGGTCATAATAAAATGCTGCCCTCATAAAGCTGTTCCAAACACACACAAATCAACATAGAATTATACTATGATAGTACGTCTCTAAATCTGACTGCTGCATTACAGTCACAACTACAGCAGCACATGTCTGAGCTGAGCTTACAGCTGGGCCCACTTCGAAACAAAATTTAACATTGCATAATCACTGGTATCATTCAGGCCATTTCTGGCTACAACTGCAATTAAAAAATTCTGTGGCTTACAACATGGATAATTACTGTTTCTTCAAAACACTTGCCATTGCTAGCTCTTTAGTGCTATTTTGTATCCAACACTGTATCTATTATCTGGTTACATGACATAAAAACTGTAATCAGTAAAGGTACTGTGATACAGAAACTGATATTGTTTATTAGTCCCAATGCCCAACTAATGCTTGTAAAAAAAACACTTAGATACCAACATTCAATGTTATGTGACACTATACAATATAAGTCTTGTTTGTGTTGTGTGCTAATAAATAAATCATGATTTTTGACATATTTGTGGTAGAAATTTGTGCTCTAAATATCAAGGGGAGGAATGACAGCTTACACTTGTAACCTGATGAACCATTTAAAATATAAAACTAAGCATGAGGAAGTCATTGTCAGTAGCACAATTAACAATGCACCAAACGTTGGCCAGAAAAGAAAAAAATTGTCCACAGACCAAATAGACCTCTTACCCAATGTGTTGTTAATGTTTTACAAAAAGATTACAACATTGAATTTACAATGCAATGAAGACAAAAATATATCTTCGGTCCAACTGTATAAAGTTTGTTTTGTGAATTTCAATTTTACTTTATCCAAGAAAACTAATTTAGATAGCTAATGCACTTTATTTGAATTGAGGATAATATTATCATGAAAGTTTACAAACATGTATGCTTTCATGGCTAGTAAACAAGGGAAAAATAACCAGATTATTATTATTTTTATTATTATAAATAACCAGATTATTATTATTATTCCTGATAAATAAACTAAACATGTTACTCATTTTTGTAGGAGTGTTAGTTCTTATCTAAAAAAAATCATACATGGTCTGAATAAATCTTTTGATAAATCAATTAATTTAAAATTAGTATATGCCAAGCGCAAAGAACGTACGGGAACCAAAGTGAATTCAACGATAGCCTTTTAATGCAAAACAAAAGGGCAAGGCAGAAAGCAGGAAAATCAGCACCATACACGGGTAAATCAAACCTGGAGAAAACTGTGGCAGAGTGAGCACAAACAACACACACAGAATCTTGCACGCTAAGTGAAAACCAAACGGAGTAGCTTGGGTAGTCCGGAATGTTCATTAGCCTAAGCTGTAGAACGGACAATGAGCATGTGGATAAACGGGGTTTATCCACCCCGTTTATAGTGTGGTGACTGATTTGGACCAGGTGTGGATGATTAGTAAGTTGGTGAGCTGCTTGGAGTGATTGGAGGGTTTGGCGAGGGTGTGGCTGGTGGATCCCTGACAGTATATTAGTATATAAGTATAGATTATTATTGTATATAATATATTAGTATATAAAGTATGCTTTTATTTATTTATTTATTTATTTATTTATTTATTTATTTATTTATTGTAATTAGTGTTACTATTAAAGCTAAGATAATTAACATCAAATGTATTCCCCCAGCTGCAAAGACCTTTTGTAGCAAACTACTTGAGTAGTCTTTCCACATTTTTCATATGGATTTTAAACAGAACAGAATCTTTTGTTTTGTTTATATGGAATATCAATAAGGTCTGCGGCATTCCAGCTGAACCTGTCAAACATCCTTCTGAGAGAAAAAAAAAACAGGTCTAGGAGCTAGAACAGTAACAATTCTTCCATAAAGTGCCACATATGGGTCACAGTTTATTAGTTTACTACTCCCTGCATTTTGCAAGGGTCCTAGATGGGCAATCAAATACATGCACTTCTATGGTTGACAAGAAAACTCAAATGGCTTTTCCATTTCTCTGGTTGGCAATCTTGACAATAATGGATAAGGCATACTAGGCAAATGAAATAAAATAAAATATTACTGTAAAATGTCAAGTTATTATACATTATGCAAAAATCCTTACCTTAATCCTAACATTTATCATGAATTGTTATAATACAGTAATCAGGGATTTAATTCAGATTTAGTCTTTTTTATCTTGTTAAGTCATACTGGTTGAGTACATCACTAAGGTAATAGAGTAGTGCAGAGAGTACTTTATTATTCCCTAAAGGGGGATTTGGTGTCACAACAGCCATAACACAAGTGCAGAAGGGAAGACAAAGACTTAACTGTTCACAAGATTTAAAAAAATTACAAATTGTGAAAAATTGAATATGATCAGTCACGATATTGAAACTGCAGTTTCATATTCCAAACCACCCTGTGCTCTGTCATTGCATATTTGCATTGGGTGACAGTCTCTAAGTTGAAATGAAATATTAAACATGACTCAAGTTTTGTGCATAGAAAAAAGTGGGTTTTTAATCAGAAAGATGCCTCATTCTGGCTCCACATATGAGTACCTTTAGGCATGTGCTCACTGATACTCCATAATTATTGTGAGTGGATCGAAAAGATATTGTATGATTTCCTTCATTTTCTAACTACATTGTGGTATAGATAAGAAGTTTCTTTTTCCGTCTGAAAGTTTTGCACAACTGCTACCTTACTCATATGGTTCAAAAGCCGAAAACCCAGACATGTATCTGCCCTTGTGTTTTTTGAATTTTTGACAGCTTCCTTGCCAGTGAGGCCCTCTACATGGTTCAGGGGGAAAAAAGTACAAGAAAAGGTAGTCAGGAATAGCACATATATTTCTAGCATATTCTGCACTGAAAGACTTCACAGTTAAGTACAGTTATAAGTTTCAACCATGATTCTTACTAAGCTTTCAACGGTATTATTCATACATGATCAGATTTGTTAATTCAAAGTTGCTTAACAAACCTGAAAACATAGCTGCCAATCTATTTTAGGAAAATGATAGGAAAAAGTACAAAACAGAGATACTATTTGTGATGGATGCAACAAGATTTGCTACTGTTGCTACTGTACAGTTATAAAATTTACGATAATTTATATGGTTCCTTCCTTCTACAATATGCAATATTATTTTTGTTGTATATATTGTAAAGCAAAATAAATGGTTATGGTGTTTTTTAATGTTATACTATAATTGTTTTTTGCATTTTATTGTATTTTGTATTGTATATGTCTGCGTATGTAAGAAATATTTAATACATTTTATTTGTGATTAGTGACAATGTTTTACAGACAAATTTAATACCAGTCAAACGTTTGGACACACAATCTCCTTCAACAATATTCCCTTATTTTTATTATTTGCAGCACTCTATGATAGTATGAAACTATGAAAGAACATGTATACAATTCTGTAGTAAACAAATTCGTGTTAAATAACCCAGATTATGTCTTATATTTTTTAATTCTCAAAGTAGCCACCTTTTGTTTAATGACATCTTTGAACATATTTGGCATTCTCTCAGTCAGCATCATAAAGGAGTCACCTGGAATGGCTTTCCAACAGTCTTCCCAGAGGTGTTGAGTGCTTTTTGCCTGCTTTTCCTTTACTCTCTGGCCAACTCAACCCAAACGTAATGCAACACTCCATCACTCACTAAAAGAGAAGGCCTGTGGTACTGGCCTGTGATACCTGTGGTGTGTGTGTGTGTGTGTGTGTGTGTGTGTGTGTGTGTGTGTGTGTGTGTGTACATATACATATATAAGTGGTCTTCATAAAATAATTATGGCCTGAAACTTTTACACAGCAATGTACAGTATATATGCACACGTTCTCCCAAACTTTCCCAAATAGATTGCACAGGTTTTTACACGTTGTTCACGCCTTGAATCACGTGTAAAATCCGGTCAATAGGCAAGTCATAACATGATTGGCGGGCGACGTCGTGTAAACCAGGACGCTACAAAATAGGTGAGCAATGGTAGCGATATTAGCTTCTGAAAAAGAGAAGGGAAGCGCTGCAGGGATGCAGGAAGTATGGCCCGTTGACGCAGCTCTCATTCCCTCAGGGAACTAGGGTTACATACATAACCTAGTGACGTTTCCTTTCAGGAACTCAAGCTGCATCGAAAACGCTATGGAAACGAGTGTCCAATCACACCATATTGACCAGTCCCTGCCTAGTGTGTCTTACCGGCAGCTTGGTAGAGTCACTTAAACCTATGCCCTGGATATTATAGGGGAGAAAGATGACCAAATGATGTATCCGTATCTGTACTATCACTTTGTGCACAGGGGCATTGTCATGCTTGAACAGATTGAGTTCCCTTTCACGAGCTCGAGCTGCGTCAACAACGCTTTGGGAATGCTTCTGTGTCCATGTTCTGAATTGCGTGTGTAATCTGTTCAACGGAAAGGCGCAACATCACCAGTGGGGTTATGTCATGACCAGACAAAACGCTTTTTGTGATCTACATCACTACCTCCACACCAGAGTCTGCTATTATAATTTCTTACAGTTAAGACTTACTTCTGGCTATCTCCTCTCTAAAGAGGGTTAAATACCTTCAGGCCCTCTCTGTGGCCCCGTCTCTCCTGGAGTTTACCCCAGGCATGGCTAATGCCTTTCTCTACCCTAGACTGGGGTATGTTCCTAAGGTGCCCTTGGTTCCCTATCCTCCTCCATTTGAGGCCCCTGACCAGAAGACGCTTAACCGGCTCCCTCGGCCTCTAAAGCCTTGTCCTCTAAAGCTTCTCTCCAAGACATTCGCAACACTGAAGGCTGGTCCACCCCGCTGACCTTTGTAAGGTTCTACATCCATGACCTTTGGGCAACTCCTGGCTCCTCTGTCCTTCAACTGAGCTGTGCCCATTCACACTAGGCAGGGACTGGTCAGTCTGGCTCAAGCCCCAAAAGGGAACGCCTTTAGGTTACATATGTAACCCTGGTTCCCTGAGGGAACGAGACAACACGTGTGCTTTTTATAGCTTCCTGGTCATGACGTCACCCTGCCAGTGACGTTGTGCCTTTCCATTGGACAGATTACACACATGATTTGGAGCGTAGATACGCAGAAGCGTTCCCAAAGCATTGTTGATGCAGCATCTTGTTTCCTCAGGCAACCAGGATTACATACGTAACCTAGAGACAGTCTCCTAGTTCAAATGAAGGAAAAATTTAATGCTACTGCATTAAAAACATCCTTTACAATTTTGAACCTAACTTTGTGTTTACAACAGTTTAAGTAAGAACCACATATGGTGGGGAGAAGTCAGGTGTCCCAATATTTTTGTCAATATATCAGTGAACATAATAATTAATTATAAAAAAATTATTGCTGAAAAGGAACTTTACCCATAGGATGCGTACAGTTTTGGGTTTGGGGAACAAATGACATAAATGGCATAAATGTGCCAAATTGTTAAAGAATTTTAGATTTCTTTTTTTTTTCTTATATTGGGTATTCAGTTTCCCATCATCTAAGAGCATTTTATGTGGCTTTGGATGTGTTCCTGTTTGTATTGTATAAGCCAATCACACTAAGGTATTCAATTGTAACTTGTGTAACAGATGCTGTTCATTGTACATTAAACAGTGTACATTGTCACTGATTTGAAAATAACGAGTGTTTGTCTTTGCTGAACTTAAAAACTTCACTAGGCAGAAGTTTTTATATTTTATCATGTCGCTGAATTATAGTTTAAGAAATACAAAGTTAAGTACTGTATGTAGTGTACGCAATATTTAAACTCTAAATACATCCTAGATGTTCTTTTTGAAATGCCCGTACAGTGATCAGAAAAACATTGGCCAGGTTTCAAAACAATGTAATATTGCACACATCAGCAAAGTGCAAGAGCTCCAACCACAAAGAGATCTAATTATAATAATGTATTACCAAGATTTTTATTTCTACCCTTTTGCTGATGGTCAGAGTGATTTGAGTTAGGCATCATATAAAACCCAAAAAGAGAAATTGAAACATTTGGAATTAAATATTCGAATTGTTTACTTTTAAGTGTTTATCATCGATCTGGCTGGTCTGGATAATGTCAGTTGTGTGTGTGTGTGTGTGTGTGTGTGTGTGTGTGTGTGTGTGTGTGTGTGTGTTCAAGCGAGTGTGAAAGAGCGGTCAGGCTCTTATTCAGGCATTATTCGATCGGTTGTGGGCAATAAACACTGCTCAATGCTAGACACACATTTGCACTATAGTCATACGCAGCCCAGATTATTACAGAACAGGTTTACTGTATATAGAATTAAAATGTAATATTAAATTGTTCATGAAAGTTTTGCTAACTTAAAGCTTAACTTTAGCAAAGTAAATATTTGTTAAAGTGTTTTATATTATTTCTTATTATATGGTCGTAAGTGGCCTTCTATAGAGCTCTGACCTCAACACTATTAAACATATTTGGGATGCATTGGAACACCAAGTGCCCAAGGGCTCTTTACCCTACATCAGTATTTTACTTTACCAACACCACTGTGGTTAAAAGAGCACAAATCTTCACAAGCACACGTCAAAATCTAGTGAACATTTTCCCAGAAGAGCAGAGGTTATTATAACAACAAATGTACCAGGATATAATAATAATCATCTTGTTCTTGTCAGGTCTTAGAATTAGGTAAATACAACCTCAGATAAACAACAACACATAATTTATTACATCGTGTCATTATTTATTTGACAACAAAAAGCCAAAATTGGGAAACCATATGCGCAAAAAAACTCAGCACTGGCTTCCCAAAAGCTGTTACCAACTAATAGCTGGTAGAACCACCTTTAACAACAATAACTTGGCTCCCACATCATTATAGCCCACTGTTCTTTTACAATGTTGCTTTAGATAATTAAGGTTTGCAGGCACTAAAGTTTATTTATACACAGCTCTATTAAGGAGCTGCCAAAACATTTCAGTTGGGTTGAGTTCTGGACTTTGCAGTAACTTGTTTCTGTTCCTTAGCCATTTTGTTGTAGATTTGCTGGTGTGCTTGTGATCAAGTCTTGTTTCAGAACCCAACGTTGGCCAAGCTTTAGCTGTCAGATAGATGGACTTACATTTGATTCTAGAATACTTTGGTACACAGAGGAGTTCATGGTCAACTTAATGACTGCAAGCCCAAATCATCACACCCCAATACTGTGCTTATCAGTGTGCTAATACACATTTGAAAGCTCCAGAACAAACTGCTTTTAAATAGTTGGTTACACATGTTGATTATCAATTAACAAAGGTCATTGATTAGCAGCACCTGGCTGCTACTGCTTAATTCCTATGGAAGCAATAAGGGTGTAATATTTCACACATTGCAACTCCTTCAGGGTTGGATTTTTATTACATTTTTATTATGTCCTGATATGTAAAACCATATATATATATATATATATATATATATATATATATATATATATATATATATATATATATATATATATAGAGAGAGAGAGAGAGAGAGAGAGAGAGAGAGAGAGAGAGAGAGAGAGGGAGAGAGAGAGAGAAAGAGAGAGAGAGAGAGCGCGATGCTGTATGAATAGAATGAGGTCCCTTATTTTTGGGTTAATGGATTTTTGCCTGATTTAAACTGCTCCAGGCAAACTTGAATAATCTCCAGAAATATCCTCTCTCCCACTGCACTGCCGATTTGCATCACAATCATATTTAGCCTGACCTCTACGGATTAAACGGCCTGCTATTTTCTCTCCTCAAATGACATGTAACTGTAACACTCCTCCATGTGTGTCTGGATTTAAATGTCTTTAACACTGACTCATTTTCTAGTCGCCTTTAAAAACTGATTTTTTTTTTTCAACTATTAAAATATTTTTTTGTATATAAATCATTAACACAGCATTTAATTTTGGAATATTTATTTGTTTTGATATAACTGTCATACATACAGTATGTGTTATTTTCACATTGCCCATTGTTACATGATTGGTATATTGCAGTCATTTTGTAAGGGTGTTATGTTTGTCCATGACAAATCACAGAACAAGGTAGACTTGTCAACAACTTTAATAGGAACACGCTTCCTCCTGTGTGTTAATGCAAATGTATGAAATCTTGGAAATCCAGATCAGTTGCTTCAATTAATGTTTACAGCAAAAAATTTTATGTGATGTTAGTAACTTGGACCATACCATGTTCTTCACCGTTCTTCACTGACATCTCCCTGAGCAGTGCTGTTGTTCCTACTTGCCTCAAGACAATTACCATTGTCCCTGTGCCAAAGAAGTCTACAGTCTCCTGCCACAATGACTATCATCCCGTCGCACTCACACCCATTATAATGAAGTGCTTCGAGAGGTTTATCATGAGGCACATTTAGACCCAGCTACCACCCTCATTGGACCCCATGCAGTTTGCATATCTTCCACACAATACCATTGCCACGACCCTCCATCTGGCCCTCACCCACGTGGACAATAAGGACACATACTTATGAATGCTGTTCATAGACTTCAGTTAAGCATTTAACTCTATTATCCCTTTAGCACCTGATTAAAAAGCTGAGCCTACTGGGACTGAACATCTCCCTCTGCAACTGTATCCTGGACTTCCTGACTGGGAGACCTTAGTCAGTCCGCACCACCACACTGAGCACTGGGCTCCCTCAGGACTGTTTGCTCAGCCCACTGCAGTTCGTGACTGTGTAGTAATGCACAGCTCAAATCACATCATTAAGTTTGCCAATGAAATGACTGTGGTGGGGCTCATCAGCAAGAAAAATTAGTTAGCATACAGAGAGAAGGGCAACGACTACCAGCCTGGTGTAGAGCCAACAACCTGTCATTGAACGTTGACAAAACTTAAGAGATGGTTGTTGGCTTCAGGAGAGCACAGAGCAGCCATTCTGCACTTTCCATCAATGGATTCTTCATGGAGATTGTGAAAAGCACAAAATTCCTTGGTGTTTATCTGGCAGAGAACATCACCTGGCCACTCAGCACCTGCTCTATCACCAAGAAAGCTCAGCAGCAACTTCCTGAGAAGACTTAGGAAAGCCCATCTCCCTCCCCCCATCCTGACCACAAGGGAAAATCGAGAGCATCCTGTGCAGCTGCATCACTGCCTGGTTTGGGAACCGCACTGTCTCAGAATGCAAGACTCTACAGAGGATAGTGAGGACAGCAGAGAAGATCATTGGCATCTCTCTCCCCTCTATCACGGACATTTACACCACACGCTGCATCTGCAAAGCCAACAGCATTGTGGACGACCCCCACACCCCTCACACATGCTCTTCACCCCTCTACCATCAGGAAAGAGGTTCCGAAGCATTCAAGCCCCTAAAATCCTAAAATAAAAATAAAAATGAAAATTTCCCCTCAAACAATCAGGCTCCTCAACACACAGAACTGAACTGTACAAAACTCACATGCGCACACTCATGCTACAATCTGAACTCAAACACACACACACATTATTTAAATTCACACACATGCATGTCTTCAGCACCACCCAGTTTATATTATTATTTTATTACAACTTTTAACTGCTTACATGCTGTTTTGTACATCTAATTGATTGCTGCTTTTGCGGTTTTGCACAACTTTTGTGTTTACATTTTGTGTTTATTTACAAGTACACTTTTGTTTACAATTCTCTTTTGCACATTATACAGTAGGTTTTCTGGCAGCACTATTTTGTGTTTTGTGTATCTGTCACACTGTCATGTGTCTTTTGTCTGCACCGTTTGCACTTGGATGCACACGATGCACTTTATGTGGCTAGGACAAGTTACTTTAGTCCTTAGCTCTGTGTTACGTTATGTAGCTCTATATTGTGTGATGTAGCTCTATGTTGTTTATTGAAGCACCAAGGTTCTGGAGAAATGTTGTCTCATTTCACTGTGCACTGCATTAACTATACAGTATATGGTTAAAATGACAATAAAAACTTCTTGACTTGACTTGGTTGAGTATTTCAGATATTAGTGATCTTCATGCACAGTAGTCTCTAGAGTTTACACAGATTTTTTGTGAAAAGCAAATAACATTCTGCAGTTGGCAGTTCTAGAGAGAAAGAGAGAACAGAAGAGAATTACAAGACAAAGCCTGGAGTGTTGGAAGATTAAAAAAAATCTTTATCTGGTCTTTTTCTAATCCTTACCTGCCTGTTTTCAGTGAGCTAATGCGTGCTTTGTTGTTTTGATGGTTTTCTACTGCTGTAGCCATTTCAGAAGCGTTGACATTTTATTTCATTCATTTGGCAAAGAGGCTATTCATATATTCAAACACCCTAAACCAGAGCAGTTTACAATTATCTCATTGAAGCAATAAGAGGCTTTGTTTAAGGGCCCAGCAGTGGTAGTTTGGCAATGATAAAATTTGAACACTCTTTTGATCAGAAATTCAATTTCTTACCCATTGTGCATTGTAACACTTTAATTTTCTGTGTATGCCTGATTACTAAACATGCTTCAAAACTCAAAAGCAAATAACACTATTGTTTTTTATTATAGGTGGGTTAGTTTAGAATGTCTGGACTCTATTATGCACATAATCCCTTTCACCACTGCTATATTAAAAGACTTACATGCAGTAAATCGATTTTGTAAATGGGAGTGTGCACATGTGTGTGCATAGTGCCCTGTGATGGTCTGTAAGCCCATCCATCAATATAATATTCCTCATAGTGCTTATCATTACATTGTGCTAATATGCATTCACTAAAAGAAAAACATTTTTTTTTTTTCATTTCTAAATTCTGTTCATGTTATGTATGCAGTATATAATTATTATTAAAAGAATAGGAAGAAATTAATATTTTTATTTTGAAACATGCTATTGCAAAGTCTTTGCCATGACAGGGTGCTTGCAGTCTTTTCTTCTACAATATTTGTAATTGATGTGTTTAATTTTTTTAATTTCTGGGCTTGTGGGCTTTTGACAGGACACAAAAGCTTTTCATGTTCATGTAAGTGTTTTTTCAATGTCAGTGTCAGCCTTGCATGGCCTTTATCATGTACAAAGTTTCAGACAACACACTATAGTGTTATAATAACCTCACTGAATAATGCAATGAAAACATTTGTAGCAAATGAATGCATCATTTTTGCATTGCTAAAGAGCATGGGCTTTTTTTTCTAAATTATGTTTACATATTGCAGGGCAGAATGTTAGAGAGACACTATTCAGATTAATATTGCCTTTCAGCAACCCTACAGAAGCTCCTGCATTTTCTTCTGTCAGGGTCCCAGTGGAATTATCAATCAGCAATGTTGCTCAAATATTTAATTCTTTTTTCAAGATCCAGTTTTTCCTCACTAGCCTCGCTATCTGCAGAGCACCATATAAATCTAAGAGGGTGAGGGGGTGAACAGAACACAAAGATAAAATAACTTCAACTTTTGTTATTGGTATTAAAGGAAGAAATTGACTTTTTCTAACAGGCTGGGGGAGAAAGGTGATTCTGCTGGCTCCACAGCCTTCAGTTGATAATTTGCATTCAATAGCAGGGTGAAATTCAGGCAGACTGTGAGAAAATGTCATAACTCTTGCAAGTGACTAGGTGAGTGAGGGACTGGATCACGGGTGCAGGGCTAGGTGAGTGAGGACCCAAGTGCAGGAAGTGACATGGAGTAAGGAAAATACAGGCTTTAATGGGGCACAGGCTTATGAGATTGTATGGTCCTTCGTGTGCAGACACTAAATACACTGAACAAAATTATAAACACAACACTTTTTCTTGTTGCCTCCTTTTTTCATGAGCTGAACTCAAAGATCTAAGACTTTTTCTATGTACACAAAAGGTATTGTTCACAAATCTGTCTAAATCTGTGTTAGTGAGCGCTTCTCCTCACAGGTGTGGCATATCAAGATGCTGATTAGGCAGCATGATTATTGCACAGGTGTGCCTTAGGTTGGCCACAATAAAAGGCCACTCTAAAATGTGCAGTTTTGTCACACAGCACAATGCCATAGATGTTGCAAGTATTGAGGGAGCGTGCAATTGGCATGCTGACTACAGGAATGTCCACCTGAATTGTTGCCTGTGAATTGAATGTTAATTTCTCTACCATAAGCCATCTCCAAAGGCGTTTCAGAGAATTTGGCAGTAAATACAACTGGGCTCACAACCGCAGACCACGTGTAACCACACCAGCCCAGGACCTCCACATTCAGCATTTTCACCTCCAAGATTTCTGAGACCATCCACCCGGACAGCTACTGCAAAAAATTTCTGCTCAAACTGTCACAATCAGTCTCAGGGAACCATCTCATCATTTTCATCTGGGTCTCGACCTGACTGCAGTTCATTATCGTAACCAACTTGAGTGGGCAAATGCTCACATTTGATGCCGTCTGGCACTTTAGAGAGGTGTTCTCTTCATGGATGAATCCCTGTTTTCACTGTACAGGCTAGGTGGAAGACAGCGTGTATGTGGATCAAGTGGCCCATGATGGCGGTGGGGTTATGGTATGGGCAGGCGTATGTTATGGCAACGAAAACAGGTGCATTTTATTGATAACATTTTGAATGCACAGAGAAACTGTGATGAGATCCTAGGGCCCATTGTTGTGCCATTCATCCACGACCATCGGCTGATGTTGCAGCATGATATGCATGGCCCCGTGTTGCAAGGATTTGTACAAAATTCCTGGAAGCTGAAAACATCCCAGTTCTTGCATGGCCAGCATACTCACCGGACATGTCACCCATTGAGCACATTTTGGATGCTCTGGATCGGCGTACACGACAGCGTGTTCCAGTTTCTGCCAATTTTCAGCAGCTTCGCACAGCCATTGAAGAGGAGTGGACCAACATTCCACAGGCCACAATCAACAACCTGATTACCTATATAAGATGTGTCAGACTGCGATTGGCAAATGGTGGTCACACCAGATACTGATTGGTTTTTCTGACCCCCCTGGACCCCAATACAGTAAAACTGTAAATTTTAGAGTGGCCTTTTATTGTGGCCAACCTAAGGCACACCTGTGCAATAATCATGCTGTCTAATCAGCATTTTGATATGCCACACCTGTGATGTGGATGGATTATCTCAGCAAAGGAGAAGTGCTTACTAACACAGATTTAGACAAATTTGTGAACAATATTTGAGAGAAATAGTCCTTTTGTGTACATAGAAAAAGTCTTAGATCTTTGAGTTCAGCTCATCAAAAAAAGGGGCAAAAACAAAAGTGTTGCGTTTATAATTTTGTTTAGTGTAGAAGTGGTGGGTTAGCAATGTGTCAAATTGTGTTAAATGATAACATAAGACCACAACTGAAGCCCATCCATTATAATGACTGTGATCATAGTTTGTCTTGCAAGCTTGATATCTAACCATTTACATACATTCTCCTTCAGGAACTTGAGCTGCATCAGAGATGCTTTGGGAACGAGAGTCCAGTATAACCAGACTGACCAATCCTTGACTGGTGTGGGTGGGTACAGCTATGGCTAAGAACAGAGGGGTAAGGAGTGGCACCGAGGTCGAGGCTATAGAACCTGAAAAAGGTCAGTGGGATGGACCAGCAGGCAGCATTGCAAATGTCCAAGAAGAAAACTCCAAAGGACAAGGCTTTAGAGGCAGCCACATGGGGAGTGTGCTCTGACCCTGAAAGAAGCGAGGGAGACCAGAGTTCTCTTAAGAGGAAAAATAGCATCCACAATGCGTCTGCTTATTCGCAGGGAAACCTCTCCTCGGAGGGTCATAGCAGACGATCAGCTGCTCCGATTTCCTCCACAGATCTGTTCTGTAAACATATATGTCCAGTGCTCGCACTGGACACAGTCAGTTAAGCTTCTCCTGGTCTGGGGCCTGACAGGGAGGAGGAGAGAATGCCTGGAGCATAACATAGACCTTGGAAAGGTGGTAGAAACAAACCCTTTTGTCAAACTGTTCTTGAAGGAATTCCAGCACTAAACCAACTGGGCAGTTAAATGTTTCAAATTGATCACACCATGCAGTGAACAGGCGCCACCTTGTGGCATACGACATCCTCTTGGAGGGAGCTCTGGATTGAAGAATGGTCTCTACCACCTCGGAGGAGAGACCAGCAGCTAAGAGCTGCACCCCCTCAGGGGTCACAACCATAGCCTCCACAGCTCTGGGCAGGGATGTATTATTGTACCCCCTGCCCAACATGGAAGATCCCTCCTGGGAGGCCTCCATGGCCTGCAAACCACTGCTGGGCCACCAAGAGACAGACTTTTGACAGAACTTCTGAGAGCAGCACAACAGGGGGAAAGGCGTACAGGCTCGGCCTCGGCCATGCCTGTACCATGACATCCAGCCCTAAAGGGGCTGGGAGTGTTAGTGAAAACCAAAGGGGCAGTGTGATGTCTCTTGAGTCGCAAACAAGTCCACCTGAGCTCTGTGAAATTGTTCCCAGATTTGCTCCACCACCTTGTGGCAGAGCCACCATTCCCCTGACTTCGGCCCTTTCCTCAAGAGGGCGTCTGCTTCCTGATTTAAGCGGTCTGGGATACACGCTGCTTTCAAGAAGAGCAGCTTACCTTGGGCCCACAGGAGGATCTGCCATGCCAGCTTGTACAGGAGGCGAGATTGCAGACCCTCCTGTAGTTGATATAGGAAACCACAAAGTGTTCTCTGTACAGACAGACACATGGTGGCCTCTAAGGTCTGGGAGAAAATGCCTCATAGCTTAAAACACTGCCAGCATCTCAAGGCAGTTTATGTGCCACATTTGATGAGACCTCCACCAGAGACCTTGAGCGGAGCGGCCACTCATGGCAGCTGTAAAACCCAGAGGTCAGGAACTTTTGGCCCGAAGTGCTCCGATTGAAGATGACGGTACTCAGATCCATCATCTCACAGGGCTTCCGCCTCGAGCCGACCCCGCAAACATCCCGAACCATCTAGAGACATCTAGAAAATTATGCCTCTTATGGAGACGAGGGTGATCCTTAGCGATCCTTAGCACTTGTCCAGCTTACTAGATGGACGAGCCTTCTGCTGATCGGCTGGCCAGTCAATTTCAAGCTTGGCAACAGCACAGATCACCACCTCTAAAAGCTCCTCGAAGAGGGTTTGAAGACCTTATCTCCCCCCTCCTCAGAGGAAGAAAGGCAAAGCTGATCGCTCTCCTTGCAAAGGGAAGAAACCGCTGAGAGGCATGCTTCCGAACTTTGCGATTGGGCACTGGACTGGGCAGGTTAGGGAGGCAAAAGGGAATGCCAACTGGAGGCATTCCCAAAGCATTTCTTATGCAGCTAGAGTTTCTGAAGGGGAACTGTGAATACATAATATGTTCGAAATAATACAGAATATATTTCTCCCATTACCTTGATTTAGCTTTACTCATGTAACCATTATCTTACCAGAAACTTCAGAAAGTTTATGTTTTCCTTATTTCTTCCTCAGTGTCCTTCACCATGAAATTCACCTCAACTTGTTCTAATTATTCTGTAATTCCTGCTTTGGGGAAGTACTAATATCCATAAAAAATTCAACTGCTTAGCCATTTCCATACTGACCCAAAGTCTGTGCCAGCTGCTTTCTTTCAGGACATGCCTGCAAGCTGTGCTCATCTTTTTGTAGTGTTTCAGTGTGTCTGCAGACTCTGTATATACAGTAGGTTGTGTTTTGGTAATAAATTATGATGTAAAAAGATTGATGAGTCCCTTCTTTTACACTTTCATGAGCATCAGCACTGCAGCAAAAAAATTATACATAAGCAGGGTTTTTTAAAGGCCCTGGATTTAACATGCTTATAATAATGTGTTTGAAACTTTTACCATTTTTGTCTTTAATAACCTTTATGTGTCAATATTTCTGCAAAAATATCTATGATTGACCTAGTTATCCAGATATGACAGCCTTGAGATGATGATCGAGTGCATGTGGCCAGCAGATACAGAACAATGTTATATATTTTCACATATAAATTATTCTCAGAATGTTTTGCTGCTTGAATTGATAAATAAATGTCTATGCATCCAGATTTCTGGGACAGTGGTTCTCCTGTTCATGTGGGTGTCCACAGAGTGAGCTTAAAATATTTATGTCTGTCTTAAAAAAGGCACAAGGCTCAACTTTGTGCTGTTATCAATCCCACATGAATGTCTCTGCAAACAAACAGAAATTGATTTGTTTGTTCCAGCATGGATGCATTTGAGTGACAGTCTCTTTTAGTGTCTATGAATGGCGTAGACACATCTGAGGAGTGTGTGCGAGTGTGTGTGTCAAATAATAGACCAATCTCTTTAAATGTTAAGTGGTCAGCCTTACCTCATTACCATCCCTCTCAGCCATCTGAGACACCACTCACCTGGACAGACACCACTTTCAGGGCATTCAGAAATTTGTTTTGTTGCAGAACCGACTACCACTGTTTATTTAGTAAAATTGTCTTAGTCAAAATGCCATTGTGCATATGCATCACTGATTTGATTACTTATTATCCATATAATTTATACCACTGGCAGGTGAAGTAAATAACATTGATTCTTGTGACAGAGGCACCTGTAAAGCGGTGGAATATATCAAGCAAAAAGTTAAGTCAATTCACAAAGTTGATTTGGGTAAGAAAATAATGGGTATGAAAAAGGATCTGAATCAACTTTGCCAAGGTTTAAATTGTGATTGCTAGACAACTAGGTCAACGCACTGACAGTGACGGAAGTCTTGTGGGGGGGTTTCTGGTATGCAGTATTTAGTACCTGAAAAAAAAATAATAACAATAATACAACAGAGAAAAAACAGCAAACCAGTGACAGGATCATGTGTGCCCAATGCTGACTGAAGTGTAATTCAGCATGAATGCTAGCCTGTCTTGATCAATACCACAGAAAATGTACTATAGTCCAAATTGCTGATAATGCTGGCTGTGATAGAATGGTTTCAGTGCACACGGTTCATCACAGCTTGTTTAATAAAAGCAGACCTGTCAGAGTGCCCTTGCTGACTCTTGTCTTGAAAGCACCTACAATGGGCACATAAGCATCAGAATGAGAATGAAAGAGAATTGACTGTTGGTATAGAGACCAGGATGCAAGTAAAGAAGCCAAGCTGGAAACCACAGCACTCCCTCAGGGGTCTTATGGAGCCTATGTCTTGATTTGTCAGTTGTTTTGTATGAAACCTACACAATATTAGGCAGTTGATTTAAATTTTCAAGCAACATGTTAACAAGCCTGTATGACATAAACTGAACATTTCTACACTTGTAAACATCATAAATGTCAGACGAGCGCTGAATTTTACCATAAATGTCAGAGGCAGATTTATTCCCTCTGTTTTTCTTCCTCTAACAGTTTTGTTTATCATTCACCATGCTTCAGAAGTTGTTTACCTATTCTCGAACTGCTGCTCATATAACGTTGCGGTAAAAGTAATTATAATGAATTCATTTGTGGGATGTAACATATCACACACACGTTATATTGATGTCAATGGTTCAGTTGTGTTCCTGATATGATTATGACATAGGCATTCTTTAAATAACAGGATGTGGTCATGGGCTAATCCTGTCATCAGAACCAAAAGTTTGAGTTTAAGAAACTTATTATAGCCAAAATTGAAGAAAGTGATGCACAATCTTCTCCGAAAGCTTGTAAAGCCTTGTGGTTTGTTCTGAATCAGATGGGAAACAAGGATGAAAAATAACCCTGATTTATTTCCCTATATTAGATGCAGGAAGATAACAATATATTTAGTCATTTGCTGCATTTACCTTGACAGTGATCAGCTAGCAGACTATTTATCTGGCACAATGCTTTTAGTCAGCATGTTTTACATAGTTTGGAAAGTTTATCAACTATAACATGGTGCTGAATTTGAAATAAAAAGTGGCTGCTTAGGCTGTAGCTGGCTAATAATTGTAGGTGACAAGACAACTCTTTTAATATTATTGGGCGATTATTACAGTGATACCACATTTTCGCCTAGAAATTGATGGATGCATGTGGCCATGTATAGGGCAGATTGTTCTCTTGTTTTTCATTGCTGGCACCACCAAAGGATGACTGAGCAGATGGCTTGCAGTAAAAACATGACAGACACTATGCCCTTGGCTGAGCCAGCTCATATACACATGCGGTTACAAAAAACAAGGTAGACTGGACAAAGGGGGCTTGTAGATGATGTCTATTTACACATCTTGTTTTAGTGAGCTGTGTGCCTGACTTTATCTGATACAGTACAATAAACATTTCAGTTCTAAAACTATATATTTTTTTTGTCAAAGGGAAATATTTCCCTTTGACATCTTGTTTTGTGTCAAAAGGCAAGTCAACACCAATTCACTTCAATATAAGTTTTCATACTTTCACATGTCCAGTACATACCCACCATCTTTTCCATCCCTGGTGGCGTCTTCCTTGTAAAGCTTCTAACCTATAGGGCAGAGGGCAAAATAATAGTAAAACAGCGGTCAGTATTAAAGACATCCTTCTAAACAGAACAATGATCTCCGGAAGCCGATTAACTGTGGAGTAATTAACATTGGCTGAGAGGCATGTGACCAGTCCTTCCGTTACGGATGAAGCGCATTAGACACCCAACAAACAAAGTCAAATCTTCCTAAAATCTCTCAAGCTTTTGGCATAAGTCAAAAGATTATGCCATATGAGTATCAAAAATAAAATGCCCTTTGGAATAATAATTTTTACAGTACATTGGTATATGAAGCAGGAGCTGAGTAAATATTTCTATTAAAATATCTTTATTAGTTGACCATTAGTTGACCTTTTTTGTTTTAGAAAGGAGTTGAGAACGCTGGGTTACTGTTCTGTCTGTATAACATTTTAGATTTTGCTTTTAATGTTTGGTCTCTAAGTACAGCATTCTCAAATAGATTTAAGTAATGAGACAACAGAAGGTTCTTTCTATCCATAGCCAGATTTGTGCCAGGCTCAATGGGGACTTGGCAGTGTTTAAGAGTGTGTGCAGGTGGGTGAACAACCTGCTTTCAGTCCAGCATTCTAATTTTTCATATGATTTAGCCATTTCATCACAAAACCCCTCAAGAAAGCCTGTGCATATTTCCATTAGGCCAGGCTTTGAGTCTGTCTCAAAATAGCAAAAGTCATTTGGATTCTACGGTCTGTTTTTAGGCTGTTTAGACACCACGACCTCACCTGGCTCTTTAAAGCTTCTTAAATCCTACACACTTACTATGTTATCCAGGACAACACAATCATGGATAAGATGGTACAGGTGACCTCTGAGTAGTGTAAATTGCATTTTTGTTCTTCCATTGTGTCATAAGCCTCTACCTTGAAAAAGCCTTTACAATTTCTTGGAAATGCACTGGATAGTAGCTGTAGTAAAATATTTGTTGACATCACTTAATTTGAACAATGTTGGTGTAATTTCTCTGTCCAGAAGGAAAATATATATTCATATATATTTGTTCAAGACAATATATATATATATATATATATATATATATATATATATATATATATATATATATATATATATATATATATATATATATATGTAAAAGGTTTATTTATATTAAAAGTTTTACAGAGCCAAACTTTTTAGTTTGCCTCCATTTATATTTTAAATGACCTCTTTCCCTCTTTCTTGGGAAATGTTTAAATCTTACAGATTTTCTGAGACACACTTTTAACTGTTTCTAAGTAATATTAATGGAACAACTGCCCATAAACTATACAAAAATAAAAAAGATAATAATAACTGTGGATCTAATAATTAGATCATAGTGAACATGAAAATTGTTGTCAATTGCAATATCATGTGTCATAACAGTAAAAATATTTTAAAAGACAGAAACAAACTTAAATGAACAGGGCAACAACTTGATCAGATTTCGAGCCATTAAAATGCTTCTGGACATCAAAAGAACTGTAACACCACTGTCATGATGACCTACTGGTTTGACTGATGAAACAATGAGCAACGTTTTTACCATGTCTGATTATGAACTCTTGCTTTTAAGGGCATGCTCTGCAAGATTCTTTAGTTGTCAGTTGATTCAAGAGTTGTGAGTTGTTTATGAGAATTGCTTCTCAAAAGTTTTGTACCCTGTATCCAAGGGTGGTGCAAATCAGTAGGAAAGAACTAGTGTGGGATGACTTAACGGCTTGCCATAGGCACATGGAAGCTGGCAGGAACACAGCTCTACCCATATGCTGCTGTGTCTGGAGTTGAAAGTGGAGGATCAAATGGTAGGTATTTAATAACCTCAAAGATCTTTTTGGACACAGCTGTAAACATAAACAAGTTTTTGGAGTGTATCTGTGGGTAGTTTCTGTGATTGTTGCTGTATATACTTTGAAGTACATAATGATGTCTGTGCTTTGATGACATAACCCCTACAGGTTTTCTATGCCTAAAGTGTAAATATTTCATGGATGATTGGGACAAGCTACAGCTCAGTCACCCGAGCTCCCTGGCTCATGCTCTCAATAATATGATGGGGTTTGGTTAGACTTGGCTCTGAGGCAAATTTGCCAGGTGTGTGGTGCAGAAAATTGGTACCTTCAGCCAGAGAATGTCAGTCAGACACAGTTTTTTTTTTTTTTATTAAAAATTTAATTCAAAATGCAGTAAGCAAAACAATGTCCATCTTCCAACAGTAATGTAGTGTACTTATTAGAGTGGCACAATGTGTACCGGACATGATGTGGGAAAATAGTACCTACTTTCAATACTAGAGAAAAGTCCACATAGTCAAAAGACTAGTTATGTGCAAGGACGTTATGCTTACAATGAAAAACTGACTCCTGACAAATGTGAGTAAAAGCAGATTTTCATAAATAATATGTTCAATATAAAATAGAAACACATTCAAATGATCAAATGGAATAAAAAGAGACTATGTCCAGCTATGAAGGATAGAACACCGTTCTTCTTACTGTAGTCACAATCTGCTATGTAAATAGTTCATACTAAATTAATACCAAACACATTGGCAAGAAGTGGAAAAGCAACAGCGTATCTATAACATTTAAGGCAAATACTGTCATATATGTACAGTAATATGTAATATGTAACCGAATATTTAGGTCAGATAAACCGGCACATGATTAATTCATGGGTAATAAATTCTAAATATTTTACTCATGTTGACAGCTTGTAGCCTGCAAAAAATGTAATAAGTAGTTTACACAGTTGCAGAGGCGTAGGCATGCAGAGACTAGGTAACAGTTAAGCAATAAACATATTTTGCATAGCCTTGGAGAAAACAGCTCAAATATACGTACAATTCATCATTCTGTCAGAAAAGAGAAGAGGGAGCAGGCACTACAGCCCTGGAAAAAAATCAGACTTACTTCTTACTAGAGCTATTAAACAAGACTGCATTTTTTCTATACAAATAATCACTTCCAAATTTGTGTATCAGTGCCTCTTTTTATCTCTGTCAAGTTTTTTTTGCTGCAGTCGGTGGCATTCTATAATGCAATGTATATTAATCTTTGAAGAAAGAAAGAAAGAAAGAAAGAAAGAAAGAAAGAAAGAAAGAAAGAAAGAAAGAAAGAAAGAAAGAAAGAAAGAAAGAAAGAAAGAAAGAAAGAAAAAAGTGTATTTTGTAGTGTAACTCACTGGGAGCTCCTCTACAGTAGGTAATTATAATTCTGGTAGCATGATATTGCTATTTGTGCTGTTATGTCATTTAATGAATACCATTAAGGACCAAACAGAACACATTTGGCATCTTTTACAGTATATCACCTGCTGGTATCTACTGGTTTCTACACTGGTTCCTATACTTTAACAATCATAATTAAATGATGTTTACAAGCATGTTATGTACTAGAAACCATTATGTAAAGTTTTATACATTTTTTGTATTTGTAGAGAAAACCAATACAATTTTTGTGATGTTTTTACTTGTTTTTTTACATACCATAATTAGGAAATAGATTGATTGTTAAAATTATGTTGTACTATGGGTAACTCTGAACCTCAAACCTAGACTGCTGTTAGCTAGATATAAAAGAGGATACATGGCTGTGTAATATCACTAAACCCCTATCAATTTTATGTATGTACCTGAATTTAAATAATCAGTGTTGGTATTATGGTGGTCCTTTTTTCTTTAATGGATGTGTTTGGGTACAGCTAATAAATCACAAACTGTGTTATAATACACAAGAGAGACAACAGTCCCTCCTCTATTCATTTCTCTTAATTATTCTGTGTACTTTTGCATGACTACCCTCATTAGTACCACTCACGACAGGTAGGTGTGGTCAGAATGACTGGCTGCTGTGTATTGCTTCTAATCCAAGGGCCTCATGTGGATGGAGGAAGTGAGGTAATGGTGAAAAGGAGTACATTCTGTAGAGGTTGTAAGGTCAGCAGCACAAGCTGGCGAATAGTGGACACAGTATCCATTCTAGAAAAACTAATGTTCAGCAAAGCACAAAGGTGTATCAGGTGACATATCAAAGACAACATAATACACTATCGCTAATACCTAAACAATGAACTCTGATTGTCTATTAAAGAAAATATGATTAATCATAAACCTGTTTTTATCTTTATTTACAAATGAATAAAAAAAATCAACATATTTAAACCTAGGATAAACAACAAAAATGTTTGTACCGTCATTGATTTCTGTTTTATGATTAATGATGCCCTACAGAATGTTTAAAAAAGAAAGTCCTTTTCCTTAATAAAGAAGTGTAAGCATGATTTACAGCAATAACGCAGCTTCTTGTATTTATTTATTGCATAGCTAATTACCATAAATCTACTTTTATATTTAAACAAATAGAAGCATTATTACGAAGTATAATAATAAGGATAATGTAATTTTCAATATGAAGATGTGTTCCCCATTTGTTTCTGGTTGCTCTCAAGGTTTCTTCCTCTTATCATTTCCCTGAAAAGTTATATTTTGTCACCTCTAGCTTGATCAGTAGGAATAAAATTATAGATACAAACAGTGGAATGAAGTAAATGTAATTCTTAATGTACTTAAGTAGCTTTTTTGAGTATCTGTACTTTAATGAAAAATTTCCATTTATGAGACTTTTACTTTATTTTCACTACATTTTAAAGTCAAATATCTTACTTTTTATTCAAACACATTTTCTGAAATTATTTTTATTTATGAGTGAATAAAAACTTAACTGGTCAAGCACACAGCAAGCAACCAATAAGGGTAGTTTTGTTTTGATAGCCGCTTGGTGGTATCTACTTAACACGAACATACAATTCAGAATCAGTTCAACAGCAAGCAGAACATTTTGAGAGAAATAAATGATGAAAGAAAATCCTGACTCTGATTTGCCACAACACCTGTGGACTTATTTGCACGATTTTTTAAAGTAGTTGAAAAGATCATTTTTAATAGATATCAATCAGTGTTTGACTAATTAACATAATTTCATTAATAGATCCGTGTGCTAAGAGTAACATAATCATCTTTTCACATAAATTCACAGTTAATTTAACAAGAAAATTATAATAGCAACATAATAGCCCTAATAAATCAGGGTTAGATTTAGGGTATAGATTTGAAGGCAAATACTTTTTAAAGTTAAAATAAAGCACTTTTACTGAAATAATATTTTATTAAGGGTATCTCTATTTTAACTTAAGTACATGGTTTGTGTAGTTCGTCCATATATATATATATATATATATATATATATATATATATATATATATATATATATATATATATATATACAGTGAGGAAAATAAGTATTTTAACACCCTGCTATTTTGCAAGTTCTCCCACTTAGAAATCATGGAGGGGTCTGAAATTGTAATCGTAGGTGCATGTCCACTGAGAGAGACATAATCTAAAAAAAAAATCCAGAAATCACAATATATGATTTGTATAATACAGCTGCAAATAAGTATTTGAACACCTGTCTATCAGCTAGAATTCTGACCCTCAAAGACCTGTTAGTCTGCCTTTAAAATGTCCACCTCCACTACATTTATTATCCTAAATTAGATGCACCTGTTTGAGGTTGTTACCTGCATAAAGACACCTGTCCACCCCATACAATCAGTAAGAATCCAACTACTAACATGGCCAAGACCAAAGAGCTGTCCAAAGACACTAGAGACAAAATTGTACACCTCCACAAGGCTGGAAAGGGCTACGGGGAAATTGCCAAGCAGCTTGGTGAAAAAAGGTCCACTGTTGGAGCAATATTTAGAAAATGGTCATCCTCTCCTTCATACAGTGCAGTCGCCCTGTCCCATGTGCAGAAAAACACCCCCAAAGCATGATGCTACCACCCCCATGCTTCACAGTAGGGATGGTGTTCTTGGGATGGTACTCATCATTCTTCTTCCTCCAAACACGTTTAGTGGAATTATGACCCAAAAGTTCTATTTTGGTCTCATCTGACCACATGACTTTCTCCAATGACAACAGGTGCATCTAATTTAGGATAATAAATGTAGTGGAGGTGGACATTTTAAAGGCAGACTAAAAGGTCTTTAAGAGGTTAGAATTCTAGCTGATAGACAGGTGTTCAAATACTTATTTGCAGCTGTATCATACAAATAAATAGTTTAAAAATCATATATTGTGATTTCTGGATTTTTTTTTTTAGATTATGTCTCTCACAGTGGACATCACAGTCTCTCACAGTGGACATCAGTGGCACCTACGATGACAATTTCAGACCCCTCCATGATTTCTAAGTGGGAGAACTTGCAAAATAGCAGGGTGTTCAAATACTTATTTGCCTTACTGTATATAATTGATAATTTAATAGAATTACAGATTCTGGTATTAATATTGGTAACTCATTTACATTAGGAACATTATGAATATCCTGATGCTAGTTCATAGTTTCAGCATCTGATAATGCCATGAAGCTAAAACAGGTTGAAATTAGTACAGGAATTTTTTTTTTTTAAATAAACAAGTGCTAATTAGTAATAGAGTTTTGTGAACTTTGGTATAAGATACCCAGTGACTCAGCCATTTGGACAGTAGGAGGAAGTTTATTACACCAGCTAGTTGCCAGGAAAGAGAAGAATCTTGAAGAATATCTTCCTTGTACCTTAGGATTGTGGGTTGAGTCGTGCCATGCTCAAAGCTTGAAGGAAATGTGTTGAAGTCCAAGGTGTCATAAGTACCTTCAGGTAGGTGCAGAATTGTCTGTTTTTGGCTTTCTAGATGAGCATCGGTGTTTTGAATCTGTTTCCAGCAGTTACAGAAAGCCAATAGAGTGATTTTTTTTTTTAACTCCCAACACCTACATATCTGTCTTTCTCGATATGCCCACTTATTGTTGCATTAGTCATCACATCATTGGTTGTCTTTTTACGGTGGAGAAAAGTATCTTGTATACAAAATACAAGGCTAAAGGGAACTTCTTGCATAGATTGCAAAGAGGATTTGTGAAGAGAGTAAAGATTCTGCAAGCAAATATGTGGATGCTTCATTGTCTAAAGTTATTGTTGTAGAAATCCAGCAAACAATGCTGTTGTTGATTACCATTCATTAAAGTTTGCCCATTAGTATACCCAGTGTGCATCACGTAAAATGCGTTGTTGACACGATGTTGTTTTAGTAGACAAATATTTCCAAATTATTTCCAGACCTTATTTAGAAAACCTGCATATTTCTTAAAGAAAAAAAGTAGGCATACCAAATTTGCAAAGCATGCCAAGGTTTTAGTGGGCTGTGAAATTTTAATAAAATTATTCCATTATTTGAGAATAATTGATTTTGTTAAATATAATTTTTTTTTATTATTGTAATTGTATGAAACTTAATTGTGTAAAATATTATGAAAAATATTGTGTGAAAAAATTATGAATTTATTTTCACCTATAAATAATTATATTCATGTAATATTATTAAGGATACATTCATTATCTAAAAACTATCATATAAACTAAAAATCACTGTTTTATCACAGAGAGTATCGCTGCCACTAGATGCAAACTAGACATTGAGAGAATTTCAGGAATGTGCTTTTCCATATCCCACTCTAATGGTTGTTTTTGTTTGTGTTGCTTATGAAATTCTCTCTCATGTATACTATGACCAGTTGGTTTGTGGTTGCTAGCATGTTTGAGTGATTTACCCTCATGTTATATGCTCTTCTGTATTAGCTGGATAACAATAAGACTAGTTTTTTACTTAATTTACTCTTCAGTCTCCACAGTTGCAAAATACTACTAAAAACATCTAATATTTACAGCCCTTCAAGTTCTACAGATATACAATATGTCAGTAAAAAAGTGAAGACTGTGGGGACCTCAGGGTCTAGAGTGTGCAGGTGGCATTTCTGTCAGTAGCTGTAGTAATTAAAAGTTGTCTGCATTTAGCCTACACAATTACATTAAGCTTTACTTTTTGACATATTTATCAATGTGTTGATAATTGAGCATTAATGCCCATTGGAATGTCATTGATACTGTAATACATAAAAAAAAAAAAAAAAGAAAGAAGTATAAGAAGAAGCTAAAAAAATTAGATATTTTATATATATATATATATATATATATATATATATATATATATATATATATATATATATATATATATATATATATATATATATACTGTAATATAGGCTGTAACTTACCTGAATATAATCACAATGTCATAAATGTTGACTCCATAGGCACTTGAAGAGAGTGTGCAGAGAACAAGGGATGAGCCTGAGCAAAGATTTGAAAAAAAGAAATTGCCTTTTTTATGTATGTGAGGTGTAATAGATCTTTGCTGCACTGCAAATAAGATTTATCCCAAATGTATTAAGCAAATACAAGCTATAGAGTCTGGGAGAGAACTATTATAGACTTGCTTAAGAAAAATATAAAAATATTGGAGACATGTGTGGAGATTTGTGGCTTATTAGATGCAATAAAATAAAGGTTATTGGTGTCAGGGCAGTGACCACGCGTAGGAAACAGAAGGAACTCAATTATCAGAAACAAAACCAGAGTCCGGGAGAGTACTAACCGTAATAGGGGGATAATGCTGAATGCAGATATAATCTGTATAGCTAGTATAATCCGGAAGGCGGATATGATCTGTAAAGCGAGTACACTCTGTACAGCGAGTACAGCAAATGTAATCCTTAGACTTGGAACAAAGAGCATAAACCAGCCACGAATGCTGTCGGTCTGGAATCCGGTAGATCACTAACATGACAAAGTAGATCCGACCGCAAGTAAGGTCCGTATGGGGACTTATAAAGGGGCCAGGTAATGTGGAACATGTGTCGGCGATTAGCGCTGAAAGAGAGCCTCGGAGAGAGGCGTGGCAGAAGGATCCCTGCCCTCGGTGGAGAACAGAGGCTGAGCGATGCCCTCGGCAGAGATCAGAGGCAGAGCGACACCCTTCGGCAAAGATCTGAGGCTGAAGACACCCCCTGAGGAGGTTTGGAGCTGACTCTGCGGTGCGACAGTGCCCTCGGTAGGACACAGGAGCGCAGTGACGTCTTTGGCGGGACTCTGGGGCATGACGGCGCCCTCTATGGGTGTCCAAGGCGCAACGATGCCCCCTATGTCGCTTCCAGAGGTACTGTAAAGCGCGACGGCGCCTGCTGAGAGACTTTGAAGCACTGCGTTGCCTATAGAGGGATTTGGGGCTGCGACGTAGCCTTTAGTAAGACTTTGGAGCACGACGGCGCCTTCGGAGGAATCTTGAAGCATGATGGCGCCTTTGGTGAGACCTGGGACCGTGACATTACCGTTAGGTCACTAACATGACAAAGTAGATCCGACAGCGACTGAGGTAGGAATGAGGACTTATAAAGGGGCCAGGTAATGTGGAACAGGCGATTTGCACTGAGAGAGGCTGAGAAAGAGCCTCGGAGGGAGGCGTGGCAGGAGGCTCATACTGACAATGTGCAATGTTTTGCTTTTGTTTTAGGTTTAATCATACAGTCAGTGTAATAGCCATTTAGCTGCAAGAGCAGCTGAAGAAGTCGCAACATAAATGGAAGTTGATTGAAAAACTCAGATACTGTTCTTAAACAAATGATTTTCCTCAAACACAACCTGAAGTATTTTTTTTTCTTACTATGCTAAACTATTTTTTTTGTTTTGTTTTTATATATAGTCTCTTCTTCTTCTTTCGGCCTCTCCTATTGGGAGTCACCTACTCCATACCTATGTCCTCTACATCTGCCTCTTTCACCCCAACCACCCTCATGTCTTCCCTCACCACATCCATAAACCTCCTCTTTACCTTCCTCTTTTCCTCCCTCCTGGTGGCTCCATCTCTTATACGTTGCCGTTTCCTGCTGTCTCTGTAAATGTCTTCCTCCTCTCTTTCTCCTCCTTCGGCCAACAGTAGCCCAATTTCCACAGTACCCTGTTGGCTAACAATATCTGTGGCAATCGTTGGTAACCCGAGCCTCGACCGATCCACTATGAAATTCTAATTCCTGATACGCATATTTGATTCGGCAAATGCTTTACGCTGGATGCCCTTTCTTACACAACCCTCCCCATTTATCCGGGCTTGAGACGGCTTTAAGAGTGCACTGGCTTGTGCAACCCTAAATGGCTGGGTTTTTTTTCATATAGTCTAAATAGTCTATACTGTAGATGAATTCTACTAGGAGAATGCCTTTCACCATGTACTATTTTTTCCTGAAATAGGACATTTAAAATAGAAAAGATTCTACAAAATGTGACCAAATGTTTAAATTTAGCAAATATGAGATCCCTTTCATTAAGCAGTTGTATTATCCCGGTTCTGCTGACTTACCTGACAGGGTTTTTTTTTATATTATTGGAAGTAAATAAATATCTGGGAATCCAAAATAGTATTTTGTTATTTAATGTAATATAAGTATGAATGTGCGTAACATGCTTAGCCCAGCCAGCAAGCCAAACTTTACCCAGCTAAAAATGCCACACTTTTGGCAGCCTCACCAGAGTATTAAAACTTGAACATCTTTCCTGCTCATTACATGATTTATAAATGACTCACCATTACATCATTTCCCTGTGCAGTACTGGACTTACTTATGTGGTCTCTCTTCATTATGTTTTCTTCACAGTACAGTTGAGTAAAGAGTAGTTTATTGATATCCAGGGAAAGATTTGGTATCACAACAGCCACAAATACACAAGAGCCACATATATATGCTTTTGCCTGTGTCAGTTCTTATTTTCAGATGGAGTGTTTTGCTCAGCTTTTTATTTTTATTTCTGTTGCTGGATTTTATCTGGTTTGTTCTGGTAACTTACTGTTTCTGTTCGTTTAGGCTATGACAGTTTATGCTCCTGTTATTTTTTTTTGTTTGTGTTTTGGTTTTTTTAGTTGTTAATTATTGTTAATTGTTAATGAAACTGCTGAATTGTGATTTCTATCAGCTTTTTATTGCAATACTTCAATTTGTGCTGTTAGACATTTTTTTGTCATTGTGCAAGGTTTTAAAAAATATCATGCACTAATATATCCAGATACATGTGGTGTTCCACATAGATCTATTATTGTTTGAGCATATAAATATGATAATTGATAATCCACATTATCATTTATATGCTCCTATTGTTCTTTTATTGTCATTTAACTTTAGTCACTAAATATAGTACCCTTTTAGCATCAATCCTTACTTTCCTCTTCCAAATGTTTAGTTTAGAGGCAAGACAAATACTCATGATTAAAAACTGCATTTAAGCAAGTCTCTGTGTCTTGCATTTGCTGGTATCAGTCTTTCCAATTTCTCCCTGTCAAATATAGAAGTTATTTTTGACCCCACTTTCTTTTCTGCCTCGTATAGACTCTATAACAAAAATTTTGTATACCTGCAGTCATCCATATCCATCTCACTCTCAGCCTTTATGACATTAAAACCCTTATTCATGCCTTCTTGACATCCAGTATTCATTATTGCATTCCCCCTTTTGGTTAGTCTGTCTATTAAAATTCCAGACAAAATACAGTATGTTCAGACCTCTGGTGTTGATATTTCCTGCCCACACTAAAAAGCTGCTCACCAGCTACAGTGAGTGCACATGCAATCTCACATGCAGTTTCAAATATTTATTTCCAAAGACAGTCCTCCACCCAAGAATCTCTGGTAAGCAAGCCCTATTTTTACATATGCAAACATTTTTCTTTTTGTATTTATATGTCTTACATAATGCATAGCTTTTTGCATTATACTACAGTATTTAACAGATAATAATTAGTCAAAGTTTACTGTGTAAATATTCAGATTTTTTTGTACTGTAGAATGCAATATTCAAAGAAGCTTTGATAGAAAAAGCACAAATATGTCAATAAAAGTGTACACTATATGACTAATGTTTTGTGGACACCTGACATTTACACTTGTACATTTTTAACAGTGCATTCTGGATTTTAGTTAGTCGGGTGCAAATGTTGGGGCATGTAGGCAATCCAAATGAGGTCAGGGCTGTGTGCCAGGTAAGTTCTTCCACACCAACTTTGGCAAAATCTCAAAGGACCGCTTGTTATGAACAGGGGCACTGTCATGGACTGGATATTTTTTGCGTATGGGTTTTAAGTCTATGAATTCTCAAATAGCTACTGTGCTTTAATCCCTGTTTCTTAAAATATTCTAGTTCCTGTAAACACCCCTTCACCCTGAATCCTAATCATTATTACTGTTATTGTGTATGCCATTTGATTTGAACATTCCAAAGTGTCATATGCAAAGGTTTCCCTTAACACTGCATATTTATCAGGCAAATGCTGCCCATTGTAGGTAATATGGCATTTGACTTGCATACTGCCTAGGCCCAAATAGCTTTATAGGGGATTATTAGTGCTTTAAATTGGTGCTAGCTTAAAGGGTATTTAGAATGAATAGTCTAATTAGAATATGCATGTACAGAAACAAATTTTATGTACCAGGCTCCACTCAGCTAGATAATGGTAACTACAAATATGTATTCCAAGCCATAGCCATCAAAACATTTTGTTTTTAACTATTATTTATGTGTTGTCACAGTTTTTCCCTCAGGCCTATTGTTCTGAATATCATCAGCAAGAAACAGTTCAGTAAAAAAAGAGACCATATAGGTATTGACTCTCTTGGCTTAATTCTAAAAAATCATGTGAGTGGGTTGGATGTGGTGTATCATTCCTGCGTCATTGCAACCCCTTCTAATGTATTGACTACTGTGTTGGTGTTTCTCCTGGAAGGTGAAAATTTATAAGCTACTAGGAGACAGATAAATAAAAAAGAAATTATTTTCACATTTGAAAAGGGTTGCACAAGATTTGTATTCTCTATTGCTGTTAAATATTTGGGTAGGTGGAATCAAATAAATTACTTAACAGTACCATAAATCTAGACCAACTGTCTATTTCTCCTTTCAGAACAAAACTCTTAGTGGAAAATACACTATATGGGCAAAAGTATTGGGACACCTGACTGTTCCAGCCATATGTGGTTCTTCTCCAAACAGTTATCACAAATTGTGGACACACAATTAGGACACAAAATTATGATGCCCCTGACTGCGGTTGCATTTAATTTTTACCTTCACAGATCCAAATCTGTTTCAGCATGGCAATTACCTTATGCACAAGGTCCCCTGGTGGTCTAGTGGTTAAGATGCAGCGCTCTCACTGTTGTGACCCGGGTTCGATCCCCGGTCAGGGAACCATCCCCAGCCACTCTCAGTGCCGGTCCCAAGCCCGGATAAATTTGGGGAGGGTTGCGTTAGGAAGGGCATCCAGCATAAAACATGTGCCAAATCAAATTGTGCGGAGGATCCGCTGTGGCGACCCCTAACGGGAGAAGCCGAAAGAAAGTTTTAATTACCTTATGCACAAAGCCAGATTCTTGAAAATATGGTTTACGATGGTTGGAGTGGCGGATCCCATATAGACTGTTATAAAGCTGTGACCTCATCCCTATTGAACACCTTTGGGATAATTTGGTATGCTGATTGCACTTTAGGCCTCCTCGCACTACATCAGAACTTGTTTTTTTTTTTTTTTGGCCTTGTGGTTGAATGATCAGAAATCTTCACAAGCACACTCTAAAATCTAGTGGAAAGTCTTCCCAGAAGTGTAAAGGGTATTATAATAGCAAATGGGGACTAAATGTGCAATAGGTTGTTTAAAAAGTACATACAGTACGAATCTTAAGACTGGGTGTCCATAAACCTTTAAGTCCAAATAGAGTATTTTGTTTTTTGCCTCATTAAATGTCCAAAATATTTTTTGAAGGTGATGTGGCAATGGTACTTATACTAAGAGCAAACAGATCATGCTGTCCCTCAGTAACAGGTCTGCATTACAAGCAGAGGTTTTAATATTTAATTTTCTGTATTCAGTGAAGGCACTGAGACAGTTAAGCATCAGTAGGCTTTAAATGCTGAAGAATAAAAGAAACAATGCAATCGTATAAAGGCCAAGTGAATAAACTTGTATTTAATTTGAAACACGAAAAGTCAAAAGTCAGGGAATATTTTGTTTATCTACTTATAGATATAGATTTTTATGTTCAAAAACTTTCCAGAGAGACTCTAGGTCTCGAGATATATAAAACACAAGCTTCTCCTGGTATTTTAGGTAAAGGCCAATTTAACTGACAGAATTTAAACTGAGAATATAGCATGATGCAATGTTATGTTTTCACTATCTGTATGTACAGAGGTATGACTACAGATAAAACAGGATCCCTGACAGCAGGCATGTTTGGGCAGGATGCTCACAGGAGGCATGAAATATTCCCAGTAAGTACATCCACAGTGCAGACTTGTACTAAACTGTATTGTATATTTAGAGAAAGATTAAGATATTATTATATTATAAGCTACAGTAGTATAAATACCTATAGTAAAATGGTGTGGCCAATTGAACACTGGCCAATCACAAGTGTTTTTGATTTCATGTATGCTTAAGACAGGAATAGCATGAAAAATGGAAGAGACCGCTAATTGTTCTTATATAATAAATTCTGTATATAACACATTCTGACAGTATTTTGGTTCGAACTATTACATTCTGACTGTGATGTTATTAATTTGAAAACTGTTCCAATTTTCTACATTTGTAATACGGGCCGTTTGTAAATGTTTTGGGACAGATACAAAAAATAGAATTTAGACTGCCACAAATCCAAAGTGAATACAGTACATATTTTTGTCCTAATACGATTGCCTTGCTTAGAGTCAAGAGTTTTAAAATTATTGGAAGAGAATTCATCATTCATCTTTAGTAGCTACTTTATCCTGATCAGGGTTGTGGTGGATCCAGAGCTGGGAGAATAGTCAAGACGATTAACAAAAGATTATGTGTCTGGCTATGTGCAAGTCATACAGAAAGAATCAGTGGCATTTTGAACTAGAGTAAAGAAGCTTTTTCTCCTCCTTGATACACCTTAAGACTTTTTGGGGGTTTTTAAGAAAATTCATGCATGAGCTTCTTTATCAACATATTTTAGTGTAAGACTGTATGCACAAGCAGAGACTGAATTGGGAGATAAACCTGTGTTGTAAAGAGACGTGTGCTAGAGGGGTCTCCTTCCTGCATTGTAACTGAGAAATACATGGTTAAAATTACACCAGGTGTAATTTCACTGTATTTGAATTCCCTTAGAATATTTTTACACTTTCACATGAAACCACCTACAGTATGCTTGTTTTAAAGAAGAGACTTATTGTACCACGTTTGCTTTTACATACAAAAGGATGGATTGCACAATCAGTGTCTTTACTGCATTCAGATTCACAAAATGGTTGGCCCTAGCTAGATTTTCATTATAATATTTTAGGGCTGAAATAGTGAAGAACAGGACTTTTTAAATGCACTGCATGTCATTGTGGAGAAATACCAGCAAACAAGGTTCCAATCTTACAGTTTTAGCAATGCACACACCAGCATAAGACGCATTAGAAAAACTATTATTTAAAAGAAAACTATTGAAACTGTCCTGACAATGTCTCTCTCTCTCTCTTCTTCTTCTTTCGGCTGCTCCCATTAGGGGTCGCCACAGCGGATCATCCGTCTCCATAACACTCTGTCCTCTACATCTTCCTCTTTAACACCAACTACCTGCATGTCTTCCCTCACCACATCCATGAACCTCCTCCTTGGCCTTCCTCTTTTCCTCCTACCTGGTGGCTTCATCCTCAGCATTCTTCTACCAATATAATTTATGTCCCTCCTCTGCACATGTCCAAACCATCTCAATCTCGCCTCCCTCACCTTGTCACCAAAACATCCTACATGCGCTGTCCCTCTAATAAACTCATTTCTATTCTTGTCCAACCTCGTCACTCCCAACGAAAACCTTAACATCTTCAGCTCTGCTACCTCCAGCTCCACCTCCTGTCTTCTACTCAATGCCACTGTCTCTAATTCATACAACATCGCAGGTCTCACCACAGTCCTATAAACTTTCCCTTTCATTCTTGCAGATACCCTTCTATCACAAATCACTCCTGTCACTCTTCTCCACCCACTCCACCCTGCCTGCACCCTTTTCATTACTTCTCTAACACACTCTCCATTACTTTGCACTGTTGACCCCAGGTACCTGAACTCCACCTTCTCCACCTCTTCTCCCTGCAACCGCACCACTCCACTACCCTCCCTCTCATTCACACCCATGTACTCTGTCTTACTCCTACTGACTTTCATTCCTCTTCTCTCCAGCGCATTTCTCCACCTCTCCAGGCTCTTCTCAACCTGCTCACTACTCTCACCACAAATCACAATATCATCCGCAAAAATCATAGTCCAGGGAGACTCCTGTCTGGCCTCGTCCATCAACCTGTCCATCACCACTGCAAACAGGAAAGGGCTCAGGGCCGATCCTTGATGTAGTCTAACCCTCACCCTGAACCAGTCTGTCGTTCCTACTGCACACTTCTCTGCTGTCACACTGTCCTCATACATGTCCTGCACCACCCTCACATACTTCTCTGACACACCTGACTTCCTCATACAGTAACACAGCTCCTCTCTCAGCACCCTGTCATACGCTTTCTCGAAATCCACAAATACACAATGCAATTCCTTCTGTCCTTCTCTATACTTCTCCATCAACATCCACAAAGCAAACAAGGCATCTGCGGTGCTCTTCCTCGGCATGAAACCATACTGTTGCTCACAGATGCTCACCTCTTCTCCCAGCCTGGCTTCCACTACTCTTTCCCATAACTTCATGGTGTGACTGATCAACTTAATTCCCCTGTAGTTACTGCAGGTCTGCACATCTCTCTTATGCTTAAAGATCGGTACCAGCACACTCCTTCTCCATTCCTCAGGCATCCTTCAGAATCTTGTGGAACAATCTGGTTAAAAACTCCTCTTAATCACTGCTCTCACTTCCTCATTACTAATCCGATCTACATCCTGCTTCAACAACTCCACATCATCCAACCTTCTCTCTCTCTCATTTTCCTCATTCATCAGCTGCTCAAAATACTTCCTCCACCTTCTCAACACACTCTCCTCACTAGTCAACATATTTCCCTCTCCATCCTTTATTGCTCTAACTTGCAGCACATCCTTCCCAGCTCGGCCCTCTGCCTGGCCAATCGGTATAAATCCTTTTCTCCTACCTTAGTGTCCAACCTCTCATACACCTCCTCATATGCCTTTTCCTTGGCTTTCGCCACATCCTTCTTTATCTGCTGCCGCATCTCCTTGTACTCCTGCCTACTTTTCTCATCACTCTGTCTATCCCACTTCTGTTTTGCCAACCTCTTTCTCCTTATGCTCTCCTGCACTTCCTCATTCCACCACCACGTCTCCTTGTCTTCCTTTCTATTTCCAGATGTCACACCAAGTACTTTTCTAGCTGCCTCCCTCATGACTCCTGCAGTAGATTCCCAATTACCCAACACCTCTTCACCACCACCGAGCCCCTGTTTGACCTCTTCCCTGAACCTCACACTACACTCTTCCTCCTTTAGTGTCCACCATCTTATTCTTCTTTCAGTCCTCACTCTCCTTCTCTTCTTCTTCACCTCTAAAACCATCATACAGACCACCATCCAATGCTGTCTAGCTACACTGTCCCCTGCCAACACCTTACAGTCTCCAATCTTTTTCAGGTTGCATCTCCTGCATAGAACATAGTCCACCTGTGTGCACCTTCCTCCACCTTATACGTCACCCTTCTTCTTAAAATAAGTGTTCACCACTGCCATTTCCATCCATTTAGCAAAATCTACCACCATCTGCCCTTCCACATTCCTCTCCTTAAGGCCATACCTACCCATCACCTCCTCATCACCTCTGTTCCCTTCACCAACATGCCCATTAAAGTCTGCCCCAATCACCAATCGTTCTTTCCTATGTACACCATCTACCACTTCATCTAATTCACTCCAGAATCTTTCCTTCTCCTCCATCTCACAGCCAACTTGTGGAGCATAGGCACTGATGACATTTATCATCACCCCTTTAACTTCCAGCTTCACGTTCATCACCCTATCAGAAACTCTCTTCACCTCCACTACACTCTTACTGTACTCTTCCTTCAGAATCACCCCTACACCATTTCTCTTTCCATCCACACCATGATAGAACAGTTTGAACCCACCTCCAATGTTCCTGGCCTTACTCACTTTCCACTTGATCTACTGAACACACAACATATCTACCTTTCTCCTCTCCATCATATCAGCTATCTCTCTCCCTTTACCCATCATAGTACCAACATTTAAAGTACCAACCCGAACCTCCACTCTCCTACACTGCACTTTTTCCTGCCATCTCTGTAGACGCCTTCCTCCTCTCCTTCTCCTCCTTCAGCCAACAGTAGCCCAATTTCCACCGGTACCCTGTCGGCTAACGATAAATGTGGCGGTCGTTGTTAACCCGGGCCTCGACCGATCCGGTATGAAATTCTCATTTGTGATCCGCATATTTGATTTGGCACATGTTTTACGCTGGATGCCCTTCCTAACACAACCCTCCCCATTTATCCGGGCTTGGGACCGGCACTAAGAGTGCACTGGCTTGTGCCTCCCTAATGGCTCGGTTATATATATATATAACCAAGGCATTTAAAAAAAATATATATATTTTGCAGAAAACACTGATTAAAATTAGAATAACACTTTCAGATACCTCCCAGTTATTGGTGTTAATCTGGCACCTGGTGCTAATTTCCTTGATTATCTGTCAACCCCTATTTAACTGGCAGCCTAACTTCCAGTTTCACTGACTCTGCAAGATGGTGGGCCGTTCTAAAGTGACTGAAAGCCTCCGGCAGCAGGTTGTCCAGATGAAGGCCAAAGAGATGATGGAATTGCTCACCAGTTCAGCGCTGAACAGGGTAAGGATCTGTCTCGTCATACAGTGTCTCGACGTTTAAGAGCATTTGGACTGAAAGCCCACTCTGCAGTGACCAAACCTCTCATTAGCAGAAAGAATCAAAAGGCTAGACTAAGCATGTTGTGTGGACAGAGGAGAACTGGTCCAAAGTTCACTTCAGTGATGAAAGCAAGTTTAATTTATTTGGGTCCAATGGAAAACATTATGTTCGGCGAAAAACTGGAGAAACAATACACTCTTCCACACAGATCTTCTCTAGCTCAGTCAGGTTTCTGGCCTGTCACTGACAAACACGGAGTTTGAGCTCCCTCCAAAGATTCTCTATTGGGCTTAGGTCTGGAGACTGGCTAGGCCACGCCAGAACCTTGATATGCTTCTTACAGAGCCACTCCTTGGTTATCCTGGCTGTGTGCTTCGGGTCATTGTCATGTTGGAAGACCCAGCCTCGACCCATCTTCAATGCTTTAACTGAGGGAAGGAGGTTGTTCCCCAAAATCTTGCAATACATGGCCCCGGTCATCCTCTCCTTAATACAGTGCAGTCGCCCTGTCCCATGTGCAGAAAAACACCCCCAAAGCATGATTCTACCACCCCCATGCTTCACAGTAGGGATGGTGTTCTTGGGATGGTACTCATCATTCTTCTTCCTGCAAACAAGTTTAGTGGAATTATGACCCATAAGTTCTATTTTGGTCTCATCTGACCACATGACTTTCTCCCATGACTCCTCTGGATCATCCAAATGGTCATTAGCAAACTTAAAACATGCCTGGACATATGCTGGTTTAAGCAGGGGAACCTTCCGTGCCAGGCATGATTTCAAACCATGTTGTCTTAGTGTATTACCAACAGTAACCTGGAAACGGTGGTCCCAGCTCTTTTCAGGTCATTGACCAGCTCCTCCTGTGTAGTTCTGGGCTGATTTCTCACCTTCCTTAGGATCATTGAGACCCCACGAGGTGAGATCTTGCATGGAGCCCCAGTCCGAGGGAGATTGACAGTCATGTTTAGCTTCTTCCATTTTCTAATGATTGCCCCAACAGTGGACCTTTATTCACCAAGCTGCTTGGCAATTTCCCCGTAGCCCTTTCCAGCCTTGTGGAGGTGTACAATTTTGTCTCTAGTGTCTTTGGACAGCTCTTTGGTCTTGGCAATGTTAGTAGTTGGATTCTTACTGATTGTATGGGGTGGACAGGTGTCTTTATGCAGCTAACGACCTCAAACAGGTGCATTTAATTTAGGATAATAAATGTAGTGGAGGTGGACATTTTAAAGGCAGACTAACAGGTCTTTGAGGGTCAGAATTCTAGCTGATAGACAGGTGTTCAAATACTTATTTGCAGCTGTATTATACAAATAAATAGTTTAAAAATCATATATTGTGATTTCTGGATTTTTTTTTTTTAGATTATGTCTCTCACAGTGGACGTGTACCTACGATGACAATTTCAGACCCCTTCATGATTTCTAAGTGGGAGAACTTGCAAAATAGCAGGGTGTTCAAATACTTATTTCCCTCACTGTATATATATATATATATATATATATATATATATATATATATATATATATATATATATATATATATATATATATATATATATATATATATATATATATATACACAAACACATAAACAAGGCATCACACATGGTTAAACATTAGAATACAAAATAGAATGCCTTATCAAACAAGTAAGAACCCTTTTCTGCCCAAGGCAGGCATTTATTGAGGCTATCATAAGAAGTACTCACTAGTATGTATTAACCACTAAAAATACAAATAAAAAAAGGAATCCTATGCCACTGTTTTTTCTGGTTACCATATGACTTAGGACATCAACACCCACTTTCTCGTCTCATTCTGCCAGAGCTGTAGTCCTGCACACCTACAGCAGCCCCTATCTCTGGAGACACATCCATGCTCTGCATGATGAATCCAAACTACATTCTTTCAAATGCTAAAATAATTATTAGTGCCGTATAAATTGACACAATCAGAATAAACTGTGGATGTGGTTATAATGCTTACAGACGTTTTTGCTGACAATTTGTAGCCTCATCACCCCCCCGTACTTTGTTTAAGTTTCCATGTTTTAGAGAATACAGATTTGAAATAAAACATTTCTTTATCACAAATACGGTAAATTCTCACTGCATCTGACTTGTAAGTCATTTATTTCTTTTCCATTAATGACACATTAAAGAATTTTCTTTCTTTCTTGTTTTCTTTATAACTTTCTTTTTTACTTTCTTGCTTTCTTTCATGCTTTCTCTCTTGCTAGCTTTATTTTGCCCAACATGTTACTAGCCTGAATGTTTATAAGCTATTTAAATGTATAATGTAAAACAGATATGTTCAAATACCAATGAAAATTGCACATTTTCAGATAACACCAATATTCCGATTTTTATTTCCCTCTACTTATCTAATCTCCATTCTAACAAATTTAATTATGTGCCTCCTATTTGTACCTGTATTTGGGTTTAATTAGAACATGTTATGCCACACTTCTAGAATAGAATAAAACAGTAACATATATTATATTATATTATATTATATTATATTATATTATATTATATTATATTATATTATATTATATTATATTATATTATATACCTACTATTAGTCTTTTCCAATTAACACAACATCATTATACAGCTCTTGGAAACATGTATACATGTATAAGTACATTAATCAGCATGACCTATAATACAGGGATCTGTCCTGCCCCTGTGATAAATCCCAGGTCTTATCATCATGCAGAAATTTCGATCATATTTCCAATTCCTGCATTCAAATTGACAGGGAAATAGCTGGGATTTAGAAATTAAATATAAAAATATAAAAAAAATATAGTTCAAAGTGTAAGTGCTGCGTGTGTGCAGATTGAACACAGGTGACATTACTGTGATGAAATTTCATTGTTCTGTGATAACTTATCATTCCTGTCACACCATTTTCTTCATGATTAAATCCTTCTGCACACTTTTCTAGCCCTGTACCACATTGTTCACGGCATTTCACAGTTATTTACACTTCATGGCTGCACTCGCAAAGTGAAATTGTAAGATAACAACAGTAATAAATAATTTCCATGTCCAGCTCAAGCAACCGGGTTTGCCTGTAATGTGTTATGATTTGAACCAGGATGTTGTTGTTGTTGTTGTTGTTGTTGTTGTTGTTGTTGTTGTTTTCATTTCTGAATGAATTTGATGAAGGATTGACAAGTTTCAGAAGTGTTTTGGTTTCTCACTCTAAATTAGACTCACTAATTTACAACACAATAATTTAAGAAAGTTTATTGCTTTATTGCATCCACCGTCCACAGAGTGACAACCATTAGTTTTAGTCTTTTTATTATCATTTTATCTTCTTTTTTGTTTTAGCTGTAACCTTTTATGCTCAAAATATTTTCAACCTTTTTCTTTTCTCAATTATTCATACAATCTATATACTACAGTTTGTTTCACATCAATTGGTTTTTGTATAATTCAGGGATTTATAACTAAACACTGCAGTAATTACTTACAATAGGTAATGAAAAACATATTAGCCTTCTTATTAAGAGATATAATCCATCTGAAAAGCTATTTGGTGAATATGTCACAAGGGTAAAAAAGGGTTAGATAGCACTTCACTGCCCAGGCTTATTTTAATATGATTTTTTTATGTGCTATTTTGTACAGCCATTGCATAATACCAAGAAGATAAGCATTGATTGTACGATCTTACTAAGCTGTTACACCAATAATTTTTCCCATTTGGTTTTTGCAACAGGAAATGTATTAATGTTGTGCTTGGAATATTCACTCAATAGTTTACAAGGCAATATTCACACAGTACAAAAGTTTAATTCGAGACTTAAAACAAACATAACAGGTGAAAGTGTTTGTTGATTGAGTAATGCTAGAAAGTCATGCAGTATAATAAAATGTTTCTAAAAATAAATTATAGAACATTATAGACTTCTTGGAAAAGAAACCTAACATGTATTGGTAAATACACCCACTTTTTACTTTAATAAAAAAAAAAAAAAATAGAACAATAAAACATCAGAATGATATGTGTACTCAATCATTTTGACACATTAGAACCATGGGTGCTGTAACCAGATGACTTTTATTAGATATTAATAGATTATTTTATGGAAATATGATTTTTATATATACCACGGTTTTGAATTTAAATGAAACAAGACATTTATTTCTTGATGTTTTCAGGTGCCTTAATAGCGATAGGAAAGTTGAGTCAAGGTAAAAAAAAAATAAAAATAGGGCTAAAACATCTAAAACTGCTAACAGCTAAAACTGTTTTCAATTCTAGAATGTCTCATGGTGGTTGAATTAGATATTTCAGAAGCTGCTAGTCTCATGGGAATTTCAGACATATGAGTCTCTCAAGTTTAATCAGAATGCTGCAAAAAAAAAAACATCCAGGGTCCAGCAGTTTTTGAAGAACTGCCAAAGTGATTGTGAGTGGATGTATGTAAAAGAATGTAAAAGAAAACTTGAACAGGATATCATCTTCTAATGCACAACACATTAAAACTTGAGGCAAATGTGCTACAACAGCAGGAGAACAAGAACACATAAGGGTCAACTTCTGTCAGCCAAGAACAAATAGCTGAGGCTACAGTAGGGACAGGTAAACCCAAACAACAGTTCAGGTGGAGTGCCTTTGAAAGTGAAATAAGAAGTGTGGCATGTGGTGATATAGTGATGTTAATTTTCTTTTGCCGTATGTGTATCGTGTGAACTCTCATTCAATATGAGTTTTTTTCTACTTTTAATGTGCTAGTAGCCCCTGTGCCTGACACAATCACTGTTTATTATGTGCCAGCAATCCTAATACAATCAGTGACTTCTTTTCTCTTTATCTTTCCCCTCATGTTTGCATTTGCATATAATTACTAACATAGCTCTCTCTCATCCTAATTGCTTCTTTTATTGCCTGTACCCTGGACACTTTTTTTGCAGCTATTTTCCCAATGAAATTTAAAAATTGCTTAAAAAGAGTTTTCTGGTTGGGATCCCAATAATGTAATTGTTTCACAAAGTCATTTACCAATATGAATGGATTTTCATCCCAAACAAAGGAGCAGAACATTTTAAGTAGCCCATTTTCTTATTTGAGTATGCATTCTATTCATTATCAGGCATTCTTGGTTTACATTCCATCTTTTTTTATTTGATTATTTTCCTCTGGAGTAATAGGTGATCATTTGTGATCTTTTTCTTTAATCATTCTATGTTATATTAATACAATGTAAGTTATTCTACCAGCCAGCTGAGGAGAAACAGATGAGTATAATGTGGGTGGAAAGTACATCTAATATCAAATTAATCTAATAACAATGCAATGTGTTTGTGTGTTCACGTGTGTGCATGTGTGTGAAATGCATTGTCTCAGGAAAAGATATATAATGTTGAGATAAATACCAGGGCAGCTTCATTACAATATTGGCAGTCAACAATCTGGCTTAAATAACACTCACATATGCAGGTCCATTTATGCAGGGTATTTAATACAGTGGTCCAAGCCAAAAACATGGAAATTACAAGTCTGCGTACCTCTCATGAGACTGATTTGCATCCATCAAGACATCATTGGATAACCTACTTAAACTGCAGTGCTTCAGTGATTTGCACCAGTGAAATGCAAAAGCCATTTTATTCCTGACTGCCGTCAGTCCTGGCATGATTGCTGAACAACATGAACCAAAAGTGCACCAGCACATGATCTTATTAAGTCATGTTAGAACAGATTTTCACAGTTGAAGTAAGATGATCTTAAATTGCCAATTTGTTCTCTATTAATGACTCTAGCCCTAACGAACTGGCATGGTTAGAGGGAATCTATGGAGTAATTGGTGTAGATTGGCACAAAGTTATAATAAATTGACCTTTAGTTCGTTTTGTTCAATCTCTTTTATTAACACTCCCTGAAGCTCCTGAATTACAAATGGTTTTATTGGTCTTATTTTTTACATTTCATTATTTATTTTCTTGATTTTTTTTTTTTTAAAACAGTTTTTTTATTTTATGCACCCATACATGCAAATATGAACATGTATGAACTGAATTGCCTTTAAAATAACAGATGAATACTCTTTATGTCATGTAATTGAGTCTCAAACAGTTGATAGATGAAGCAGGTTAGGTAAATTTATAATACATATAATCAGTGAACAATCCAACATGTAAAACAGGCTCAAATTCCAGGACCACTGCTGCTCTTGATATATTTAATGCAATATAGATCTATACTATAAAGCCAAAAATCTTTTCATCATCGACCACTGAATGTGTTCTAATCACATGGTACTAATATAGACACGTGCCAGGCTTGTTACATTGTGAGTAGATCAAGTTCTTGGTTCTCAAGAACTCCACAGAGAGCATCATACTGGGATGTCCCTGGCTGGCACAACACTCACCTAAATTATCCTGTAACCCGTGTGACGCCCTTAAGTGGAGCCACCAGTGCAGGACATACTGCCTACACCACCTGCCCCAACCACGCACGGCCCCGATCCCCCAAGAAGCCACACTAGTGGAAAGCCCAGTCAATCACAAGGAGGTGGAGGCCCATTCTGGGTACTGTTCATTTGGGTATGTGTTCAGTAAGCAGGCAGCGACTCGCCTACACCCTCATCACCCTTGGGATTGCGTCATTGACCTGGTGCCAGGTGCTAAGATGCCTAAGGGTTGGGTATACCTGTTGTTGGTTCCGGAAAGTGCATCATGCCATCCTCCTCCCCCGCAGCCTCTAGCTTCTTTTTTTATGGAGAAGAGGGACTCCGGCCCTGCATCGACTATTGGAACCTTAACGCAAAAATCACCCCACTCCCGTACCCGCTCCCTCTTGTCCCAGCCGCCCTTGAGGATCTACGATGGGTGCAGTTTTTCACCAAACTGGACCTCCACAAAGCCTACAACCAAGTGCGCATCCACAAGGGCGATGAGTGGAAGATGGCTAATGTTTTATATTAGATTTGGTTCCTTGTTGATCCATGTTACTTGTTGGCACACAGCTTTTATCAATTGCTTTAATTTAAGTCCATTATGACCTGCTGCTTGCTTTTTTTATTATTATTATTATCCCAGAAGCAAGTGTAAACCAACAATAAATGTTTGAAAATGAAATATGACCATTTATTAAAAATACAAGGATAAACATCCACGTTCAGCAACGTTATTGTAATTTTCATATAAACCTTGTCTATATGATGCACACCATGCACACATGTACTCCCAAACAGGTTGATATGATTGCTGCAAATGGCTGAAATGATATTTACCTTAAAGGTTTGGATGCTATAAGCAACCAAGTGAGTGTATAAGCAAATTTCTATTATTTAAAAACCTGTCTGCAGCCTGTCTAAACCTGTAAGGACAAATTTACTGATTAACAGTAATTGTGGATCAGAACATTAGTAAAGTATAAAAGTTTATAAGTGTTGAGTAAAATATATTAATTCTGATCTTTGAAGATCTTGGAGAGACTGTAGTTTTAATTTTAGCTGGTAAACATTATTTTTCCCCTAGATGTGTGTTTAAAAAAAAAAACAGTACAAAAATAACAAGCCCAAAGTCCAGTGTGACCTCTAATGAATAATTAGCAGTTTCTTTTATGTTAGCTAACAAGACTGGCTAACAAGACTGCACAGTTAAAGTTAGCACTGCCAGGAACAAGTGCATTTTTCACGTTCTGTGCCTTTCCCCCCCCCCCTTCAGTAAATTGCCTTACCACTTAGCAATTCATTATTTGAATTCAGGTTGTGTTATGGCCATAAAAATGTTATGATTAATTCTTGAATTTGGACAAATATACATTGAAATATAATATTGTCTTATCCATTCTTGTAAATATATTGCATAGAATTCACATAGTATTTAAAAGCTGCATGTCTATTATTATTTTTCCCCTAGATGTGTGTTTAAAAAAAAAAACAGTACAAAAATAACAAGCCCAAAGTCCAGTGTGACCTCTAATGAATAATTAGCAGTTTCTTTTATGTTAGCTAACAAGACTGGCTAACAAGACTGCACAGTTAAAGTTAGCACTGCCAGGAACAAGTGCATTTTTCACGTTCTGTGCCTTTTTTCCCCCCCTTCAGTAAATTGCCTTACCACTTAGCAATTCATTATTTGAATTCAGGTTGTGTTATGGCCATAAAAATGTTATGATTAATTCTTGAATTTGGACAAATATACATTGAAATATAATATTGTCTTATCCATTCTTGTAAATATATTGCATAGAATTCACATAGTATTTAAAAGCTGCATGTCTATTCTCCACAGCACAATTAAATACGTGGGAAGAAATAGTATTTGGATTTCTGTTGCATTTCTTTTTAAATTGCTACCTATTTTATTTATTGTTTGTGTGTGTGTGTGTGTGTGTGTGTGTGTGTGTGTGTGTGTGTGTGTGTGTGTGTGTGTGTGTATACACACTTCTATGTCTGCTGACAGAAATTCAGTATCAATTCATATTCACAAACAAATAAGTAATAGCAGCCATAGATATTCTTGCAACCTTCTTAAAAAGAAATTCTTCAAAATTGCTCACACTCATTAAAATTGTTCATAGTCGACATACACACTTACACAAGCAATTATGATGCACTCAAAAAACAATGTCTCTATTTTTATTTAATTTATTGATTTATTTTAAACACCATGAATGTTCCTGTAAATATCGAGCATATTTTAGGCTCAAGCTGGTAGGTTGTGCACATAAATATATAGAAGTATGTCGGAGAATATGGAAAGTTTGATTCTCATCAGGCTTGTTTACCACTACTAGTATGACTGCTGATACGACTTTTACTACTAATAATATTACTTATAGTTATAATAAAAACATTGTAAAACTTATAATGTAAAAACAGTAAAGAGCAATTGTATGTACCTTAAGAATAATAATTAAGCTACAATCCTTTTATGGGCCAGTTATTAATTATACAATTGCTAATACAAATGCTTGGTAAAGAGAGAGATCTTTAGTCTTTATTGGAAAACAGCCAGTTGTTTAGCTAGGAGCCATCAGTCATTCATTAAATATGGGTGCTACAGCAGAAAAGCATTAGTGGATCCACTTCAGCCATGCTCCAACCTTGAAAAGAGCTGAAATGAGATGTAACTGAGATGCCATGCTACTGATCAATCACCTGAGTGCCCTAATCTGTTAATTCTCCAAATTCTCCTGATGTTGTAAAGTAGAAATATGCATGACAGAGTCATGTTAGCAATTTAAACCATCGTTCCGGAGTTAGGTAATGAATTGGTGCAATAGACATTTCTCAGTGATCAAGAAATTGCACCCTAGTAACTTTTCTATTGCTGTTAAAAAAGGCTTCCATTGACCTTTACTACCAAGCTCAACATCTGGAATTGAATGAAACTCTAAACTTGTATTAATTGTAAAGACAGGAAATGTAGTACTGTTGCCATAATGTTGTATTCTTGGCATCTGCTAAATGTTCAGTATGTATTGCTTTTTTGCAATATTTGTCAATATTAAAAATATGAACAGGAATGTTTACTAAATGTACAGTAATCCCCCATTTATCATTCCAAAACCGCCTACGATAAACTAAATCCATGATACTGTTAACATTTTACATTTACATTTTATAATTAATAATTATATTTTTATTAATATATTTTATTATTTCAACATAAAACTTTTTTGGTCTATCCTCAAGAGACCGGAAAAATCAGCGAAACAAATTAGTTATGTGGCAAATGCAATTCCGCAATAAACTGGGGGCACGAGATTCGAAACACTGTAAAGCATTAGATTTCTGTATTCATTTTTTTATGCATTTGTTACATCTTTTGCTGCTTCTCAAACACTTCCTTTGTTATTCATTTATAGAAAGTTTAAACACAACCTGATTCAGGCCCAATCATCCCTGTCCCCAGTTAATTCAAAGAGTTTTGCTGTTTGTACATCCTTCTAATGATATTTGAAAAATAAATATTTGAAAATTAATTTCCTATTTCTTTAGCAGTTTAGTAGAATTAACAGCAGAAATGCAGTAAAAAAGCTATAAGAGTGCTGTGAAAAATTAATGAGTGTCTGCACCTGGCTGTAAAGTTAATTGTGCCTGCCACAGAGGTTAATGAATAAGTACCATCAGCAATAATCAGGTTTGACTTGGAAAGGAAATATATTTGAAAGGTCAATTAGGAAAATAGTATGTATGAAGGCATGAATAAGAAATTGTTGGGGGTCCAAAAGTCCACTAGTAAAAAATGCATCTATTTTTGTTGTTGTTGTTTGTTTTTTTGTTTTTTTACAGAAATGGCACTATCAGCAACAACTTCAGAACTTCAGATCAGCATTGCTTAGTATTCTGATGACAGTGTGATTTCAAGACTCCACAAGATTGTGTAAACCTAATGGCTATATATACAGTACACATATATATATATATATATATATATATATATATATATATATATATATATATATATATATATATATATATATATATATATATATATATATACATAGTAATAGATTATCTTGATATATAAATCTAAGCTCATATAAGGTTGATAATATAGTCATTGTTCCACTTGTGTACAGTGAATAGTGGAAACAATGGCTATGACCAAAGTATATTACATAGAGAGTTTTTTCCAATAGAGCATGCACTCTCACAAATTCCCCTGAAATAACAGTGCAACATTAAACACCTTATAAACTGAAAAATCCGAAATCTGGGAATTATTACAAATAGTGAATATTATAGTTAAAAGATCCGCCTTGTATTTGGTAAATTCTTTAAAATAATATGCTAGCATGTATGCTTAGCTGAGCAAAGTACATAAAATATGCATTACAAGTTGAGCAAGATAAACTAGGTTTCACATCAACCATGGCACCTCAGTGAACTCTGTCATATGCAGTTTGTGCACCTGATTCACGTTCACAATAATTAGCACTTGTGTAAAGACCCACAACTCACCTAACATTTTGTCTATAGTTTGTCTTTCATGTTTGTCTTCACTTGTGTTCAGGTTATGCTTTTCTCATTCGTTGGTTTTGTGTTTGTATTTTCTTTGTGCACACATTAAATTCTCTTTTTGCATCCACTTGCCACTTACGTGACAGTTTCGAATTGCTTTATCATATTTACTATTACTATGCAGATGGCATCTGTATTGTGGCTGGAGAAGACAGAGCAATCAACAACTGTCTAAAATGTAAGCATAATGCAGTTGTTTGCTAAGAATGAAAAAGAAATTGCGAGCAGAAGTTGTACATGTATGGGTGAGTTATCTAGCTATATGGTTAGATTTTTTGTTTTAAATTCATTTCATACCTGACTATTCACCTGATTAGGATCTGCCATGTAGCTCATACTGACCTAGTTTTTAATGCCTGTCATAGATTTATATGATTTGTTGATGACTAATGTAATAATGCTGCTTTTGAATAAGAAATACGTTATGTAATTAGAAATAAAAATGTGCCTACATCCACTAGGATGTAGGCACATTTTTATTTCTAATTACATAAAGTATTTCTTTCATTTCTGTGATTTTTGTTTGTTTCCCTGTTGGAGCATCTAGCAGGGGGACAACATAGTATTCATTTAAATTTGGAAATCTTCTCATTAACTAAAGCTGCCCATCATATTGAAAGATTCACACTGTGTAGGGGACTTCCTTTTTTTTTATATGCTCCAGGATGTGCTATGCCACTTTTTGAACATTTGTTTGAACAAACTTGATATCCTCACTGGTTGTTAAAAGCAATTTCATTTAGAGTTGTCCCAGAACTTCAAAGTGTATCATGCAGAGGTATTGCAACAGCGGGGCAAAAGTACCTCATGACTCTTTTATTACTGTGCCATCGTACTGTCTGTCTGGATGGATGGCTTAATAAGAGGAATGTCCAGCTAGGTTTTCTAATAGTCTTTATGGGAGTAATGCATGCTGGTGAGACTGAGAAAAGAATTGGTAGATTGCAATCTGCTGTGCTGGGATTAGTAGCACAGGGACTTATTCATCTGCATACATAGATCAGCCTTAAGCTTTTTCTCCTCATCACCATCTGTCCACTAATTTCACCACTCTCCACTTCTGCTGCCTGACGTGTCTGTCATCCATCTCTCATCCACAAGTCAATCCATACGCACTGGCAACAAAAAAGCAGGTCAGGTAAACAGTTCAGGTAAACAGTTGTTCATCTATCACAGGCCAGCTGTGCTTAAAGATTTAAAAATAACCTGTAATACACACACACACACACACATTATATATATATATATATATATATATATATATATATATATATATATATATATATATATATATATATATATATATATATATATACACACACACATATACACACGTGCGGGTGGGTGTATACATCATGTGCTTATATATACACACATATATACACTATATGTTAAAAAAATATATATATATTTTTTTTTTTTTTTAGCATCTCATTCAACAGTTAATCCCCATTTCCTGTTATAATATTCTTCCTCTCTTCTAGAAAGATGAGCCACTAGATTTTAGAGTGTGTTTGTGGAAAATTGTGCTCATTCAGTCACAGAGCTTTCTTAAAGTCAGGTACTGATGTAGGGTGAGGAGGTCTAGAATGCAGTCAGCATTCCAATTCATTTTTGTAGGATTGAGGTCAGAGATCTATAGCAGGCCACTACAGATCTCCCACTCCATCCCATGTGAGCCATATTTTAATGGACCTTATTTTATGCAGAGGACCATTGTCATACTGGAACAGGTTTGGGTCTCCTAGTTCAAGTTAACTTTTTTCCATATAGTGATGTATATAAAGTATATACAATCTAGCAGACGTATGTTCAACTTTCTTCTGCAGGTTCTTTCAGCATTTACATTCATAAGTGACAAGTTTATTCTTCACTGGCTTATATATATTCTAAGTGAGTGTGGGTTTATCTTTATTAATGGTCAAGCAGTCATGGTTAATATGTGAATAGTTGGTGCAGTCAAAACCTCAATGTTATTTCTTCCCTCAAATATTGAAGAAATGCAGGAATTTCCGGAACCTCTGAACAGCACCAAATCATCAACATAAGGTTTTTGTCCTTAACTTTTTCCATTGTTCAAGTGATTTCTCTTTCAAGGAACACGTATGCAATTCATTTGATGATTTGGTTCAAGTGAATAGAAGGGTGTGGCAGCAGGGGCGTGGCCAAGCATCGGTTTGTGAATGGGGGGGCGAGGCAGGACGCAGGTAAGCGGGGATTTGCCTCACCTGCAACTAATAAAACCTGATGTCTGTGCTTTCGTTTCAGTGATCAGGAGGCGTATAAAAGCCGAGGGAGCGGAAGCGTGTGTATGTGTGTGCCAGTAGTGCCGTGCGAGCACTGAGCAACCAGACACCAGTGTGATATAGTTAAAGACATTCAATAAAGAACGGCGGTGAAGCCTGTGAACCGACCTGTTGTGGCTGTCCTTTTTCCTCTCTCCCACTCGCTCTCCCACAAAGGGTATCTGTGCAAAAGTCGCAGCTGTTGATATTGCATATTACTAAATCAAGTAGATGGTTGGGTTTGAGTGCAAAACACTGATACCTAACAAACCAAACAAAGGATATATAGCAATTCAAGTTTCTCTAAATTGGAATTTAGTTATGACATTTTGTGCATTTTCATGCATTCACTAACATTTTCTTACTTCAGTGCAATTAAGTATGACTCTCCATAAGACACATCCTACATTTATTTCTTTTTGCTTTATACAATATAGTGCAGCTAATCAATCATCCATTTTTTCTATCCTCTATCCAATTTTTTAAACACTGCATAAATGTCAAAAATAGAAGATAAAAAAAAAATCCATTTGTCATCAGAACTCCATGAGTAGTGCACACAGTGGGAGATGGTGGGCATGTGCCTGATGGAGGTCACTGAGTGGAGACATAATACTTTTTGTTATAACAGCCTAAAAAAACTTCAACAAGAGCAGTTACACTTGTTACAAGAGAAATAATGCTCATTTGTTTGTTGTTAGGAGCACTTCTCCTCCACAGAGGTCAGGATAATGACAGCATTTCTGCTCTTTTCTTTTATTCTTCTTACTCTTTGGCTAAATTTGTAGTTTTTCGTTTCTGTTACATTCAGTACAAATGCCAACAGCTTATGATTGTGGATAAACACAAGTGTTTGAGGACACATGGCTCTTATATATATGATGAGGTCTAGAAAAACCCTTAACCTGATCAAATTTTGACACTTACTACAATACAGTGGACATAAATCTTTAAGTTGTAAACTGAATTACAAGCAGTAGATAAAGTTCTGATCAGAAGGATTTGAGAGTAAATACTATCACCACCAAGCTGCCACTGTCGTGCCTTTGAGAAAAGCACTTAGCCCTCAACTCCTCAGATGTGTAAGTGAGATCGTAAATTGCTCTGGATAAGAGGATATGTCAAATGCTGTAAATATAAATGTAACTGGTTTAAATTTGGGATCTGACTATATCCATTACTTGTTAACAGTTATTGTCCTAAATTTGTTGTGTAATTATTTCTCTGGAAAGTGGTTCTTTTTTACATACTTTAATCGTTGATCTTTAAATGGATTAATCAGTATCATGTATTTGGTGACAGATTATGAACATGAGTTTGCTGTATTTGTGATTGGTTCCTGCTGATTACAATTATATGCCCTATTTATGTTTATAGATATTGAACTTTTTTCCCCTACTAACATTTTTATTTGTTTTGTACCTCAATCTTTTTGCTGGTCTACACTAAAGGTAGCAAATCTACAAGCTGCAATTCTAACAGATAGATAGGTACACTTTTATATGTCGGTCTGAAAACATGCTGTCCTGAATTAAAATACAATTCCTAATTGCTTATTTATACAACTTTCTACCTCATTGCTGACAAAAATTTAAAGCATTTCTGAATGTTTAGTAGAAAATTAATTAGCAGTGATTATCAGCATCATCAGTGATTATTAGTATCTGTCTCATCACCTAAAGTCTGGCATTTGCTATTCGTCATTTTCTCTTCGCTCAATTGATCTCTGTTTACACTAAAATTGTTGGAAAATGAATTGCTGATTAATTCAGTCAGTTATGCTTTGTAATACTTATTTATTAGGTTAACCATTTTAAAGCTTTTTTTTGCTGTCATCAGTACAGAAATCTTTTCTGTTCTGCTAATAATGTGAGTGCAGATGTATGGTGGGTTTTTAATTACAAGCTAATTTGGTTAAGCCTGTTATGATCTGTGTGTGTGTGTGTGTGTGTGTGTGTGTGTGTGTGTGTGTGTGTGTGTGTGTGTGTATGTGTGTGTGTGTGCAACTTTAATTTAATTTAAAAGATCCACTTTAAACACGAAAAAGTTTTTGTATTTGAAGTCAATACAAAAAAGTTACATTTTGAAAATAATATGGTCTACTTTAAAAATAGAGTCAAGTTTAAAAATAAAAAGAGTCAACTTTTTAAGAGAGTGCTATTTTTAGGTGTAAGTAAGCTGAAACTAACACACAAGACTCTATGGGGCACTGAAAATGGAAGATGCCAGCAACAAACATGGCTGTCATCAGCCATGACCCAGCATAGAATCTATATGTAGTGAATTATAGGGCGATTGCTAACACGATTATTGTGTATGTAGGAAATGCTAGGGTAAACAGCAGTCATTAATAGCTATAGCATTCTCACTTTTTCCACTAGACACTCTGGTGTAAATATTAGTCTCTAATGGATATTTGTGGCCAAATATAAGCAAACGAGTAGTTAAGTGCACATGTTAAGTACTAGCTGGCTGCAACAGCTAAGCTTGCCATGATAGGCAAGTTAGCTGACTACATTAAATGGTCGCTAGCATTATTATTAAGATTTATATATAATTCATCATGTCTTATTCATGGTTCACACTGACCAGGCATAACATTTTGACGTTACAAACACATTAGGCACCTGTTAGTGGGTGGGATTTATTAGGCAGCAGGTGAACATTTTGTCCTCCAAGTTGATGTGTTAGAAGAAGGAAAAATGGCCAAGCATTAGGATCTGGGTGAGTTTGACAAGGGCCAAATTGTGATGGCTAGACGAATGGGTCAGAACATCTCCAAACCTGCAGCTCATATATATATATCATGCCAAATATTGGCTTATTTTGGCTTATAAATGTACATATAAGGAACAGCTGGAGGACCAATTTTCAACTTATTAGATCAATTGGCAACATGATTGGGTATAAAAAGAGCCTCTCAGAGTGGCAGTGGGCAGAGAATCACCAATTCCCCCAATGATGCGGCGAAAAATAGAGGAGCAATATCAGAAAGGGTTTTTTTTTTTTTTTTAATTGCAAAGAGTTTGAAGTTATCATCATCTACAGTGCATAATATCAAAGATTCAGAGAATCTGGAACAATCTCTGTACATAAGGGTCAAGGCCGGAAAACCATACTGAATGCCCGTGATCTTCGGGCTCTTAGACAGCACTGCATCACATACAGGAATGCTACTGTAATGGAAATCACAACATGGGCTCAGGAATACTGAGGAATACCGTGCCATTTGCTGTTGCCAGCTAAAACTCTATAGGTCAAAAATAAAGTCATATCCAGAGGTGGGAAGTAACGGAGTACAAATACTTCGTTACTGTACTTAAGTAGATTTTTCTGGTATCAGTACTTTACTCCACTATTTATTTTTCAGACAACTTTTTCAGACGTCTTTTTCACTCCGCTGGTGTATAAAGTCCTGACTCTCACTCACCACAGAAGGCAGTAAGAAGTTTGGGGTGAATGTGGATGAGACAGAGGGAGTCAGTGATGTAAACATGACTGAGAACAGACACATTCCTGATCATCATCATCTTTTCTCTACTTGTGTTCTATATGTGGATCTTCAGCCTGGATACATTCATAAGGTAACAACATCTTTAATTTGTTTTGTATTTATATATATATATATATATATATATATATATATATATATATATATATATATATATATAGCTGTCAAAATTTAAATTATTTTAAACGGCACGAAATTTTCTTTACTTAGATATAAAATAAATAAATTAACTTCAAATAAAAATCTTTTTAATCAGTAAACTTTTGTTTTATTTCTGAGTCTTAAATCATTCATTCATTCATTCATTCATTCATTTCCTCCCGCTTATCCGTAATTCGGGTCGCGGGGGCAGCAGTCTAAGCAGACCCCCGCCTTCGACTGCTGCCCAATCCTCACAGCACCGTCCCTTACGGTCCCTCCTGCAGGTGGTGAGCCCACGGGAAGTGAGTCTTAAATCAAACACCAAAATCCACCATGATTCTCACAATTTACCCTCTAGGTGGCGTTTTGTGGGTTTTTCCCTCATAATGGCGACACAAACTTAAATTACTGTCTTTATTGATCGTACAGATAAAAACAATATATCATTTAAATCTGTAAAATGTCTATAATTTTATATATAGAAAAGCTTCCTGACTTGACTTGAAGAGGTGCACTTTCTCCGGTATCACCTCATTACTGTCCGTGTGGAAACATAGCAAAGGCTCTAAATGATGTCCACACATCTCTGCACTGATATAGCCTTTATATTTATTCACTGTACACATGCTTACATACATAATCACATGCTGTACATATGATACATGTTTAACACCTCCAAGCTGCCAGTTTTGGGCACCTGAGCAAGCCCTTAACTCACTACTGCTCATTTAGTAAATTAGATCATTAGGAGTTGCTCAATATAAACACTTCCAACAGGAAGTGGCTATATCTTGCTATCTTTGTCTCTCTATTTTCTCTATCTAATTGTCTCTGTGTCTCTTTTAGTAAATGTCTCTGTCTCACTGTATATGTCTCTCTCTTGCTGTCTCTCTATTTGTTTCTCACTCTTTCTAAAGCTGTGTCTGTGTCTCTTTGTCTTTGTTTCTGTCGTTCCTGCTTATTTACATGTCTAACAAAGTTTTGAGTTTTGAAGTAATGCCATTAGTGATCTATGATGAAAGACCTCCCTGGTTCGATTCTTACCTCTAGTTTCATATTGAACATTATAAGAAGTTTTTAAAAACAAAACAATGAAAGATCATTAAAATTGGTTCCTGGCAAATCATGGTATATCAGTGGTGCAGGTGTTGGAGATGTGGTTCTTGTACCTGAGTCACTTCTCATAGACTTCGAGTTACTGAGAAAAGTTTTGACCCTCTACCATCATAATCTAAGAGAAAACACTGGTCTCCTAACGATAGAAAAGCCAAGAGTCCAATAAGCAAAGGCTTGTTTGCTTCTCCTGTGTTGGTGTAATGGTCAGTGAAGTGGTCGCTGCTATCTGACTCACCCGGTTTGATTCCTACCCCTTAGCTTTCATTTAAATTGTTTAAAAAGTTTTTAAAAAGAACCAAAAAAGGTCCTACAAATCAGGTTCTTGCAGGAGATCCTGTGGCTCAATTGGAAGAGCTTTACCTCTGGGTTGAGAGGTTGCCGGTTCAAACCCTGGCCAGGGCTCAAAATTAAGAGTGTGGAAGGTTCCGGTGGCTGTAGGAAGGAAGGTGTCAGAAATGGCTGTGTGGAAGGTTGGATGTGGTTTCGGAGGGCGTATCCTGAAGCAGGGGGGCAATATCTGGGCATCTGCCCCCTGGTGACTGAGTAGCTGAAAACAGGGGTTATGAAGCAAAAATGTTCAAAAAAGTATCGACTTAGTTTTGCATATATAGGGAAAAATTCTGCCAAAAACCTATCACCCTAACTTTTTCTGAGGCTGTGAAGCAGCAAGTATTCACAGCCTTTGTTTAGGGTCGACTACCTCATTGCTCACTAGACACTACTTTCCACACAGTTTACCCAGTGTGGGGACAAGCCGGATTCGAACCAACAACCTCTAAACTCAGAGGCAAGGCTTTTATCACAAAGCCATCAAGTCCCACAACACACCTTCCTTTTTTGGGGGGTGTTTCATGCTTCAGAGCAATTCAGACCATACAGAAACACAGAGAGCAAGATTCGAACCCTGAACCCCACCAACAGCAAAATACCAGTCTTAACCCACTGAACCATCGGGAAGGACCGGCTGTGACAATTGTTTAGAGCAGGTCTATCTTTTCTTTCAAACCATCAACCCAAGAATATCATGCTAAAGACAGACATAGGAAGCAAACCCATGATGTGACTAGCAGGGACAAAGCAGGATTCAGACCCTGATTCACACCATTAGCAAGGCACCAGCATAAACCCACTGAACCATCAGGAAGGACAAGCTGGGAAGCTTGTTTAGAGCAGGTCTATCTTTCTTTTTAACCCTTCAAAACAAAAATATGAAGATGTATTAATCAGGAATTTAGCCTACCTCATGACTAGCAGACAGAAAGCCAGGTTTGAACCCTGACCACCAACATTAAAGTACCAGCCTTAACCCACTAAGCCATCAGAAAAAAACAGGATGGGAAGCTTGATTAGAGCAGGTCTATCATTCTTTTTAAACCATCAACACAAGAATTTAACGGTAAAGAAAGATGTAGGAAGCGAATACAGATGTAAGTAGCACAAGTTGAACCCACATTGTAAATAACAGGAAGAAAGCAGGATTTGAACCCTTAACCCATTGAACCATGGGTGAGGAGAGGCTAGGAAGCTTATTTAGAGCAGGTTTATCTTTCTTTTCAACCCATTAAAAACAAAAATATATCGCTAAAGAAATATGTAGGAAGTGAATCCTGATCGTGACTGGCAGACAGAAAGCAGGATTCGAACCCTGAACCCCACCAAAAGCAAGAAACCTGATTTAACCCACTGAACCATCAGGGAATACAGGCCAGGAATGGAAGGTTGTTTAGAGCAGGTCTATCTACCTTTAAACCGTCAACACAAGAATAAAAAGCTAAAGAAAGATTTAGGAAGCAGGAACATAACCTACATCGCAACTAGCAGGCAGAAAGCAGGATTTAAACCCTGATCCTCACCATCAGCAAGGCACCAGCCTTAACCCAGTCAACCATGAAAGAGATCAGACTGGGATGCATGTTTAGATGAGGCACAAGCCTTAAACCCCTGAGCGACCACTGCTGAAATGCATGTGTGCTTTTTGGAGGGTTCATACTTTGTTTCATGCCAGCGCAGTAAGAAAGAAGGCATGTAGGACTGGCTTTGAAACCTTATCACCAGCGTGGACTATATTAAGGACCATGTTCAGGCACAAGCCTTAACCCACTGAGCTACCACAGAAGTGCCTTTTTCTTTGGTGGAGTTATCTTTCATCAAAGACCAGGAAATCAATAAATTAATCCAACACAGAAAGGACAGAATTGAAATGTTTTCAGAGGGACATGGTCCAGAAGTTTTATTTACCAACACAGCAACCAGGAATCAAACTTTCAAACTCATCCTTGTGGGGATACTGACATTAACCCACTAGGCTATCACATCCATCCATCCATCCATCCATCTATCTATCTATCTATCTATCTATCTATCTATCTATCTATCTATCTATCTATCTATCTATCTATCTATCTATCTATCTATCTATCTATCTATCTATCTATCTATAATGTGAGGTCCAGTTAACAGCTAAAACAGGTAAAGGTAATAACTACTTTTTACTTAAGTACATGTCAGAGCCAAAACTTCTTTACTTTCACTTAAGTAAAAAAGTTTAATTAGTACTTCAACTTTTACCTGAGTATTTTAAAACATGAGTATCTGTACTTCTACTTAAGTAAAGGATGTGTGTACTTTTGCCACCTCTGGTCATATCTAAACATGATCCAGAAGGAAATGGACTGTGGCAAAGTGGAAAACTGTTCTGTGGTCAGACGAATACAAATTTTAAGTTCTTTTTGGAATACTGGGAAGCCATGTCATCCGGACTAAAGAGGACCATGACAACCCAAGTTGTTATTAGCGCTCAGTTCAGAAGCCTGCATCTTGATGGTATGGGGTTGCATGAGTGCGTGTGGCATGGGCAGCTTACACAACTGGAAAGGCACCATCAATGCTGAAAGGTATATCCAAGTTCTAGAACAACATATGCTCCCATCCAGACGTTGTCTCTTTCAGGGAAGACCTTGCATTTTCCAACATGACAATGCCAGACCACATACTGCATAAATTTCAACATCATGGCTGCGTAGAAGAAGGATCCGGGTACTGAAATGGCCAGCCTGCAAGTCCAGATCCTTCACCCATAGAAAACATTTGGCACATCATAAAGAGGAAGATGCGAAAAAGAAGACCTAAGACAGTTCAACAACTAGAAGCATGTATTAGACAAGAATAGGACAACATCCCTATTCCTAAACTTGAGCAACTTGTCTCCTCAGTCCCCAGACGTTTGCAGACTGTTATAAAAAGAAGAGGGGATGACACACAGTGGTAAAGATGGCCTTGTCGTAACTATTTTAAGATGAGATGATGTCATGAAATTAAATATCAACTTATTTTTCCCTTAAAATTATAAATTTTCTCAGTTCAAACATTTGTTATGTCATCTATGTTGTATTCTAAATAAAATAATGAAATTTGAAACTTTGAAATCATTGCATTCTGTTTTTGTTCACAATTTGTGCAGTGTCCCAACTTTTTTTTAATCGGGTTTGTATGTACATTTTTATTACCGTATTTTTTGGACTATAAGCCGCTACTTTTTTCCCACGTTTTGAACCCCGCGGCTTAAACAACGAAGCGGCTAATTTATGGCTTTTCCCTGGGTTTTTCCCGGTTTCACAAACTTCAAGCCAAAAAACTGAACCCCATAACATTAGGCCAATGAAATTTCCGAACGGAAACGAAAAAACGAACTTCACCTGTGTGATAAACTCCCCAGAGAAATACAGTGGTACCTTGACCTACGAGTTTAATTCGTTCCGTGGACGAGCTCATATCTCTATTTGCTCGCACATCAAATCAGTTTTCCATATAAAAAATACTTAAAAGGGCATTAATCCGTTCCAAACCCTCAAAATGACACCCCGTTTTTATGTTTCTTGTTATTAAATTGGAAAATACATTTCTAAATATCAAATCTTGTATAAAAACATAATAGAAAGAGTATGTAATGATATAATAAGGTTTTATTCAGTGTATTTTCCTTGGAGATTATACTACTTGAGCTAACGAAAACGCCGGTGGTGTGTGTGTGTGTGTGTGTGTGTGTGGAGGGGGGGTAGAGGCGATAAGCGGAGGCGGAGGGAAAACTCGTTTTTTACTATCACTCCTGTACACTACGTATCCCTAAACTTTACAATTTTATTTTTTCTTCTTTGCTTATCTTAATTTTCGTCACAATCTTCGCTTTCTGGCTTCACTTCGCAATCTAGCAGCGGCGTCTCAAGCTTGTACCTCAAGTTTTTTGCTCGCGTAACAAAGCACAAAAAATAGACAGAGTGACCGCTCGTACCTCGGAAAACTCGTACATTAATGCACTCGTAGGTCAAGGTACCACTGTAGTTGTGAAAGGAAGGAGGAAGACAGTAAACAATGACTTACTTGGTCGGCTACTGTTTAAATACAAGCCGTTGTAACGCGTTGAGTCTGGGTGAAGGGAGAGCTCGCTAAAACTCCAGTTGCAACAGAAATCATATAAGCACAGACAGGTTTCCAAAACTTGTGCTTTTTTATTTTTCTTTGCAACAGCGTTATGGGTTAGTCAAAGAAATTTAGAATTGAGCATCAGAAAATAAAAAGGACATAATCCTTCATCTCCACACACGCAGTAATACCGGAAGTATGCAGTGCCGGTCTTTTCCCAAAATACCGCTATGCTCCTAATAGAAGCGCAACATATTTTACCCGTTACACCGTGTCTTTCATTAAAGCCTGTGTAAAGTACATTAGTGTAGCGGCTTATAGACAGGTGCGACTTATTTATGTTAAAAAAAATATGTGTCAAATTCAGTGTATATAAGGGTGCACTTTATAGTCCGGAAATTACGGTATATATTTTATAATATATTGAAAGCAAAGGACAGTGACAATTAAAGTGCTGTTCTGTTATATACAGTGTTAAGCAATTATAACTATGCCTCTGCTCCCTTATGTTTGCTCACAGGCAAATTTCTGTTCTTTACTTTTTATTTCATTTCAAGTACCTTATGATCTCTTTTCTCTTCTAAGCTCTGCCATAGATTATGTTTTTGTTTATTTCTGATATGACATGAATACAAGAAGTTAACACTAGTTAAAGCAGGAAACACATGAATGCATGAGAAGCAATGGTAAAAGCACTTTCAAAACAGTGAGAACATTATCTTTTTGAGTCTGGGTAACTAATTCTCATAGTAAAGTAATAATAGGATACAATTTATGAAGAGAAAAAAGCCTCTTATGAAGCATTTAAAAGACTTAATAAGATTTTGCATACTCATTATATTTAGTTACCTATATTTTTATACCTATAATTTACCTATCATCTGCTTGGGTTTCTGTTTGTATGGGGTTTTAGATTCTCCCACCTCATCCCTAATGTTTACAAAGCAGGCTCTAGAACTCTGACAATGACTCTGATAAGCCCTGAGTGGTATTAAAGTAATAGTGCAGCCATGTGACCTTAAAGTATCTAAAGTAAAGTAATAATTTTCTGGATGAAATAATGCAATCTTTCACAAACAGAAAGGATGCCTGCATTTTTGTCTTTTAATAGCACCACGATAGCCAACTAACTATGATGAGTGAAGTTTTACACAGTCTGTATAATCACTATTATGGATTTGACAGGGAAATCTAGCTGTATAATGTATGTATGTTCATTTAAACTAAGAAGTGATACTATGCTTAACTTTGTGCCATATTCCTTTTTTTGCCCAGGAGCAGTGGTGGACAGTAACAAAGTAAATGTAATTCGTACTTCTTTTTTGTACTTTTACTCAAATGAAAGTTTAAAGCGAGCAATTTTATTGGAGTAATATTTTACTTATGTTAGCTCTACTTTTACTCAACTACATGTTTTGTGTACTTTGTCCACCACTGGCCAGGACTATAAATGGCACATACATTTATATAGCAGTCTACTAGACATTGAAATGACTCTGTAGAAATGTATTAGTTACCGTAGATCTGTAGTTAATCAAACCTGGCCCGATTTTGTTTAGCTACAGCATGAACACCACCCAGTTTATTATTAGGTACGTTTATTTTTAGTGTGCATTCAAAATGCAGTATGTACTGTTACTGACTGTAGTCCATCTGTTACTCTGCACAATGCATTGCCCCCTCCTATCTCATCCATCAGTGGAAAGGGAGCATCATCAGATCCCCACTGAGTAGATATGATTTGTATAGTGGTTTGATTTCAGTGCAGCACACTGAGTCATGATGGTCTGTGGGGTACATACGAGCATATCAGCTGTGCATACAGTGTTGTTTGTACTTTTTATTTGCATCATTGTCACTGCTGGGAAAGCATAAAACATGTTACAATGTAGAATTGAATTTAGAGCTAATTTTTCTTTAATTAATTAGCCCCCTTTTGTCATTATTTTCATGCCAGAAATATTTTTGCATCATGACTAACCTGTGAGTCAAATGATAAAACTGTAAGTCGCTTTCAGAGGTCACGTTGAATATCAAGATTTCAAAGCTTAGCCCTATTTTGCATTAAGGTTAGGTCTTGCATCAAATACAGTGGATGCACTGACACTTTTGCTTGGTAAATATAAGAAATGTGAGTTTTAGGATGCCAACTTCCAGATCCCACTGCCAAAGTTATTACTAAAGCTAGAACTGCCTGTAGTTTTATGCAACTCAGTGTTATACTCAAAATCTAGAACATCTTAGAATCTTATTGAAGTTTTTTACATTGCTCTGGATAAGGGCGTCTGCTAAATGCTGGAAATGTTAATGTAAATGATGTAAATGCTAAAGAAATGTGTAAATTTCATGTGACCCTTGTGTGTTTTATTATTATGTTGAATTTAAGAGCTACTGTTTTGATGCACATCAGGTAACTCTAAAATACAAGTGAAACCAAGATAGAAATCAGTTTTGCCTCGGATATTAAGATGAACTCAAATGGAATCAATGGAAGTTAAACGAGACTAAGAATGAGAATGTGGATGCTTAAGTAAGCCACTTTATAGATTTGCTTAACGAATCAAAACCAATCATATTGCATTAGAACAATGCACAAAATTATGCAGATATAGCTTGAGGGGTTTTTGTCTCTCTCCATATACATTTACTTGCAACTTTATTATCAATGCCTGCTCATTCATGCAATTGCCTTATCAGCCAATCATGTGACATCAGTGCAATGCAGATAATTATGCATGTACAGAATATAAGCTTCTGGGGGGGAATGTCATCTATAGGTGATCTTAAATGTTAAAGCGCTGTTAATGCCAGAAGCGCTGGTTTGAGGATTTTAAAAACTGTTGCTTCCTTGAGGGCTCTAAAGTTGGTAAAAGAAAATATACAAGTACCATTTCTGTCAACTAGTTCAGGAATCTGCGGTTAGACTAGACCAAACCTGTAGCTTCAGATCCCTTATTTTTAACTGATTGGATAGGCCCAAATTTTGATTTGGGCAATTTTTTTTAGTCATAATGAAGCCTTATTGAAATGTTAACATGACAACTGATATAGATTTTTACCAAAAGTTGGGATGCTGTCAAAAGTAATGATAGCCAGAGGTTCACCAATATGCTAAATAATACTGTGTCTACAAATTGTGAAACAAATTTAGAATAATGTATCTCAACATGAAGTTGCAAAGACTTAGAATGTACAGTAAATAATATCATCAAAAGATTCTGAGAATCTGGAGAAATCCTCTAGACTAAAGAGCAGATAAACCATCTGGCTTGTTATCAATGCTCAGTTCAAATACCTGCATCTCTAATAGTATTGGGGTGCATTAGTGCCTATAGAATGGGCAGCTTTCTGGAGCTGGAAAGGCCCCATCAATCCTGGAAGGTATTTACAGGTTTTAGAGTAACATATGTTTCCATCCAGACTATGTCTTTTTCAGGGAAAGACTTGCATATTTGACCACGATAATGCAAAACCTCACGTTTCATCTATTACAACAACATAGCTTTATAGTAAAAGAGTTACAAGTCAGAACAAATCATATGGCATCAGCACAATGCACAGAATCATGCAACCCCAATCGAGTATTGCCCCCTCTGCAGTCCAGACCTTTCACCAACTGAAAACTTTTGGCACAGTATGAAACAATACATACAACAAAGAAGACCCTGGACTGTTGTTCAGCAATAATGTTGTTGCAGGCACAAATGGGGCAATATTACTTTCCCAAAATTCTCAAAAGTCTTGTCTGTCTTCTCAGTTCCCAGATGTATATGGACTGTTGTTGAAAAAAAGAGAAAATGCTACACTGTGGTAAACATTGCCCTGTCCCAACTTTTGTGTTATGGCAATCAAATATAATATTTCAATCAAATTTAATATGTACCTTATATTTTCCTTAAAATATCACATTTTCTCAGTTTTAACATTGATATGTTTTCTATGTTCTGTTGTGAATAAAATATGGGTTTATTATTTTACTACTTTGTTTGAATTTTACACAACATCCCAATGGATTTGGAATTGTGGTTATTTTATGCAATAAAGTTTTTATGCATCTATAATTATTTTATCAATTTAAAGTATAATCAACCCATAATGATTTAGTTAGTTGGTTTTTTTAAATATATTTTTAGTCTCTGCCACATATTCTCTGGCCCATGTATATGCAATTAGTATTATATTTCAAAGTTTCAGTTTTGATCGTTGCAATCTAATTGTCTATTCATGCTTCCCAGGTGTACACATATCCATGCACTGTTCAAATGGGAAAACAAACTCTGATACACTAAGTTTTTCAGAGCCCTATTTTCACTATAGAAAGAGGTCTAGCTTTAAAGGCTAATGTTTGTTTGTTTTTTTCAGCAGTGTCCCAGGATTATACAGTATTTCAACAGGGACTTAAAACCCTAAGAAGAGGGCACCGATGTAAGTGGCTGTGATTAAACATTTCACTGCTCACATAACTGCAGGAAAATAGTCTGAGATATTCTGAGAGTCCTGTGCTGCACAAAATATGCAAGATTAGTTTAAGAAATAAGGGTAGTGTAGCTGAGGATATTTTGATTACCAGAAGCTGCTGTTTCTTTATCATAGATATCTCTAAGTGTGTTACTTAGCATCATAAATTAGTTGTAAGGCTGTGTGCAAGTGTCTGGATTACGGCTTAAAACTGCAAAACCCATTAGCCACTGCACATTACCTGATCCCAACACTAAATAAGTCACATAACATTCTGCACCTGATTTATGCTTAGGGATAATTAGGACATCTCAACTGCCCCCACATTGTGACACGTTCTTCTTCCTAATAGTTTTTAATGTTCCAAAGCAACAAGTAGCTATATTTGTTTTCGTGTTCAATCAACTATTGGTAAAACAAGTCTCACCTTCTAAGATATTAAAAAGATAACTTTTGTATTATTTAAATGATGTCCTGCTAAATCCAGGGACTTTTTTCTCTAAAACACAGTTTCTCTCATTGGTGAGAATGTCCTCATTATGAGCAAGTCCTCAGATGCAACCATAGTGTCATATTAAAATTGCACTCTTATCTAAAAGATATCAGAACTGATACTTGTCTTATTCACTGCAAAAATGATGTTTAGTACAAAGGGAAAGTTTGGTCCCTTTAGACTATGTTTTATCTGGTTGGCAAAGGGAAGTCTTCTTAATACTTAATGTGGTGTGTGTGTGTCGTTGGAAATGTGCCTATACAGCTTTGCTATAAATTGGTTAGACCTGCAATAATATATCAGCTCTCAAACTGCAGCTAGTGCTGTTCTTTACTTTTCACAGCATTCCTGCTAGCTTTAGTATGCACTCTGGACTTTGCATTATGCATGAGGAAGAACATTACAGCATAGCAACCGCAATGACCAACTCCTTGTTACATTCGTCATAAAGCTAACCTTGGCTATGAGTTTTGCAGCCTTACTCCATAGGTCAATAACTCATGCTTGAGGGCCATGCAGTACAAAATGGTCTGCAGGCATTACTCCTCTATTACCGCCACTTACTATTACCATTAGCCTAATGACTTACTCCCACTGACAAACCATCATTCACTCCCTCTGCATTCTCACTGCGGTTCACCCGAGTGTATGCTGTGCATTATACGAGTAGCTGTGTCTCAACCAGTACTATTTACTTTCATTCTGTCTTTTATGAACATCAATGCTTTTTCTTTCTTGTTGATGATACATACGATAATCATTTACAATATTCTAACACAATTGCTTATATAAAATGTTAAGTAATTTTCAATAGTTCTGTAATAATGTATCCCTCTGCACATTTTCTTTTGTTAATTTCAATTTGATCTCATGAAAACCTAGAAGACAGGATAAGGAATGACCTACACTAAGGACACCAATCTCATTCATGACTAAAAAGAGTTCAAGTAAAACTGTCTCCTTCCCTGACTACTTCTCTAAAGGTTTTTTTTTTTTGTGATCTTGGAACAACTTCAGTGTCTTTAATTTGTTATGACAAATCTTCTCAGTGCACTGGTCAGATGATGTTTGCTGCAAGCCAAAACTCTGCACTGAGAGATCTAGGGAATCTTTTTTTATTGATCATTCATAACATAAGAAAAGCTGGCATATACATTCCTGGCTCTGGTTCCTTTATCCTTGCCTCACATGTCGATGTCTCTTCCTCAACTCTTGCTGCTTGACTTGAATGAGAATTGGTAAATTCTGCAGGCACTTGGTAGAAGTGTCAGGTCTTCCTAAATCACTGGATATGATCCCTTGTAATCCTTCTTAGAGAATCAAAGTGTGCTCACCCCACTTGGGTTTAGCAATACCTAGGCCTTACTACCAAGTAAGAGGCTGCAATTGAAAATAATCTCAAGGGGGTCCCATATGTGAGAAGAAACTGAAAGGGAATGCTGGTTCAAATAACAGAAAGGGAAAAGGCATGTTTTTTTTGGGTTCCATCTGTCAGCACTAAGCACAGGCTTCCTGGGCATGGGTAAATTACATGCCAGTATTTTCTAACATTTTTCCTACAGCTAAGGACATTTTCATCAAATGTGCATACTAAATAAAATGCAGATAAACATACACTCACTAGCCATTTTGTTAGGAACACCTATGTACCTGCTATTCCATGTAATTATCCAAATACCCAATCAATTGGCAGCAGCACAATACATAATAATATGAATTATACATATATGGGCTGAAGCTTCAAGTAATATTTACTTTAAACATAAACATTTAGAAAATAAATAAGTCATCTCTGTGGCATTAAAAATGGCTTGTTTGTTGGTACCAGATTAGCAAATTCTCCTTTGAAAGATTAATGAAAAATGCTAGATGAAAATGCTTTGTTGATGTAAGAGATTGGAGTAAAATGAACCTACTGGTTTAAGCTGACAGGGCAGCTACAAAAATTTTAATAACTGGTGAGGAGAACCAGTAGAGAACATGTCAAACCTTGAGGCCGAGCAGAACTCCACAGGTTCCACTCCCGTCAGCCAAGAACACAAATCTGCCTACACAGGACACAGGTTTGCAGAAACCAAGCAGATAAAATTTGGAATAAGATGAGGCAAAATCTTCCCAATTTTCTTCAACACAGTTTCAATAGAAATTAAAAATGCCACTGATAGCTGTTTAACAAGATATAATAGACTGTTGAAAAGTAATCATCCTTATCACAAAGTTTTTAATCAACCGTTATCTGAGCATATAAGTATATATAAGCATATAAGTATATAAGGATATTCATGTTCATGTTTTGTTTTTTCTTTTTTTTTGTTATTATGTTGTCCTCTTCATACTGTTATTTCCTTGTGCTATTGTCATCATATTAAAATAATAAACTACAGCAATTGCCATTTAAAATCTTATTAACTAATAACAAGAAATTATCTTTTTAAACCATGTTTGTTTCAGCCAAAAGGTTACTGTAAGGGTGGAACAGAACCACCATGATGGCAGTAGTAAACATAATTAAAACACATTTTGTGCCTTTTGTGCAGTTTCCTGTAACAGCTTTGCTTCTGGCCTATGTAAATCTCAGATTATTTAATCAATGCACAGGTCTTTAGGACACTCGGTCTTTAAAACACTCAGATAATGCATGAGGTAAGCCACAGCACAATTACAGACAACACAAGCTTGAGCAACAGACTTAATGATAATGACACAGGATGATCATTAAACAATCATAATGAGGAGAGCTGAAGGGCTTCTTTTAAACAGAACACTTTCAATTACATTCTAGGCACCATGTAACTTTTTGCTTGGATAATTATATTAAGGTTATTAGTTTTTCTCTTTCCGGAAGTGGGTTGGGTTGTTTTAATTTTGTTTGTATTGTGAAGTTAATGATTTTGAATAAACACCTTAATCCGGGCCATAGATTAGCCTTGTCTCTGCCTCCTCATGCTCTGTGTTCTAGGTTCCTTCTCTAGGGAAGAGATGACTCAAAATGAAGGTATAGATTCTCAAAGCAAATAATGTCTATGATGTCAATGAATTTCCAAGCTGGTTGGCGTTGGTTGAACAGCAGTAGAAATAATATCCATGTTTTACAATAAGATGTTGATTTTATTACTGGACAAATCTAAAAGATAGCATGATCATATTATTATGCTTAAGATTTTACCACGCATAAGTCATGAGATCAAATCCCTTGGAAGCATATATCATGATTTTAAGCAATTAGTCTCACAGGACACTTTCATCAACCTTATAACTACATACTGATTTTTATTTGTTACAGTGTAGTTACTGGGAAATATGGAATAAAATAAATACTTAGGATTTTGAAGGGGTAATTTCTCAGCTAACACTTTTTTGAGTTAATAAATGCATTTATTTGAGTATTCTGTCCTCAATATAGTTTGTGCCGAATATTTTCTTTTTCTTAAAATGACCAACAGCCAGAAAAAGTCAAAGAGACTGAAAACAGTTCCTCTTTTGAAATCCCCCCAGTTGCAGTCTGTACACGGAGGACAGACAGGAGCACTTGTCAAGTGGGGAAAATAGAGAGAGAGAGCTAGAGAGAAAGAGAGAACAAGAAAGGAACATGAAAGTGTGTGAGATGTTCTCTTTGAAGTCACACCTGAGACCTGAGAGCATCAGGGTGGAGTTTATTTTTCATAGCATGTCATGCTTTTTTTTTTTTTTTTTTTTTTTTTGCTTTTTTTTTATAGTTTTGTCTGTCTCTTGCACAATGTGTGCCAGTGGAGGGGGATGCTTTCCAGATAAGACATGGGCAAACATCAATTTTATGGGATCAAAAGTCTAGAAAAGTTACTGGCTGTTTATGTAGTGTTCGTCATACATTTGTGGGCTCTGTTATTTTTTTTTATAATATAAATAAATATTGAGAAATTTTTTACATCCAACCAGCCCACGCCAGCCAATGTACTTTATAGAAAAAACTTGCAGAGTGTGGAAAAATGAGCTGGTGAAAGATTAAAGCAAAATTAAGGCTTTTAGGTCTGAGTGATGCTATAGGTGATGACAGCTGAAAATTACATCTGCCTGCTGTAAGACTTCAGTGGTTGTGGGTTTTGTGTCTGTGCCCATAAAACACTTTGGAGGTTTCATTACTTAGCAACTGTATAAGTTCAAGGCATGAGAATGTAAATGCCTTGAACTTGTGCTGTTAAACTCTTAGTGCACTGTAAATCCTATATACTTTGTAGGACAGGTGTTTGAATTAAGTGGAGGAATAGTACCTCTAATAAAAGCATGTTTTGGGGGATTTAAAAAAGTGAACCGTCTATTGACCAGAGGTTATAAAGTCATAAAGATAAACCATTGCAAAGATCTAACTTTAAACATGTTTATTTTCAGTATCCTAAATCACATCCTTGTAGCATTTTCTAAATCCTTGAAGACGTTTCATTTATACCTAAAATTCAGTTTAGTCAAAAATTTTGAAAGGGATAGTGTAAGTAATGTTCCCTCCAAAGTCTGTACTGATTATGTCCATAATTGATGTACATAATTGATCTCAATGGGAATATCTACATGACCATTTTTTGCCCACTTCTTGACAGACAAAAAAAAAAAAAGGTAAAATATTAACGTTTTATGGTCAAGCAAAAGTCAAACAAACAGATAAAGTAACTTATTGGATAGTAGCCCTTTCTTTTATTTCTTTAAATGTTTAAACCTGATGGATAAACTTTTGGACAGCTTTTTACAGAAAAAAAAGTTAATATTGTTCCATTCAATGTTGATGGGATTTTGTGAAACTAGATATGTGTTGAATTTTACATTAAACATTTTAATCATTATCATGATTTTCCCTTTGTACCAACCTTGCCAAATATATGGATGATCAAATGCATTCAGGGATCTGCAGCGGATTTTTTCTCAGCTACTCATAGACTGGTCACAGAGGGATTGAGACTACATGATTCATCCTCCATCTATTTCCTTTGCAACTTTCTCTTTCTTTTTGTTTTGTACAAAGTACTGTTAATCACATGATAGACAGCTATAACATTCATTTTTGATAAAAAAAAAAAAAAAAAAAGTTTAGGTATTTAGGGATGAGTAGGTGTGCTTTAGCTGTAATAGCTCTTGTATAGCTCTTCACGTAAAAAAAAAAAAAAAAAAACATTTACAAATACGTAAAAATAATTTATGATTAATTTGTTTTTTTAAGCAAATTTAAAATGTAATGGTCATTACAATATATGCTTTATATAAGGAAATAAATACTGCACAAATTAAACAAGTGAATCAAACATTTTTTATTTTATATTTGAGAGCTTAAATTCATTACATAAATCCTGGCTATGTAACAAATTTATTGAAACACTTCTTTTTTCTGTTTCGAAATATATGGTATTGCAAAACGTCTATTATCATTAATACTTAATGGTGAATAACAAATGAAATGGCTTCCATCAGAAATAGAGCTACAATGAGCACATGCATTAAAAGCGGCATTCAGAACCCGACATGTGCTGCAAAGCATGAAAAAAACATATGCCTTCATATGTAGTTCAGTCTGTATACATTTTATTTGGAAAAAAACCTGATAGATAGATAGATAGATAGATAGATAGATAGATAGATAGATAGATAGATAGATAGATAGACAGACAGACAGACAGACAGACAGACAGACAGACAGACAGACAGACAGACAGACAGACAGACATAATTTTGTCATTGCATAGTAGCAATTGTACAAATTATACAAGTGCAGATAAATATATAAGTATATTTACAGCAAATAAATAAATATAAAGGCTATAGCAGTGAAAAATGTGCAAAAGCCGATAAGCAAGTATCCAGAGAGACTTACAGTTATCTCCTTTATACAAAAGAGCAGAAGAGGGTTAAGGGCCTCAATGACCCAGTAGTGTCAGCTTAGTGATGCTGTTATTTTCTTTTCTTCACTGAAACATGTTCGTAAATGTTTTATTTGTATTAATTACTTCTTTTGATTGATTGATTGATTGATTGATTGATTGATTGATTGATTGATTGATTGATTGATTGATTGATTGATTTAGTGATTGGTCAATCGATTGATCGATTGATGCTTTTTTATTTAAAAAAATCACAGATTTTGTCATAATGACTATTAAATCTGTTTCTTTCAGTGAAACCTTCAAACAAACATAACCTTGCATTCTTGAAGTATGTATGGACCCTTTAAACACACAACAAAGTGTCACAACAAAACACTGTCCAGTGTTTATTTGCCTTACAAATTCTTTAAGCACAACTAGTTAGATGAAGTGGTGAAGAGTGTACCTAGGAAAAAAGATAGGTGATTTGTGTAGATTTCAGTGGTCATATTGATTAATGGAACCGAGGTGACGATGAGGTGATGGGTAGGTATGGTTTCAAGGAGAAGAATGTGGAAGGGCAGATGGTGGTAGATTTAGCTAAAAGGATGAAAATGGCAGTGGTAAATACATATTTACCACTGAAGGATGAGCATAGGGTGAGAAGGATGAGCATAGGGTGATGTATAAGAGCTGAGGAAGGTGCACACAGGTGTACTAAATTCTATGCAGGAGATGCAACCTGAAAGAAATTAAAGACTATAAGGTGATGGCAGGGGACAGTGTAGCAAGGCAACATTGGGTGGTGGGCAATAAAATGACTTTGGAGGGGAAAAATAATAGGAGGAGAGTGAAGATTAAAAAAAAGAACAACATGGTGGAAACTGAAGAAGGACGATTGAAGTGTGAGATTCAGGGAAGAGATCAGACAGGGGCTCGGTGGTGGTGAAGAGGTGATGGATGATTGGGCAACTACTGCAGACGTGATAGAGGAGACTGCTAGAAAGGTACTGGGCATGACATCTGCAAAGAGAAAGGAAGACACAGAGACACGGTTGTGAAATGAGAAAGTGCATGAAAGCATAAGGAGAAAGAGGTTGGCAAAACAGGATTGGGATCAGCAGAGAGATGAGAAAAATAGGCAGGAGCATGTGGCCATTGCCAGGAAATGTTCGAGCTCAGAGCAAGCCCTCCATATTCTGCCTCACCTTTCCGGGGAAGCCCAGCTTACTGCTCAGCAACTGCCAGCCGATCACATGCTGGGGTATGATGTCCTGAAACGTGTGATCCTCCATGCAAGTGGAGAGGACCCCGGGGCAGCACAGACAGCGGTTCCCCTCACTAACAAATTTCGCGAAGTCAGCCGCCTCCAATTCGTCGCATGGCTTCTGCCGTAGACAGCGGAAAGGGTCCAATGCTGGCCTCCGGCAGCAGTGGATAAGGCGGTCCAGCTGGCGGAAGACCACTTGGCTGCATACCTAGGGGCTGGCGATTCCCCTGCGACTACTCCTAGCTCAACCTCTCTCGTTTCTCCTGTCTCTTCCCGCTCTCCTCCCATTCCTCTACCACGGAGATGGGGGCTAATCCCCTCAAAGCTGATGGCTCGACTGCGAGCCCCTTCTCCTTCCTCTCCCTCTCCCTCTCCTATTGCTCATACTTTTTATCTTTTGAGGTCTGTGTCTTATGTCCCACAAGTGGGTGATTCGGACCACGCAGTTGCAGAGCGAAAGCCTGGGCCAGTCTGTTGGCGCTGCCGGGAACCGGGGCATTTCGACCATGCCCTCGACTAGGTGAGAGTAATTCATGGTCAGCAAGTCCAGCCAAACATTGTGCTTTACTATCCCTACTTCGTGGTTATTAAGGATAAGTTCAAACCAGAGAGGAAACAACCCAGTTGTTGGTCCCAAAGAGTTGCAGCATCTCCGCACAGAGTTTTGTGGAGGAACTCATTTGTGTTATCTTCCGAGTAGGGATTCCAAAAGAGATCCTGATTGATCAGGGTACGGCCTTTATGTCACAAATACCACGCGAACTGTACGGGTTATTGGGGATTAAATCGATCTGCACTAGCGTATACCATCCTCAAACTTCTGGCTTAGTGGAGCGATTTAATCGGACTCTCAAAACCATGACCCGGAATTTTATACATTGAGATGCATGGAACTGGGGTATGTGGCTCAAGCCCCTGTTATTCGCACTACGAGAGGTCCTGCAAGCCTCCACAGGGTTTCCCTCTTTGAATTATTATTATACGGCCACAAGCCGCGCAGAGTGTTTGATGTCATCCATAAAAATTGGGAGGACAGACCTTCGACCAGTAAAAACAAAATTCAGTACGTTCTTGACCTGAGAGCAAAACTCCACACATTAGGACAACTAACCCTGGGGAGTTTTCTACAGGCTCAAGAACGGCAATCCCAGCTGTATAATAGGCGTGCGCAGCTGCAACAATTTTCACCGGGAGATAAAGTCCTCAATCTGCTACCCACACCAAGTTCTAAACTACTCGCAAAGTGGCGAGGACCTTTTGAGGTTACACGGCAGGTGGGAGATGTCGAAAATGACGTGCGGCGCACAGATAGAGGCAATACACTCCAGGTGTACCACCTCAACCTCCTGAAACCATGGAGGGAGCCTGTGTCTCTAGCAATGGTAGTTCCTGAGAGGGAGGAGCTGGGACTGGAGGTAAGGCCAAAATCCATGTGGAGACCACCTCTTGCCATTGCGGAGAGCACAGGTAGAGAGGTTGCAACAAGAGTTTGCGGATGTGTTTTTCCCCCTACCCAGTCGAACAAACTTCAAAGAACACCATATTGATAGTGGTGCGTAATCGCACATACCGGCTACCCGAACACAAAAAAAAAAAACATGGTTCGGGACAAACTCAAGGCTGTGCTTGACATTGGGGTAGTCGAGGAATCTCACAGTTATTGGAGCAGCCCGGTGGTCTTAGTGCTGAAGAGTGACAGGTCATTCCTGTTCTGTGTAGACTATTGAAAAGTCAACACGATGTCTAAATTTGATGCATATCCAATGCCTTGCATCAATGAGCTGCTTGATGGGTTAGGGGCGGCATGCTTTTATTTAACACTGGATTTAACCAAGGGATATTGGCAGATCCCCTTGACTCCAATATCCCAGGAAAAAACTGCTTTTTTCACTCCGTTCAGTTTGGGACTCCACTGACATCTAGTGGAAGTTCATTCCTCCACCTTGGTGCCAGAGCAGAGAAGAGCCTTGAAGTATACATACCTCTCATTCTGAGAAAAAGTGGTACCAGTCAAACAGTGGTGGAGGATCTCAGACAGCGTGGTGCAGTGCGAGTTGTGATGAGGTCTCTGAGGTACTCCTACTGACTTTCATTCCCCTTCTCTCCAGCATGTACCTTCACCTCTCCAGGCTCTTCTCAACCTGCTCGCTACTCTCACCACAAATCACAATATTATCTGCAAACATCATACTCCATGGAGACTCCTGTCTGACCTTGTCCGTCAAGCTGTCCATCACTACTGCAAACAGGAAAGAGCTCAGAGCCGATCCATGATGCAGTCCAACCTCCACCTTGAACCAGTCTGTCAGTCCTACTGCACACTTCACTGCTGTCACACTGTTCCCATACATGTATGCCACCATCACATACTTCTCTGGCACACCTGACTTCCTCATACAATACCACAACTACTGTCTTGGTACCTTGTCGTACGCTTTCTCTAAATCCACAAACACACAATGCAACTCCACATAGGATCTCCATCCTTTATTGCTCTAACTTGCAGCACATCCTTCCCAGCCTGGTCCCTCTGCCTGGCCAATTGGTATAGATCCTTTTCTCTTTCCTTATTGTCCAACTTCTCATACAGCTCCTCATATGCCTTTTGCTTTGCTTTAACCACACCCCTCTTTACCTGCTGGTGCATCTCCTTGTACTCCTGCCTACTTTTCTTATCTCTCTGTCGATCCCAATCCTGTTTCACCAACCTCTTTTTCCTGATGCTTTCCTGCACTTCCTCATTCCACCACCGTCTCTTTGTCTTACTTTCTATTTACAGATGTCACACCAAGTACGTTCCTAGCTGTCTTCCTTATCACTTCTGCAGCAGTTGCCCAATCATCCAGCACCTCTTTACCACCACCAAGCCCCTATCTGACCACTTCCCTGAAGTTTTCCTCCTTCAGTTTCCACCATCTTCTTCTTCTTTCACTCCTCACTCTCTTCTTCTTCTTTACCCTTAAAACCATCCTACAGACCACCAATGCTGTCTGGTGCTGTCTGGCTACACTGATGCTGTCTGGCTACACTGTCCCCTGCCAACACTTTACAGTCTACAATCTCCTTTAGATTGCATCTCCTACATAAAATATAGTCCACCTGTGTGCACCTTCCTCCACTCTTATACGTCACCCTATACTCCTCCTTCTTCTTAAAATAAGTATTCACCACTGCCATTTCCATCATTTTAGCACCATTCTACCACCATCTGCCCTTCCACATTCTTCTCACCAAGGCCATACCTAACCATCACCTTCTCATCACCTCTGTTCCCTTCACCCACATGCCCGTTTATGTCTGCCCCAATCACCAACTGTTCATACAGTAATATAACACATAAAAGTGAGGTACACTCTTCAGCACTTCATCTAACTCGATCCATAATTCTCCTCTATCTCGCAACCCACTTGTGGAGCATAGGCTCTGATGACATTCATCATCACCCCTTCAACTTCCAGCTTCACGTTCATAAACTGAATCAGAACCTATAAACTAATTAGTTCATAAACTAATCAGAAACTGTCTTCACCTCCACTACACTCTTACTATTCTCTTCTTTTAGAATCACCCCTACACCAGTAAAAAAAAACCTCTTTCGACTTGGTCTCCTGAACACACACATAATCTACCTTTTTCCTCTCCATTATATCAGCTACCTTTCTCCCTTTACCAGTCATAGTACCAATTAAAGTACTAACCCTAACCTACACTCTCCTCCACTTCTCCTTTCCGTGCTGTCTCTGTAGATGTCTTCCTCCTCTCCTTCTCCTCTTTCGGCCAACAGTAGCCCAATTTCCACTGGTACCCTGTTGGCTAACAATACCTGTGGCGGTCGTTGGTAACCAGGGCCTCGGCCGATCTGGTATGAAATTCTGATTCCTGATCCGCATGTTTGATTTGGCACGTTTTACACTGGATGCCCTTCCTAACACACAGTCTCTCCATTTGTCTGGACTTCGAACCAGCACTAAGAGTGCACTGGCTTGTGCAACTCTAATGGCTGGGTTGATAAAAGGATACTTGCAAGAATATAAGGAAAAAGTCTATAAGACCGTGGTGAGACCTGCTATGTTGTACGGTTTAGAGACAGAGATTTTCATTGGGAGTGACGAGGATGGACAGGATTAGAAACAACTTTATTAGAGGCACCACACATGTAGGATGTTTTTGAGACAAGGTGAGGGAGGTGAGATTGAGATGGTTTGGATATGTGCAGAGGATGGGACATGGGGTTTATTGGTAGGAGAATGCTGAGGATGGAGCCGACTGGCAGGAGGAAAAGAAGAAGGTCAAGGAGGAGGTTTATAGATGTGGTGAAGGAAGACATGCAGGTGGTTAATTTTAAAGAAGCAAATGTAAAGAACAGGGTAGTATGTAGATGGATGATCCGTTGTGGTGACCCCTAAAAAAAAGCAGTTGACGAAGGAGAAGAATATATATATATATATGAAATGGCACACAAACAGCAGACACATATGGGTACACATTACAGATCTAAAAAAACATATCAAATATATAAATATGAAAATATTTACTGTTGTAAATATTACTTATGCATTGTGTGTCTCATTGTGTGTGCGTCTGTAATTTGTGTGCATCAATGTGTGTTCGGTGTGTGCGTGCGTGCATGCGTGCGACTTTATGATTACATTACATGTTACTCTTTGTTCTTACTGTACATGCTTCCTTTGCCTTATCCAATATCATATTACAAATAGCACCAAACAGTCATACTCAGAGAATCATTTGCTGTAATGATTTAGCCTGTAAATCAGCAGATATGAGATGCCTGTGTGTTAATCCATGTTCTCCTGCAATAGGCGAAACTACTGCATGATTTGTGTGTACTGGTCTTTTTGCCATTGTGTATGAGTTTAGGTGTGACAGCCATTAGTCTTCCGAAGTCATCTCAGTCATTCGTCTGTAACCATGTTAATTTGTTTTACTGACTATTACCTTCTAAAATGGATGTTTTATGGGTGTGCTTTTTTTCAGCGCATGGATGTTTACAGCAAATCCAAAGCTAATTTGCTTATAACATAGTAATTTAGCACATGCTATTAATTATTCAGATTAATGCATAAGCAACTCAGCTCACAAAAACAGTCTACAGTGTGAACTAATTTGACATCATTCTAATTGGACACTCAGATGGTCTTTTTAGATTTTGCTATCTTTTTTAGTAAATTTTTTAAAACAGTTTACTCATGTAATAATAGAAATCACGACACTAGCTATAATATTAGCATGATAGATTGATTATTCGCTTATTGATCTTACTAACAGTGCTTTGGCAAAATTATTTGTTGCAGCTTTTCATATCCATCTCCATTTCATAGTGATGTGGGTCAGCCCCTGTCTCTGCAGCTCCAGTAGCTCCTCCTGCCAAATGGAGGCGAGAAAAAAGGCAGTGGAACACTGCAGCATCACAAATCATCAGGCTGTTTGGGCTTGGCGTTGGCTACGGGCCAGAACTGCTGCAGTGAAACCGCCTCAGCCCAGAGATTATAATCATACATCAAAGTGGAGTGAGAAAAAGACAGAGTGTGAGTTTATGTATGTGTGAAGAGATGATGTTTTTTTGTTGTCGAAAAGCCTTTTTTTCCCCCTAAACCTAAAATCATCTAACACTCCATGCTGTGAGCTTGTCTCTGGAGTCAGCCACGGCTCTGTGCAGAGGGTCACACACGGGCCATTTCAATAAACTCTGTGTATGTGTTTATATCTATGTATCTGTTCGACTGGCTCTGTCAAGTTTCATGCTGAGAATTGTTCTTCTCTTTTGCATTTTAATCTCTCTGTTTTTCTCCTCTCAGTACAAGAACTCAGGTGTGTGCAATAAAAAAGTTGGTCTTTGCACACATGTAGTTTGCACAAAGTTCATTCTGATGTCTGTCAGTTTAAAAGAGCCAAATATGCTACAGGAGGTTCATCGAGGAAATGTAAGCCATAAAATCCATCACAATCCATGAACCCAGTGGCCTTGATTCCTTTCTTTTATTAATGAACTCAGAAAGCTCTTCATAGCTAATGATGGAAAGATATTATGCCATCAATATTAAGGGTCTGAAAAGGTAATCATCTGTTGAGGGAGAAGGGGGTACTAGTTCTCTTTCAGGAATTCGAGCTGTGTCAACAACACTTTGGAAAGGCTTTTGCATTTTCGCACTCTGAATCACGTGTGAAATCGATCTAACGGAAATGCCAGAGGTCAACATGGCATCATGACCAGGAAGCTATAAAAGCACATGCAGTGGAGAAGGCGCAAGCTTCTGTTTGTTCAGGAAGCTCTGTTTGTGTGTATATGTCTTGGTAATGGTAAAAACAAAAAAATAAATAAATAAAAAATACATACATTTTACATACATATATATATATATATATATATATATATATATATATATATATATATATATATATATATATATATATATATATATATATAAATAAAGGCAAGCAGTCCTTCAGGCTAGGTGTAGCTTGCTTAGGGGCGGAGCATGCTTGGTCAGCTCGCATTGCGCGTGTATGTCCATGCGGATGCTCCTCGCAGTTCTGGCCCCACATTAGCTGAGGCAAAGCGGCATTTCATGTCTTGTGGCTCACAATTGGATCTGGCAGGGGTTTTCTTCCAGGGTTCGGAAGCACACCTTTCTTCCTTTTGTGCAGAGAGTGCTGTGTTTTACCTCTCTTCCTCCGAGGAGCTGTCTTGAAACATCAGAGCAACTGGCAACCCAACATCGAGCTAATATATGACCATATGAAGGAATTGGGGTTAATACTGACCAGCAAAAAAAGTTTACTTTCTCCGGTACAGAGAACCATCTGTCTAAGTGTAGTGTGGGATTCAACCATTATGTGGACACAGCTGTCTACTGCAGGAGACGAGTCTATCCTTACGGCCGTCAAAAGAGTGAACAAAAGCCAGCTACTTACTGTGAAGCAGTTTCAAAGACTGCTGGGTCTGATGGCAGCTGCATCCAATGTGGTGCCACTTGGCCTCTTATACATGCAACCCCTACAGTGGTGGCTCAGGGACAGAGGGTTCTCCCGAAAAGGCAACCCACTCCACCCAATCAAGGTCACATGGCAAGAATTTATATATAGTTTTCTACATCAACCACCTCTCTGGTCTGCGCAATCACCTCCTTTACAAGCTGCCACAACAGATCCTCCTGTGGGCCCAAGGGAAGCTGCTCTAACTGAGAGCACTATACATCCCGAGAAAGTTAAATCAAGAAGCAGACGTCCTTTCAATGCAAGGGCCGATGCCCGGGGAATAAAGGCCCTACCTGCAAGTGTTTTAATTTTACAGAGCACAAGTGGAACTGTTTGTAACTCAAGCAATTTTTTTTTTTATTTCTCTGAAATCCACAGACAACTCTTTATACTTCCTTATTTTCTCCATGCTCAGTGTGACACTTGTGACACAAGTCAATTTTGCTCAATTGTAATGGTTTGCAAGTGAAATTACTATATTGCCCACACCTGTTACTTGCCACAGGTGTGTCCAAATACAAATTACAGGAGCATAACATCCTTAAAAAGCAATTATTTTATTACAATTCTGACAAAGTATATATATATATATATAGTATACTTTTACCACAAAGTTGGAGGCAGAAATAAAACAATGCCAAGACAAAGACTGCTTAAAACACTGATACCTTTACTGTATACATGTTAAAACATACTTCTAACTTACACATTTTACAACATTAATTAAAATAAGAATTACTTGTTAAACAACTTATTTCGAAATCTGTCTATTAGTTATTAGCAGCATTACACTATGGAAAGCTTCCGCCATACAAATCCTTGTCTAAGACCTGTTACTATAGAAACAAATCTGAAACTAACTGTGTTGTCACAAGATAATAAATGCACTCATTCTGATGAATTAGTTTTGTGTATTCAGCCATGAGGTGCATGTCTACCCCTAGTCTCCACTTACACAAAAATTATTTTTTTTACATGAACAATATGCTTATCCTATAACATACCTCTACTATAATACTTCTTTTATTTTTAATTCACTCACAGGAAATTAAGTTAAAGGTGTGTGCATTAGAGAAAAATGGCAGGGGGTGTTAAATAATTGGTTGGGTAAGAAGGATCTCTCTCTCTCTCTCTCTCTGTCTCTCTGAGTGTGGATGTCTCTGTGGATGTCTGTCTCACACACATAAAACCATACATTGACAATTCACCCTTCCTCTTATGCCAAAACTTGCAGCTGTTTTTAATCTTTTGTCCTTACTGACAAAATTTAACAACATTCAAGTGGGTTGCCATGACAACTATCCCCCAGCTAGCTACTAATTAAAATTCCACCGTAACATCGAAGTTCAGCAGAAAAAAGTGAGCATTGTGTCAGCTTCTGACCGCTGTACACATGACCAAGGTCAGGCTTGTTGCTTTTTGACAGTATCTTAGGAGAGCAGGAATTTTCAGCCCTGCTTTCGAGCATTCGAAGCATGGAAACAGCATGAAGAAAATTTCATTTTGAGCTCCAAGTTAAGTAATGCATGCTGCAAGCTCAGGAGCTGACAGCAACTGAATATGTCCTCAGTCTTGCTTCTCATTTCTCCTAGACTGCCAATTCAAGCGTGGCTGGAGAGACAAGAAGAGATTGAGAGCATAAAAACAGAATCAAGCAGGAGAATAAAAAGGAAAGCAGATGAGATTCTGGAAAGACCTATTACCATACGTGCACACACCTCTGCACTCATACTTATTCCACAGAGATGTGCACTCATGTGAAGTGATCATAAAGGAATAGGACCAAAACAATTGAATCCTTCTCTCTTTCTCTCTTTCTTGAGTGTTTTCCTATTTTGCAGGCTTTCGGTAATCTCCAATAAGATGCACAAACCTCCTTCAGTGTACCTGATATCTGCAGCCACAGTTACTAAGCACTAAATACTTCAGACAGCCTGGTACACCACTATTAGTTTAGGATGAATAAAACAAATAGAGACTGCATGTGGATCAATTCTTGCTTGTATACCTTTGACATTACTTTTTCTGAAAACCTATTGATTGTCTTTTAGCATCCCTCTATTAGCAGTCCTAAAGGATTAGAGGTAAAGGCGGACAAATTAAAAATTCTTTAGCTGACAAGTTGAAACTCCCAAGTGTTTCTCCAGTCCAAGGTTTACCCCAAAGCCTGAAATAACTAGGACTGACATAACTCAAATGTATTACAAGCTCATGATGATTAATATCTACAACATAAACTTCACCAGACATAAAAGATTGCAAAATTGCATAAAATACAAACTCAAAGTCAATAAAATAGACTCATTAATTGGATTTAATTAAACTGACAAAATCATTATGACCAAATGTGTATTTTACATGTATATTTCTCTCACACATGGACACTCTCCTTTCTCTCGAAAGTTCCCCAAACCATTTAAGAGCACAGAAGCTCTTCATCTCAGGGTCTTTTTATTTTATTTTGGATCATTTTATTAGAAAAATCCAACAATCATTTCACTCTTTATCATTCTTCATTATATGCAAGGAGTAAACACATCAAAACAAAACTAAATAAAATACATTATAAACAAAACAGGACATACAGAGAACAGAAAAACAAAAGATTCCCGTCACCCTCCCCCACTGTCGGGACTTAAACCTGCCAAACTAATACAGTTTATTTAACAAAACGAAACTAATTATTTCCAGATGTGATAATTTTACCATGAGCTGTGTTTATCTGAAATGCAAAATATCACCATCATCTTATACGGCACGTATCAGATTCAAAACACTGATGCTTGCCTACAAGGCTAAAAATGGACCAGCATTATCTTACCTCAGAGACTTAATCACATCTCGCACTGCACCACGCTGTCTGAGATCCTCCAGCACTGCCCGACTGGTACCACCTTCTCTTTTAGAAGTCCCTGACTATCTTCAAGCGACGATTAAAGATCTACCACTTCCTGAAACACTTAAATTACTTTCCAAGTTTGCTTTGTAGAATTCAAGAGTTATATTTATATTAAGTTTGTAATCTTGCCTACCAGTGTAGATTTATTCATTGCTAGAGACTCAAAGCATTTTTGTACGTCGCTCTGGATAAGGGCGTCTGCCAAATGCCGCAAATGTAAATGTAAATGTGATTCAAGTGCATCATGTTCTAATTAAAACTGTGACATTTTAGACTGAATTAGATTAATTTCCAGGGTCCTTTATCAGGAGGAGGAAAACTTCAGTCATTATAGACAGTGTAAGTCGTTATCAACTATCATATTACTAATATTTGATACTGTTAGCAATACTTGCTGCTGAAATACATTTCTGGATTTCCTGTAATGCAGCTAGCTATAGCTGTTCTACTGCGTGTTAAAGATATATGTAGTCGAATGTAGGGAAGTCCATTTTCAGTGTAGTTGAAAATCAATCTTATTAATGAAGCTCAAACACAGTATAGTTGATGCAAGTCTTTCCCCACTGCGGTTCTCATAATAGTGATGACTATTCAATTATACTGTATTGTGTGCCATCGCATGAAATGCAAGGACAGATAAAGATAAATTATTAATCTAATTATCAGGAAAGGGATAGAATGCATCAATTTTTGCTTCTAGATCATTCTATATTCCTGATCTCCTCTTGCTGTGTCCTCGGCTGGGTGTAGTGCAGCAGACTGTGACATTTGGAAATGAGTAGCAAGCTACAGTTACAGCATTATAATGCCCTTAGCCACAATTAAATACGCATAAATACGCTTGAGTAAGACAGACTGGAGTAAGCATGTACATTAAAAAAATTGTTGAAAAGATTTCTTTGGTGGAAAAAATAAATGCTGCTGACACTGGCAACAGCTATTTTTTTAATAGCCTTGTGAATCAACATGTGCTCGAGGCTACAACACCCTGCCTGGGCTAGTGATTAGTTTAGCCCTGTGAGGTCTCTTCACATATACACACGTGACACTCTTCAACATGTGCGTCTCTCCAAAAAGGGTAATGTAAAAGGAAAGTGGCTCTTCAACCCTCACACCTTTGCTCATCCACACTGTTCACAATTCTCTCTAATGATGGCCTTTTATAAGGGCTGTTTTACTTGTTACTAGTCACTTATATAAAAAAAAAAAAATGGATTGCAGGTTCTCTCTCTTTCTCTCTCTCTCTCTCTCTCTCTCTCTCTCTCCCTCTCTCTCTTTCAACTGCAGATCAGAGAGCTATACTAATTTGCACTTTCCTGATAGAAGAATCATAGCATAGGAGATTTTACACTTCTAATGCTCTCTCTCTCTCTCTCTTGAGTCTTCACTTCCTGAAATAAAGTTAGAAAGGAATGAAAAATATTTCCTGCTTTGCTGCTTTATGTTTTTCTTGCTTTTCTTGGCAGAGTGCTCCTCATTTTTAATTGGTTGCTGTTTGGAGAAAGAGAGAGGGAGAGAGAGAGAGAGAGAGAGAGAGAGAGAGAGAGAGAGAGAGAGAGAGAGAGAGAGAGAGAGAAAGCAAAAGGGAGGGTGTAGACTAACTGCCCCCATGATGGCCCTGTTTTTGTTATCTGGTCAACTTTATGTCGTTCCAACTCCGTGAGCGAGGATTGAGGGATTTGGGGTAAGCTTTCAGAAGTCCATTTCATGGTGGAAAACATGTCTCGAAGTCTCTGATGAACAGAAACCAATCGTTTATACAATTTCAGTGGTAAAACTACACTAATTTTTCCAATTGATAATTTTTCATTGTTCTGGAAAGAGTGAGATATATACACGTGCACGTAACTACATATTACACCACTACATCACATTTTTAATATCCTGCTATTACACCGATGATCTCTATATAATCTGATTATTGTTCTCAACCCAATTTTATGGTCTAAGCTTCTAATACTCTGTCTCGCTGTATCAGGTGGTGTAATATTATCAAATAGAATATCTATGTATAAGAATAATAGCATACTGCAGTCACCTGAAAGACCACCAGATGTCTCAGTTACAAGAGTTCTAGTCTGGCTGTGATTATTAAACTTCAGGTTCAATCCTTACACAAACTCTGGCTCTGTGATAATGCACAATTTATCCAGAGCACTTTAAAGGGGGACACTGCAAGGGCAGCCTAATGTTTTCCATACTAGTTACATCAATAAGTGGGATCAAGAAAGCCGACTAACTGGCAAAACTGGACCAATTAGCATTTTTGCATGTGCTTGTACATTTATTGCAGTTTCTATGCTTTTTATACCAATTAATAGCCACATGGACTGCCTGGTGGATACATATATATTTTGATAAATGAGAGTAAACTGTACTACTTTTCACATGGTGGAACAGGAGCCTATGTAATCTCTTATACTGTTTATAGCGAGAAACAGTCCTTGCACATCACATTTATTAATAGTTAATTGTTAAATTATTTAATGAGGAATAAGGTCTTTGATACTCAATCAGAAAATTTGGTCTGGACAATGTGGTTGCCAAAAAGAATATATGTGTGCAAATTATTGTACATAATTAAACATAGAACATACAATGTGGTGCTGGTAAGGAGGTACATGAGTTCATACATCTGTATTTGTAAGCAATATAGCATGAGTATGATAACAGTTGTAAGTTGAGTAAGATCTTGTGTAACTTGAGGATTTGAGTACTGTCCACAAACCTTTACATTTACATTTTAAAGCAACTGGCAGATGAAATTATCCAGAGCAACTTATCTTATTTTATCTTTATCTTAATCAAACAACCTAGCAGCTATGGTGTTAAGAGCCATGCTCAAGGGCTCAGGAGTAACTGCTTCGTGTGGCTAGGATTTGAACTCATGACCTTCAGATACAAAGGTCAATTCCTTAACCACTAAACTACCACCTCCCCACAAACCCTTGTCCCTACAGTGTTGTGGTCATCATGCAAATGACTACAACATTCTCCAGAAGTAGATTCTTCAAGATTCTCAGTTAATACTACAAGACATGTTTGCAAAAGTTACACCTGAGGCTGATTATTTATTTGTTATTCACAGAGATAGACACGATATTGCCAAAAGTATTGGGTCACCTACTCATAAGTAAAGTATGTGATTTTGAGCATTGCGTTTCCCATTTAGTCCCAATTTTCTCTTAGAATTCCCTCCACTCTTCAGGGAAGCTGTTCCTCTAGATTTTCAAGTGTGCTTGTGAAAACGTTTTGTTCATCAAAACCTTGTGAGGTAATTATGAAAGGCAGGTGCTGATGTAGGTAAGAAGGCCTAGGCTGCAGTCAGCATTCCAATTTATCCCAAAAGTGTTTAGTATGGATGAGATCAGAGCTCTATAAGAGACCACTCAAGATCTTCTCTCCAAAGCATGTAAACCAAATCTTCAAGGAGCTCACTTTGTGCACAGGGGCATTGCCATGCTGGAACAGGTTTTGGGTTTTTAAGTTCAAGTGAATGCAAAATTTGATTATAGAGCATCTAAAGATGTCATATACAATTGAGTGCCTCCAGCTTTGTGGTAACAGTTTGGAAAAGAACCACATATAGCAAGAAAAGTCAGGTGATTCAATATTTTTGGCAATATAGTAAATGTGCATGAACATGCACTGAAATTTTCTGTTTGTGAGCATGTGTTAAGTGTGTGTTATATTTTCTGGATCCTCAGGCAGTTATAAAGACTCTTGCTCAGGGACCCAAGCATTAAACCTTCAAAACTGTAGCCTTGCAAATCGCCCCACTAAGTCACCACTTCCACAACTGGCTATACAAATACCATGCACTTTTTGATCATTTTGTTGTAGTTGCTTTACTACTACAAGATGTTTACATTCAAAAATTTCTCAATCAAGAACAGTTTCACTCAACATAGTAAAAACCATGTTTTTCCAAACTTTTTTTCTTATTCCTGCATAAATTGTTAGTTTGTTGGACATCTCATTTTCTGCTATTTATTTGTTAGTCAGTGTTCTGCTCTGACTGCAAAAATCATTCACAGTACAATCCTGTAAAACAGCATTTTACTATTTGTACCACTCTGCTTCATGTGTTCCTCATGCAATTAATTCCCAATTCTAGAAATAATTTATTACAAACTGTTTCTACCCTGTGACTGTAAATCAGGTATGGCAACAGATAAAGCTTTATCTCACTGTGGCTTCTTTGGCAAAAATAAACCTAATATTTTGCCTTATCTTGATTGTCAGATAATCAGTATAAATTTCTTCACCATCACACTTGCAATCTTGCTGTTGTAGTAAATATCATCATGACTGTGATTAGATGCAGTACTTGGCCTGCAGCCTTGTGCTTCTAGCTGAATCACAGTCAGGCTTATATTCACTACAACAGCAATCCTGCTTGTGCATGTCACTGATTTTTTTCTATTTTATTTTTATTCTATTTTAGAAACCTTGACGGTCTAGAAAATGGCAGACATACTAAAATAACAATTTATATACTAAAGAAAGTGCACCTTACAAAGTCTTATTTTCTTCCAAGCAGTCTGGATATAATTATTTATTACTATTACATCGAATCAATGCCTTGATTATTGGTTTGAATAGTGATTGCAATGCACTGACTACATACTTTAACTAAAAAACCTACACTAGAGTTCTATTTCCCTCCTGTCATTACAAATTCATAATTTAGCTTCCAGCCTAGATATGCAACATCTCCAGAATTCAAGATTTTGTGTAAACAGGTGTTTCTGCTCTGAGGATATGATTATCCTTTCAAGAATCACTTTAACTATGACCTTCTTACATTTGCTTGCACTGAGCAGGCCATTTCCCAGTCACCCAGAGATGCTTTATGCAAGAGCACTGCCATCTCAGAGGCAACTCTGATATCGATTTGAACATAAGCCTTTACCGACTCCTTGCTGGCTTACGAGGGGGAAAATTAGCTTTAATGGACAAGATAAAAAGAAGACGAAGAGCACGATCCGTAAGCAAACACTGCAGAGAAACTGTCGTAACAGTTACATTTCATTAGGTATTGTTGATGCAGTCAAATAAAACAGACTCCTGTGACCTGGTTATTCAAGTTATTTTAGTGCTGTGCATCACATTTCTGTGTGGGAAGAGAAGGAAGAAAAAAAATAGTAACTGTTTTGTTCATTTAATTGAACTATTTTACGATATTTGCCTTCCATTAAAATCTGAAATTTTAGCACGTATGAACAGATATAATACTCTTATGGAAAGTACTTTTTCCAATACAGTGTAATACACTGGAATACACTGCATCATATACAAACCAAGGCATATTGTATATTAAATCAGATACTTTGCATTTTCACTAAATCTTTTGTCTCCACAACCTGTGACTGATGGCACAGACCAAGACTTTGGGGCCCAATTTGTTGACCAAGAATACTGAAGGACTAGTGTTGTGTAGCATTGTGTATCTTTTTTTTTTTTTGACTAAATAAAGCTATGGTATTGTATTAGTATAAATGATGTCATGGATTAAGAGATAAAAATAAATAAAATGTAATTCAGGCAGTTAAGTGAAGTCTGACTGTGGTATAAGAAGGAATGGCATACAAATATTTCCAATAGTTTTGCAAGAAAGCTGTTCTGGTTAAACAGTGCTATATATTACAAGTCTGAAATGTGAGCCAATAAGATTTTTCTTTTTGATCATTTGTTTTTATAAACTAGTGTATTATAAACTTTATTGGTACCTATCATGGTAAACAGAACAGTTTTACATTCTTTGATCAAATAAACAAAAACTAATAACCTATAGGTAACTAATAGGCTATTTGCATTCATCCCTGCAAATACTACCGATTATATTTTTGTTAATGTGTCAGTGACATTGCCTGGTATAATATATATTTTCCATATAAATCCAGGGGGTCTGCATAGCCATAAGCATGTTATTACACTAATATCTCAGACAGCTAATATCACAGAAATTTGACAATAAACTGGTCATGTTTGAACGTTTAAAATTGCATATAATGTTGTGGATGATTTAGAAACTAAATTATGCCTTCTATCCAATTTATTACCAAAGACATCTTATAACTCCCTCACCAACATCTCTCTCTCTCTCTCTCTCTCTCTCTCTCTCTCTCTTTCTCTCTCTCTTTCTTACTCTCTCTCTCTTGCTCTGTCCCTGATTGTACTTGTTAATTTAAACTGCACATTTCTATTTTTGGTAAAATTGGACATTGAGAAAAGCATTCCAAATCTTTTTAGTCTGTGCAGAGCATCGTTCTGCATAGGTGGTTTTGGTTCTTCAGCTACAAATTAGTTTCAGGAAAGCATCCAAATCTAGCACTTTCTCTTTTGTACAGAAGGTGCCTAGTAGCTATTTTCACACCTGTGGCCTATAACTGATATTATCAGCCCTCCAGTTCCTGATGTGATAACAGGTTCACAGCAGTGCTTCCAGTAGTGGCTGCTGTATTACTTTTTTCAAAGGGTTTTTTCTCACTAATTTGGCTAAGCATGGTTCCCAGGTACTTCACACCCATTGACCAAGTGGACATCCTGTCCAGTTTATGCCGAGGTTTATAAAAATGACAACAGTAGAAATTCTGGGGGCATTTTAAAAGATATTCTTGAGAAGGTTTCACTCAGTTTCACACAGTTAGAATTCCTGTGTTTGGCAAACATGAAAGCATTATGCGGAGAAAACATACTGCACCCTCTCGTCATCCACTTTCAAAGATATTTTTATTTAAACTAGATAAAGATTACACTGAGCTTTCATTTGTCTGCACAAATAACTGCAGCCTCTGTAGAGGAAGCCAATCTTTCAAAACCGTAATTGCCCATTTGAGTGTTTTTCTTTTTTATGATATCTGCATTCTTTTTCTAATTTCTAATTAGGCTGTGTAAACTTGTCCTACCTCACTTCTCAAAAGTCTGGTATACCGCATAAATGGTCAAATGAAATCAGGAAAAACATATGCAAGCATGTTGTTGCTGTTTATAATGACTGCTTGATATAAAAACTTCTCTCATAGCAATGCGGTTACAAAAAATAAATAAAAAATATAAAAAATCAATACCATCAAATGAATCAGTTTAAAAAAATCAGCTTTTAGTATAACAGTGAATAATCCAACAATGAAACCAAAATAAATGTATTTTTTGCAAGATGTATTTCTGCTAGTCCATTTAAACAAGCCACTGCTGCTTATATGGTACCTCCCAAAAAGATATTTTATATCCTAAGAGTTATTTGCATTAGTGTATCATTCTTACAGCATTTGGCAGACACCCTTATCCAGAGCAATTTAACAGGTGAGGGTTAAGAACATTTCAGCACTGGGTCTGCCTGGAATCATATCCTGGCCATGTTCTCTCAGGCAGCCAGCAGAAATAAGAATAAAGTACTTGCTATTTCACATCATCTATTCGTGACTCAAGATTTTAGAACAGCAGGACAAATTGGGAGGCGAAGGTTATAAAAGGGTGTGCTGTGGAAGTGCAGTTAATTGTGGTTGTAACTCTGGACAGGGAACAAAATAGGGAAACATGTACTCCAAGTCTAAAAAGAGAGAATGCAAAAAACTCTTAGATGATTGGCATTGCTGTTAAGGGGCTTGGACAACTATCCAATCACAGAATCCCAATGTTTTTTTCTTGTTCTGGATATTAAAAAATAATGCATTTATATTTGCCTACATTTTCATAACTAAGAAGTGTCTGAAACAGGCATTGAAGCCTCTGCTGTCTTATAAGTCAGTTGTCAGTTGTTATAATACAATGTACCTGTAAGGGAACAGTCTGAGACAGACTTTGAAGGTAGCATACATCACAACATTGCTAAGATACTGACAGTCACTAAGAAGAAATAAAGTACCACTGGGGAGAACAGAGGGAATATTCTGTGAATACAGCATCCAGATCTTGCTCCAAATAATAAAAAAAATCTTAAGAAACAAATAAATGCATATTTGTTCAAAAAGTGCATTCTCACTCCCAAACTTTTTGTCTAAAACTATAAATAATCTTTTCATTTTATTTGTAACACATACAGCTGCACAGTCAGGCAATCATTTAATCGTCTCTCTTTTATTTTATTTATAACAATCATCTTAAACATCTGTCTTTTATTTACACTAAAACAGTACAAATAACAATTACAATTTGGTGAATATCTCTTGCAATTTGAAGCCTCTCTTACAAGCATTGCCTGGCCTCCATCTAATATTCTCAATTCCCTTGTGTTGAAAAAAAATAAAATGTGCCATGCACATTCATTTATTTGAAGCGAATATTACATATCAGGGTTGTCACTGGCTTCGTACGAGGTTGTCATTTTGAGTTTCCCAGGCTAATCACAAAGACTAAGTGACAGTATAATTCTGCTCTGCCTATAGCATGTGGTACAGAAATAAAAGTGTAATTCAGTCATATAACATCTAATATAACAAACAAATAATACTGATAAAGCTAAAAAGATTTTAATTCTAGATAACCTCTGCTCTGCTCACACTGACTCATACATCCAAAATTCTATTCGTTTTTTCAGCATTCTGACAGCCAGTATTATAGCAGTGAGGAATATATTTATGGCAAAAGCTATAGTGCAGTAGTCAAGGAGCATTGTTCTCTTGGCACTGTGATTTGGGGAAAAAAAGACGTCAATCTAAGCCTTTACTAGAACTCTAGGTCTGCTCTTCCAAACACAGCACTACCACCACCGCAAACACTTCAGGGTTCAAATCGATCAAACCAACCCACTGCACTGCAGTGTGTATTAATTTATGGTGGACCTGACTAATAGTTAATGCAATGTGTTGTTAGGCCCCCAGGTCTTTATTCAGAGTGATTAAATGTCTGAGTGTCATCATGCATATTCAGTAGCGTGTATTAGAGGTAAACGCAGTAGTACAAATGCCATAAACCATCGCAGAGAGAATATTTTGTGACATGGGTTATGCAATGTGAATCATAAAAATGTGTCAAGAAATTTAGTGGGAATTACATTAATGATAAAGAAACCAAATGTTCCTTTACAAATTTCCTTTATAAATACCACAGGCTTTCTACATTTTACTACTAATATATTTGTTAGTTAAAGCATTTGGGAATGAAGCAAAAATACAATGAGAGATTCTATTCCAAAGACTCCTTGAAAGGGTTGATTTTCCTATCTGCTGAAACAGATATGGGGGCACTGCCTGTGCCCTTACACTTCCAAACTGGTCGACTTTCTGTGATCAGCAGACCTAGTCAGGGGTGGTCATAAGCCGTTGCAAAGGCAGGGGTGAAAAATATATAAAAACACCACCTCCTACAGAATGTGGAAGAAGAAAACAGGTAATATTAGCTCAATATTTCTCTACTGATAGGCACCCTAGAGGGCACATCTCATCACTTATAGGGGCATCTAGAGGGCATTGCATAATGCTTTCTTGAATGTAAGAGACCGTATAGAACACTGCATCTGATTATCTATAATGGAAAAACAAATGTTAAGCCATTTCATCATGTTTACAAATAAGGGGACCTTATAGGACCCTGCATCACTGGAAGGCTACCCTAGGTGGCATTTCATTGTTTTTTTTCTACTGTTGCTCTACCCTAAAGGTACTTTTCTTATTTTTTATTTAGCAAAAGGACACCCATGATGGTATTTTGCAGTGTTTTTCAATGCCGGAACATCTGTGAGAAATACAAAGCATATAGACATCTAACCACCAAAAACTTATTGTTTGCTTATTGAAGATCATATCATATGCTGTTATAAAAAAGCCTCCACTCTTTTGAGAATCCTTAGGTATGTATAGTAGCTTTGCCCATTCAGCCAAATGAGTATTAGCAAAGTCAGGTACTGATGTCAGAGAAGATGTGCACATTTAGCATTCCAGTTTGTTCCAAAGTTTAGTGGGGTTAAGGCCATGGCTCAATGCAGTGCAAATTAAAGAAAACTATACATGTGTATTGGATAGCTACAAGTTCTGGCCACTTCTGGTTAAATGAATGTTGTTCATGGTAGTTTAGCTGTAGTTTGCATTCTTACAGGATGGCATTATTTTATTCCAAGATGAGATTTCTTGACTCGAATTCACACGTGACTTACTGTACATACACGTTATCAAGCACGTTGCATCAGGACCTCCAATAATCCACACTGGGCAAGTCTCAGATGCATTTTCATTATTACACTCTTTCCAAGTTACTGGAAAGAGATCAGAATCGCAAAATGTCCAGCATTCAATTATCAATTATAAGTACCCACCTGACATCCATGCCTCTTCTCAACCACACCAGTAAATTGTCTGCGTTATTAAGTGTATACAGTAGTTTCTCGTTAGGGTTTTACTTCACATTTTAATGCAAACCTCAGCATTGCACAAGACTTTAAGATTATATTTGCTTTTAAACCTTAATTTTTAAGCCTATTTAATCTGTTGCGATTTGTTGGCATCAAATGAATTCATAACCTTAAGCAACTAGAGGTTGCACAATTTTTCACATCATTGTAGATTGTGATTTTAAATACAGTCTGAATTTGTGAGTTTAATAGATTTCTGTTGACTTTCCACTTTACTCATTCTGCACACGATGCAGAAAACAAAGTGCAAGTTTCACCTCTGACATGACCAGTGTGGACACTTTTAAACACTTTTTTAAAATAGTATTGAATGAGGTCTTTATGTTACTTCAGGTTAGACACATTCATGTGGTGCATCTAATGTGATTTGGCTTTTGGATCATCATTTATTTGTATCATATACCTTGTAACAAGTTATCATAAGCAAGCCAAATGTCTTTATTCTATCTTTATACTATCTTTATTAGTAAAAGTAGCAGTTTAGTACTGTATAATGGTGCCATGTATATTCTTTTAGCTGAAAACATTATCACTTTAATACAATTTAGTGGGTTCATGCATACAATGTACAGCTTTAGTTTACCATAAATAACAACCTTGTAACTGTTTCCATTTTTATTTCCACAATACAATATAATAACTGTACAATTCAATAATTGTTTAAATACTAACATTTATATAGAATAATATTTGCAGAGTGCGGTGAAATGTCACTGTGACCTCTTCTGAGACCTTTACATTTCAAGTTCTCACCGCATGCAAATAAATTGCCCGTTTTGCATAAATAAGGCATTGTGTGAAAGAGAAATTATATTTTTTCAGCCAACCTCTTATCAGTCAGTGACCTAGAGGACGGGACGGACATGTACACTGCTTATCCTACTGTGAAGCCTCTTGGTGTAAGATTAGTAACTACTTATAATATATACAGAACTGCAGAGTTGAGGGTTAAGGACCTTGCTCAGAGGTCCAGGAGCAGTGGCTTGGTGGTGCTTAGATTTAAATTCATACTCTTTCAATTATAAGTCAAATGCTGATACTATTAAACCAAGCTATCACTTGTAGTAGAATGTAGTTAGCAACCATAAGGTTTTTTGAAGCAGATGCATTAAGTCTGATTAAGCTTACTGATGTTAAGTACATCTTATATGAATGTGTAGTTCATGTTCACTGATTTGTTGCCGTATATAATGCATGAGGAAAGTTTGATGAAGAAAATATCTTTTTGTCACTAACAAGGCATAGGTTTGGTTAAGTTATTATCAAGAGTATAAATATTTGCACATACAAAGACACTATATGGGCAAAAGTAAGTGGACAACTGATAATCCCACCCACATGAGGGTCTTCCCCGAACTATAAAATTGGAAGCACACAGTTGTTTAGTATGCTTTTTTTCCCCATTGATATCAAGAGTGCTAAAACTAGTTTCAGCATGAAACACAAAGCCTTGTCTATGACATGGTTTGCTAAATTGGCTGTAAAGAAAGTTCCCTGACTGCAAACCCACTCTTGTGGCTGAATAGGTGAATTTACATCAAAATCTAGTGGAAAGCCATCTTAGAAGAGTGAAGGTTGTTACAATAGTAAATATGGAATACAAGATGAAAAACAGCTTAAGGGCTTGGTTTCCATTAGTTATTGATTTTGCACATCTTTTTGTTACTTTAGCTTCTGTAGCACAAAAATCTGATGAACATGGAACCATGAAGCTTTTTTATTTTCTTTCAGCATGAAACATAGCTAATTTTCTTAAAAAAAAAAAAAAAAGATCTGTGTATGTGTATGTGTATATATACATTTATGGTACAGGTTATGATATTTGTGTAATTCCAAGCAAAACAGATTTAAGAATGTGCTTTTTTAAATATTAAAATACGTCAAAAAGGTCAAATTTGTCTACACTGAACTATTCTTATGTCTTATGCACACTCATGTTTTGACTGCAGACCCATACAGGAAGCTGCATCCCCAGGCATATTCAGAGGTTTGGTGTGTTTTAACTGTCCATAATGTTGTATTCTGGTGCTCCCCAAAGCTTTTAGCTCCCCAAAGTCAATATGAATGCTAAGTAGCAAAGAGAACACAAGGGTTAATTCAAACAACCAAAATGAAAATTTTCACTGTTGGTCTGTTGCAAGGTTGCATGTAGGAGATGTGTTAGCATGAACCTCGAGCGGCACCTAGTGATTATCCTAGAATACTGCAGCAGCTTTTGCCCAATGAATAAAATGCGTATTTGTTGTTGCCACCACCCTGCAGAATCATACAAACATGTGGCTTTTTATTTCAGCTAAAGCAGGTTTTTAGCTATATGTTTTTTGTTTTAAGCATTTGATATGGGTCAGTAAGTGAGTGTGTGTGTGTGCGCGTGCGTGCGTGCGTGCGTGCTTGTGTGCGTGCGTGCGTGCGTGTGTGTGTGTGTGTGTGTAATGTTATTAACAGTAAAATTACCTCATTAACATTTTTTTTTATCTTAGAATAACCAGACCTATCCTGTGCATTTGATGCTTCATAACAAACAAGCCTTACAGTACTTTTCCAACCAATTCAGTCAGATGTGACAATTAAGCTGGACAAAATTTTTATCCACAGCCCTAATTTTCTAATGTACTATGCATATTAAATCTTGTATGAAACTCTGATCACCATACTGACCTAATCATGAGCACCTTCAACCAGCTAAATTGCTTATTTTTAGCACAGAACTGCACTGAAGCAGGACATGGGCAAGCATTGTAAGAAACGTGGTCCACTTCAAACAATCAAATTGCGCACATCCTGAGGAAGCATTGCACACTTCCTTATTAAGATTGGAGAGAGAGAGAGAGAGAGAGAGAGAGAGAGAGAGAGAGAGAGAGAGAGAGAGAGAGAGAGAAGACAGGTTTCAAAACAGAACTTTATACATTCTCTTAGTCTCAAAATCACAGAACACCTGGGATGATGGTGCGCTGGCCATTCTGGCCCATTCTGATCCTCATCTTCACTTTTACATTGTGTAAGTGCTTAACTTTTACAACTTAGCTATATGTCTATCAAATCTTTATTGTAACCTTTTTCCATATCTGCTCTTTACTATTGGATCTGCAGGGCATGATGGTGAGGCACAGAAAGGTAAGTTATGTACTTTGTACCTTACTAGTGTTTGCGTTAGAAGTTTATAGAAACACTGCTTGCCCCCAGTTTTATTTAAACTCCCTAATGTTGTGGGGTCTGTATTGTGTGTCAATAGTTTTTATATTAGAACAAAACTTTGTAGTTTGGGATCTGTTGGCCTGCTTTTTAAGCATGAAATAAGTATGCTGCATATGGTGTCTTTGCCCTGAACTTCGATTAGTCTAATACCTTATATTTGCCTGCTTTCCTCCTTCCATTTTCTCTGTTTAAAAGCCATAATTCCTTCAGTCTTGGAGTGGCCTTCCTGTGGACTCCCTACATTGTCAACAGCCTCTCACTGTTATTGCAGCACAAGAATAAATGCATTGCGTATGAAAATAACATGGAAACTTGGCATCAAACTTTGTCAATAACAAGCATAATTACAGCTGCACTAGATAAATGTATTTCCAAACACAGAAAATACTGTAATACATTGTAAATAGTATTGAATTCTTCAGAGTAAGAATTTCCCCTACATTTCGATAACCCACTTTCTTCATTCTAATTCTACCTTCATGTTTAGTGTTCATTATTGACTCGGTAAAGCTGACCATCCTTCCAGCAACAATGGTGGACAGAGGCAGCAACCTGACACTCCGCTGTGAAGTCAAAGTCAGCCACAGTTCCTCACAACTCATGCACACTCTAAAGTTCCTGAGGGATGAAAGAGTGGTCTACTCCAAAAACACAACTGATGCTGTGGTGGACTACAGCCTAGTCCCAGCCAGGGCTTCCCACTCAGGCCTTTACATATGCCAAGTCCAAATCGACAAAAAGGAGATGAAGAGCAAGCCAGAGAGAATCACTGTACAAGGTACAGTGTGTAGGACAAATGATAGGTGAAGCAAATGAAAATGTTAAAAGATGATGTGGATGAGAACTTTATTGTCATTGTAGAAACAAGTCTAAAGATAATGCATGGTTAAATATAAAACATTATTGGCATTATAGGCATATACAAGCATATAGTAAAGCAGTATCATTCCCCAAAATGTTACAAGTTTTGTGTTAAATGTCTTCCTGTTTGACTACAACAATAATGTCATAAGTGATCAGTGCCTATGTAAAGTAGTAATATGCATTTACATATTAAGTATATGGTCAGGACTGTAGAACTTTTGTTATTTAAAATTAATATAAAAAAAACAACAATTTATTTTAAAAAAGACTATGGGTAGGTATTAATTAATAACTTGTTTTTGTCCTAAAAAGATGTAGATAGAGTGATTATTTGACACCCCTAATGCACACAAATTAGGTTGCCAGATTTCTTTGGAGGGTTCCTTTTTTTTTTTTACCCAAACCCCAAACCAAACTTGCTCGGTCCAAGTTCATTGGAAAAATGGTGGCAAGTGCATTAAGCATCATGATAGGAAATTGACTAACTTTTTTCCAATTTAGTAAAAAAAAAAAAATGATAATTGTATTAATAATTCTGTATCCATGCAGGCCTTCAGACTCCATTGATGAATGTACAGCCCAGCATTGTGAATGAGGGGGATGAAGTTGTGGTCACATGCAGTGCACCAGATGAAACCGGTGGTCTGAATATCTACTTCTACAAGAACAATATAGAAATTAAACATGACCATACCAATAAAAATTCAGCAACTTTTAAAGTTAAAGTTCAGGAAACTGGAATCAATGTCTTTCATTGTAATTACATGCTAATGCTGCACCCCACTGCAGGCTTTTCCAACAACAGCAAAAATGTGAAAATCTTTGTGAGAGGTAAAGACTGACAAACACATTTCAGCTATTTGGCTTTGCTTTAAGACATGTTGGTCATTCCTGATTAACAATCAAGCAAAAGAGCTTTAAATACTAATCTTCCTCAACATTTAACGGCAGTTATTGTTGCTATATTTCATTGTGTATTTTAATTTTGTTTATTTTCTTTTCAGCACTTGAGATCACACCATCAATAAGAATTATTCCTAAAGCCGATGTTGTGGAGGGCGACCGGGTGGGCATTTTTTGTAATGTTTCAGATTATTTCCGAACTGATCTTGAAGTCTTTCTGACCAGTGACACTGTGTTGCACAAATCCCATCGGTCATTTGAATACAGCTTTGTTGCAAAAGAAAATAATTCTGGAGAATATGTATGTAAAGCTGAATGGCGCAATGTCCAGAAGAGCTCCAAGGCCCAGCTGAAGGTAAAAGGTAACTATCCACAAAAACCGTAAAGTTCATCTTACAAAATAATGCAGTTTGGATAAGGTTACTGATGGTATCTACTGCACTAATAAAACTGTCTTGTTTACCACTTAGAGTTGTTTTCCAGGCCTGTGCTAAGTATGACTCCAGATTATGTGTTTGAGGGACAAAAATTCACCCTAAAATGTAAGAGTTTAGCTATCTCAGAACCCCAAATTAATGTGAAGTACACTCTGTATAAAGACAAGAAAAAACTAAGCAGCTCCAGCACCTTGGCAAACAAAGACAGCAGTGGGACTTACTACTGTGAGGCTGAAGCTAATAACATCACCAAAGCCAGCAAAACATTAGTTGTTAATGTTAAAGGTAAGCAAACAGTAAAGCTTTCCAGTATATGATATCAACATTGATAATAGGCTCAACTTATGAATGATTATGCCATTCTTCTATAAATATGTTTTCACAAAATTTGGTAATATAAAAAGTTTATAACTATGTTATTGCACATTATTGAACTATTGTTTGTCAGTCTGTGTTATTTGAATATACAATAGGTACTATACCTACAGTAAATGGAAAATAAAAGTATACCCTCTACAATTTATAAATATATACAGTATCTCACAAAGGTGAGTACACACCTCACATTTCAGCAACTATTTATATATTAAATTGAAAAGAATATCTTTTCAAGGGACAATACTATAGAAATAAAACTTGGATATATTTTAGAGTAGTGCTGTGCAGTTTATTCAACAGTATTTACTGTCCTCTGAGAATAACTCAGTACACAGCCATAATTGTAAAAATAGTTGGCAACAAACATGAGTACACCCTGAGTGATGACAGCTGTATGTAATTTAACCATGCAAAGCCACAAGTCCTATTCAACATGTTCATGTTTTTATCTGCTTGACAGGATCATACAAATTTGTGTGTTATGTAATAGAGCAGTTAAAAGTTTGTGCTTTAAGTAGAACTCTCTAATACTGTCCACTGGATGCTCAACATGTTGCCTCATGGCAAATAATTCTCTGAGGATTTGAGAATTAGAATTGTTACTCTCCACAAAGATTGCCTAGGCTATAAGAAGATCGGTAATACCTTAAAACTGAGTTACAGAACAGTAGCCAGGGTCATACAGAGGCTTTCCAAGATGGGTTCCACTCAGGACTTGCAAGGGTTGATCAAATAAATTGAGTCATCAAGCTATGCGTCAGGTGCGGAAGCTAGTTTCAAACAAAAGACCAAGAGTGCTGCCAGGATTGCTTTAGAGATTGCAGTTGGTTTGCATGTCGTCCCAGAAGGAAGCCACTTCCTTTACAACAGAGATCAAGTTCAGATAAAATTGTTTGGCTCAGATGGTGTCCAGCATGTGTGGCAACGCTCTGGTGAGGAGTATCAAGAAAATTGTGTCTATAGTCAAGCATTGTGGTGGTAGCATAACAGTCTGGAGCTGCATGAGTGCTGCTGCTGTTCATTAAGGGGATACATTGATTCCAACATGTGGCAACTGAATAGCAGTTTACAAACATAATAACAACCCCAAATGGTATTTTGACAATAATGGCTGCTTGTTAAGTAATTTTTTTAGAGGGCAATGGTGGAAGCGTTCCCAAAGCATTGTAGATGCAGCTCAAGTTCCTGAAAGGGAACTTACAATTTTCAAGAATATTTTGAAATAAAGATTACATCTTTGTGTTAATGATTTACTGTGGCTTCAAAACTAACCCAATCCCCTCCACCACCATGCTTGCTATTTGTTTTGGGGTGTTAGTAATAGTATGCTGAGTTTGTTTTTGCCAAAAATGATTAAACATCTCCTGCTTAAATTAAACTTATTAAATTATCTCCAAAAATGATTAAACATCTCCAGTTTAAATTAAATTTATTATACTCAGAGTAGAATTATTAATTTCAGATTGGATGGAGATGGCCTTATAACCCATCCCATCAGCAGTAATTGGCTCTTAGGTTTGAGGTCCTTGTTGGTGCCATTTCTTCTTTGCATAATGTAAACACACACCTAAGTAGTCTAAAAAAAAACAAATTACCAAAAATATCTACTTAGGTAGTCACACTTCTTTATGATGAACTAATCTTGTGCATTTCTATAGTAACACCTGGCTGCTAATTACTCTTTTAATTATTGTGGAAGTAAGAAGGGTGTATTTGGAGTGTTTTTCTTTTTTCTCTATATACATTTTTTTTTCCTGTTTTCTCTTAGTACCTGTTTCAGTTCCAGCTATTCACACAGTTGGAAAGATAATCATAGGGCAGCCTTTTCAGCTTCAGTGTGAGAGTGAACAAGGAACACTTCCAATCACCTATACCTTACTGAAGTCTGGTCAGCAAATGGAATACAAGACAGTGACTGGTCCTCAACGTAGTGCTTTATTCAACATCTCCTCCACCATTAGTGACAAAAATGAGATCCATGATTTCACCTGCCAGGCTGAAAATCAGGGGGCAACTATCAGGAAATCTAGTTTGCCTCTTAATGTACCAGTTATAGGTAAGAGATTTAATGATGAACTGATACAATAACAAATCTATTTTGTACTTAATAAAACAAAGTGTTATAAAAGGATTCAATTTCATATAGAAAGCAAAAGGGCATCTAGAGTTTAATAGCATCAAAAATCAGAAGACTTTTGCTTATTGTGGTAATGAGTCTGGACAAAGGAAGACTACAGACTTATAAGACCATTTTAATAAATGCCTTAGTTACTTCTGCTCAGGGCCACTATGGTATAAATAAAGATACCAATTTTCTTAATAATAAAAGAAAGATTTTTGTTGTGTTTTTTTAATCTGAACAAAACTGTTTTTTTGTATTACACTTCTCAAATGAATGCTGACTTGTACAGTATAAGAATATAGAATATAAAGATCCAGAAATAATAATCTTAGCCCTCTATGAATCTCCATGACTTTGCTTTCTGACCACAAATTTATTTAGAATGTGAGTAATAAAAACAATATTTAAGCAACTTAAAAGGAATATGGTTACATACATTCATAATTACATACACAAATGTATATATTTAAATCAAAAAGAAGGAATAAGTAATAACAATATTTCTTTTCCCATACCCACTAGAAACTGTGTCCAAACCACACTTGACTCTTAAAACTAAGAACAACAAGGTCTCTGAAGGTGAAGATCTCATTCTCGTCTGTAGCGTGGATAAAGGAACAGTCCCAATCACCTTTACCTGGTACCGTACTGAAGTTGTGAAGCCTCTAAACACTACACATATAAACAACACAAAAGGATCACACATCATCAAGTCTATAACCCGTGATTATGAAGGACGCTACTTCTGCGAGGCCTCTAATGATGCTAATAAGAAAATGAGAAGTCATTCTGTCCCCATCGAAGGTCAGACTTCACCTACATTTATTACACTATTAATACACTATTTATGAAACTTAACAGGACAGGATGGTATGATATAGCCCCATATAATGGGCTGTTTTCAAGTGACTTTTTAATTCTGTTACACCACAGCAATAAGACAAAAACATTTTATTGTTTATTCTAAACAATCACATGTTGTAAAATGCAAAATAAACAATTAACTCTGATTGTTGCAAAATACTGACCTTGGAGACTTCTCCAAAAAAGCCTTAATTAATATGTGTAGTCTGTTATACAAATCCCTGTGTAGCTTGATATAATATAAGCAATAATTATTTAGAACAGATATATTGGTACAAATCATACACCTAGAACTTCTGTCAGATCAAACTTTTTGGCCAAACAGAATAGTGCGTTGAACAACACTGTAATATTAATATAAATTTTAGTCTTAATTTAAGTTCCAAATTTTTAGGATTTTCATCATTATATTATTTTTATAAAATCCTTAGTGTTTTTAGTGTAAAAACAACAAAAATATTTTAAATACTGTTTAAGGCACATTCATTAATGCAGATGTGCAGTTGAGCAGCTGTTATGAGAATCTGAACAGTGTAATTAAATCTTCATATGATATATTCTAGTGTATAATCTATAATTTAATGTTTTTATGCAGGAATTATATTTAAAACAGAAATTTGATTACACACCAAAAGTTTATATTAATTCATTCATTCATTCACTTATTCATTCATTCCTCTTCTGTAACTGCACTATTCTTGTCAGGGTCACTATAGACCCAGAGACTATATGAGGAATATCATGAGACCAGAATTCATATAATAATATTATAATATTTCCCAGTTCACAGCATTTGCATGTTTACTTTATGCTTTGAAAGTTTTATCAGAGAACTTCAGTTTCCACCCCAATCCAAAGACATGCACTGTAGGCTGACTGCTATATATAAATTGTATTTTACATGCAGATGCCCCACAACAGGGATAGGCTTTTTTACTGACTACTTGGAATACATTAATATGATAATAGACCTGTTTAATTTCTGTATGTTTTATATTTCTCTTACAGTGAAGTTAGCAGGATGGAAGAAGGCTCTCATTGGTGTGTCCTGTATTTTAATTTTGGTGCTCATTGTCATCATTCTTCTTGTTTTCCTCAAGAAAGCACATACGCCTCAAAAAAGAAAAAAAGCAGTCGAGTTGTCTGTGTAGGTGTTTCCATGTGGGCGATTGTTTGTTTTTCTGTTGTTTATCTTATCTCCATTCATTTATTTAAAACTGTTCTTATTGAATTTGTGAATCCTCACTTACTCTGTGCTCTTTCAGAAAGCCTGCACGTGCAAAATCCACCGATCCCATGAGGGTGAGCCTTACGCTCGACATCGAGGATAATACTGTAGGCAATGGTAGGCTCTTTATTTTACATTAATGCATTAGGAGTCTAATAGACTTTGTTGATAGTTGTTGAAGTAGTTGTTTCACTCCAAATGAACCTCCATTTTCATTGTGTTGGAAACACTGTATTTAAATGTTTTTATCAGCCAACCCGCACCAGAGTTTCATACCAAATTTGCAGGTTTTGTTGGTATTCTTTGAACTTTCATGATAATTGATACAAACCAATCACCCACAAATTACCACACATAATTCCATTAAAAGGCAGAGTTTTTGTTTCAGTAAGCTGAATTCAAAATAATAACTACAAGAAAAAAAGAGTGTAGATAATGCAGCTCAGCGATTGCAGTGCATAAGTTATGGTAGCCAGTTCTGTTGTACTTCAATTGAACAGACTAATTTTTATTTGACTACAGTTATTGTATATATTTTAACTCACAATTTTGCTATTTGAAATAGGTTTATATGAATCTCCATATACTTAATCAATAAATATCACATTTGCAAATGCTTTTGTGAATGATGAACAAATAAATGTGTTCGTATCTTCACTTTATGACCAAAAATATGTGGAGTCCTGAACATAACACCAGGTCAGCCTTCATCAAACAGTTTAAACAAAGTTTAAAGCTTCAGTTGCCCAGAAGGTGTTGGTATGCCTTAGCATCAGTGGAAACCTGTTCCAAATAGATAGTTGGTGCACAAATCTCCATGACAATTTTGCCAAGGTTGGAGTGGAAAGGCCTCAACCTGTGTTTAATGCTCTTGTGAATAAATGGAAACAAATCTTTAGGTGGACAGTAACGAAGTAAATGTAATTCGTTACTGTACTTAATTAGTTTTTTTATGTATCTGTACTTTACTGAAGTATTTCTATTTGGAGAGACTTTTACTTTAACTTCCCTATATTTCAAAATCAAATATCTTACTTTTTACTTAACTTCACAAAGTAGAAATGTCGATTGCCCCTTGAAAGTGGTGTATTTAGGCATCTTGCCGGGGTGGGCAGCACAGGGCATCCACACACCTTTTACGCATAGAGCAAGAATATTTATTATAGTTTGCATAACATTATTATTTATAGAGTGAATTTTATCATAATGTGTGTAGCAACAAAACAATAACTGTGGTTAAACTGGCACTTATTGATTTGGTTACCTTCAATTGAGGTGATGTCATGAAGGTTTTATTGTACTGAATAGGGGGAATCTCCTTAAAAGCTTAAAAGGCTAGTTTAAAATACACATATTATAAGGATATATATGTTACATGTATCTTATGGCTACAATTAACCAAGGAGCTGTTTGGTTCTTGGTTCTGAGAGTTTGATAAAATGTTCACAATGACGTGTATTTAATTGTGGAATAAATGCATTTAGGGTTATATTTCTATATGTAATGGAGCTCTCAGAAATGTATCCAAATTTGTGGACTGCTCTGAAAACATGTCCTTATTTGCTTTTTTTTTTAAGTCGTTGAAAAGAATGTTTTGTTCTCATGATAATTTTAATAGATACTTTTACTCAAGTACCTCTATCCGTGTCCAAAAAGAAAATATGTTCAAAGACAACATACTGTACTTTTTAAGCATAGTGTCCTTCAGTGAATGATTGTATTTCTTTCTTCTAGCTAGCTTTGCATCATTTTCAACACACTTATTTTACCATAACATAAATGCATGTTTTAGTTTATTATTAAGTGGTATTATGGGTAAAGTAACCACTAACCAATGTTTTTTTTCCCTCACAGCCACTCCTGGTATCATGGGCCGGAATGTGTGGAGTGATCATGTATCACACTCAGGTATATAATCTAGACTGTAAGAGAATACTGTATGTAAATGTTTATTTTTCTTAATAGCATGATGTGCCACAAATAAGTGCAATAACAGTAAACTTTCACTTATAGCTATGGTCAATAGCAACATGAACAGAGTTTAGTACTGCACAATATTTCTCAGAAATAATTTACAGTCGCATCTTCTGGTGCCACTGGTTAAGTGCTTAGGTAAAGATGAAAGCTCTGTATCCTGTAGATTCCGATGAAGAGAGTGAGAAGGAAGAGTCAGAGATGTCTCAAGACGCTGACAAGCCGCCTCTACAGAATCTGAACCCTGGTGGAGGTGAGCTGCTGCAATTTGTTAAGGAGGAATTATAATAAAGTTGACTGGTTTATAAATAAAGCTGTTAAAACATGCTCATATGAGGCTGGGCTGTACGTGTGTATGTGATAGGATAGCATTTGAATGTGTATGTTCTCTGCGTCCTTTTTTTGACTCTTGCATCTGTGTCACATTAGAGCTTGTTACGGATGATGCAGACATGGCGAAAGGTGATATCCAGGACATCACCCAAGGTGAGTTTGAATGTCTAGATTATACACATTTATCCATCTGTAAGGTGACTAATCAGTTTAAACTAAAACAGCATTGTGGATGGTTTTAGAAGTAGGACTTGAGTGTATTTTTTCAAGCATGCAGGAGGCACCAGGTGTCATTTCCTATCCTGTTAGTAGGACTACTTCCTGTTTTAACAATTGTCCATTGAGCCTCCTGTCTTTTTGCGACAGAACACTTTGCCATTGTTTCCCTTGCAAAAATAAACCCTCAAGGGTCTTTTCCTTCAGTGATTAATAGGTTGTGTACTTACTAATTCTTTTGGTGTGTGCATGAAACACAACAGTGTTAGCACAATAATGGTTTAGGGAATGGCGATTTATTATCCAGCAATGGCTTCATCTGAAAGGAAATAGATTAGGTACACACACACTCATTACTGTGGAACTAATGCAAAACAACGCCAAAGCAAATGCCCCACACCCATTTCCTTAGGAGCTGATTGAAAACAGCAAAGTAGGTGGGATTGTACTATTAATCGTGCAATATTTTCACTCTCAACCTTTCTTTTCCTCTTACTCTTTCACTTTTTTTTTGTAGATGAAAAGGCTCAAGTCAGTGTAAGTAAAACACTATACATAAACCAACCAACACACATAAACCAACCAGCACACAACATGAGCATCCTTATGTATAATATTTTTTAGCTCACATAAAGGCAAAAGAATAACGTGCATTAAAGGTTACAAGACCAACTTAAAAAAATCCACTAATTCATTTACTCCCCTGTTCTTTTTTGTTTACATACATAAAAGCCCATGTACCTAAAGCTCTGTCTCCAATAGATTACCATACTTACTATATATCCATATTAATTCAGTAGATTGTAAGTTAACCCTAGTTAAGTTTATCTTAGTTAGTCCATGCATATAGTTGCAATATCATTATTTAAGTTTGCTGTTAATATACTAGAATGCCTCAGAGAGGATTTTAAGCAGAGCCTGAAAGCCTCAACCTGAGCACATGAATACTGCAGCTAAAATGTGGATATGTAAAAAAAAAAAAAAAATCTGTAGTGCCATGACTCTAGATTGTATAAACATGCCCATTGGGTCTTCTGTAAAATATTTAAACACAAAAAATTCTGTGAAGGGAAATAATTTCCAAAGTGTAACCCTGACAACTGTCCTGTTCTCTGCTCCTCCAGTGACCCTGTATCAGCACTTGTCATTCCCCTTTTTTAATTAATAGGAATTTATTTGTTTATACCTGTCAAATAGCAAAAATTATTTTAAAATATTAGTCAATGAATAGGTGAATATTTGTTTTTTAACAGTTAATACAATCAACTTCCTTCAATAGGTACAACCTCATTCAGTTTTTCTTTTTTTAGCAATGAAGCAGGAAGGGTATACTTATTTTCTCTTACCTGTTTTCTACCTGATTGTGGGTTTATTTTGGTGGGGTGCCAGCAAGGGACTGCATATTGAATTCTGCTTTGTCATTTGTTTGTATATAGATGTTACTGGGGACCTCCCAATTAATATTTGGGCTCTGATAAATAAAAAATACTGAAGGAGGTGTACTTTCTTTGTTCCATGATTGGATACAACCCCAATACCAAAAAAGGTGGGACACTGTGTAAAATGTAAATAAAACAGAACACAATGATTAATAAATCCATATTCTATTCATAATTAAACAAAAATAATAATAAATAACATGTTTAAAATCAGAATAAATACCCTATTAAGGAAAAAATAAGATCTTTTTTTAATTTGATGGCTGCAACAGGTCTCAAAAATTGTTGGGACAGGGCTATGTTTAGCATCATATCTTCTGTCCATATACATCTGGGAACTAAGGAGACTAGTTGCTGAGGTTTTGGAAGAGGATTGTTCTCCCATGTGTCTGCTAAAGGATTCTAGTTTAATCCAGAGATTAATCCAGATTCTTTGAAACTTTTGATGATATTATGTACTGTAAATAATGAGATATTTAACTGTTTAGCAATTTTATGTTGAGGAACGTCTCTAGGTTATGTATGTAACCCAAGTTCCCTGAGGGAACAATAACCTGCGTCAAAATGCTTTGGGAACATGCCCGAGTGTTCACGCTCTGAAATGATGTGTGTTATTGGTCAAAAATTGGACGCTGGCTGTCACCGCTGGGGTGACGTCACGACCAGGAAGTATAAAACGCATATGGAGTGAAGCAGCACCAGCTTCTGTAAGGGATTAGGAAGTGCTGCAGGGAAGCTGGAGGTGTGGCATAGAGATTCAGCATTTCGTTCCCTGAGGGAACTAGGGTTACATGCATAACCTAGAGACGTTCCCTTTCAGGAACTCGAGCTGAGTTGAAACGCTTTGGAAACGAGTGTCCAACTACTCCAGACTGACCAGTCCCTGCCTCAAACACAGCTAGAGGAAGACAAAGGGGCCAGGAGTGGCACTGCGGTCCAGGTTATAGAAACGCAAAAAGATCAGTGGGGTGGACCAAACTGCAGCGTTACATATGTTTTGAAAGGGAACTCCAGAGGACGAAGCTTTTGAGGCAGCCACATTATGGGTGGAGTGAGCTCTGACCCTGAAAGGAGCAGGGAGACCAGAGGACTCATAAGATGATGTGATGGAATCAACAATCCACCTGCTTAGTGCACGCACCGGACAGAGCTGGTTCATTTTTTCCTGGTCTGGGGCCAGGAAACAGAGGAGGATAGAATGCCAGTAATATTACGGGTTGTGGGACAACCAAGGGCACTTTGGTGATGTAACTTGTATGGGGGTACAGGAAGGCACTAGCCATACCTGGGGTAAACTCCAAGAAGGAGGGGGCCACAGAAAGGGCCTGCAAGTTCCCTACTCTCTGGATAAAGCAGATGGCCAACAAGAATGTGGTCTTGATGGAAAAGGTGCCTCCAAGATGCAGAACAGATGCCACCTGGCAGCATACAACCTCCTCGTGGAGGGAGCTCTGGAGTGGACAATTTTCTCTACCACCTCGGTGGAGAGACCAGAGGAATCCTCAGACCATGGAGGGTGCTCGAGGAGAGCTACCAGGTCCGCGAACCATGGTGTGCTCGGCCATCTTGGAGCTATCAGGAGGAGACGGACTCCGTCCCGGCAAACTCGCTCCAGAACTCCCGGAAGCAGCACAATAGGGGGAAAGGCGTACAGATGCAGTCTCGGCCATGCCTGAGCCATGGCGTCCAACCCCAGTGGAGCTGGAGAAGTAAGGGAGAACCAGAAGGGACAGTGCGATGTCTCTCGAGACATGAACAGATCCACCTGGGCTTTTTCAAATATCTTCCAAACGTGGTCCACCACATCGGGGTGGGGTCGCCATTCCCAGGGTCTCAACCCCTGCCTAGACAGGGTGTCTGCTGCCTCATTCAACTGACTCAGGATGTGAACTGCTCACAATGAGAGATGTTTCCCCTGGGCCCAAAGGAGGATCTGGTGCGCCAGCCTACAGAGGGAGCACAAACGCAGACCTCCTTGATGGTCGTGGTGACCTCTGAGGTGTGAGAGGAAAAGCAGGGCCAGCATCTCTAGGCAGTTGATGTGAATAGATGGGGCCCTTCCCACAGACCTTAGGTGGAGCGACCATTCCTAATTCCCCCAACAAGTGGCCAAGTGGAATAACACTGGACGCAGCTGCCATGAGCCCTAGCAGTTTGTGGAACTGCTTGACAGTGAGCAGCTGCCCTTCTCTGACCTTCCTGACGGCCTTAAGGAGGCCACAATGCGGGCAGGGAAGAACTGCGCACGCAAAGTAGTCAAATCCCATATGACACCGAGATAGGTGGTTCTCTGTAATGGAGAAAGCACACTCGTCCTGGCATTCAGTTGAATCCCCAACACCTTCATGTGAGTGAGAATGACATCTCAATGCCGGACCACCAGCTGCTCTGATTAAGCTAAGATCAACCAATCGTCAATGTAGTTGAGGATGCTGATGCCCTGAGACCTCAGGGCAACCAACATGTGGTGACCTCTGAGGTGTAAGAGGAAATTCTTCAGTGCTAAAAACATGGCCAGCATTTCTAGGCAGTTGGTGTGCCAACGTAGAGGAGGCCCTTCCCACAGACCTCGGGCAGAGCGACCATTTATTTTTGCATTTCCTCTCACACCAGGGCCCACTGACAAAATGGAAGAACCCAATATTGGTAAGCTTTGGCCCCGAAAGCGAACCTCAGGAACTTCCTGTGAGAAGGTAGGATGGATACATGAAAGTATGCATCCTTTAGATCTACCCTGACAAACCAGTCATTGGATCTTATTTGAAACACAACCAGCTTAAGGCTCAGCACCTTGGACAGGGTGGGCAGCAGATACAGCAGTGCCTTCCCATTGAAGATGACAGTCCTTAGATCTGTCACCTCATGAGGCGTAACGCCGCCGCCTGTTTCTTATTCTCCTGAAGCCTTTCCACCACTGAGCTTATGGAGTCGCCGAAGAGGCCAGAACAGGTTAGCAGCGCGTCCATCAGTAAGGCCCTGTCTCTATCAGACATCTCTGACAAAATGAGACAAAAGTGCCTTTCTGTGGACACCAGGGCAGTCATAGACTGGCCAATGGCCCTAGCAGTCTCTTTAGTGGCTCTGAGAGCCATATCCACTGTACAGTGAAGCTCATAAAAATGGCTGCCCGGGGCACCTCCCACATCCAACTCATGCAGCAGGTCAGCCTGATATGCCTGCAACACTGCCATGGTGTGCAGGGACGCAGCGGCTTGACCTGCCTTAGCATAGGGTTTACCCAAAAGCACTGATATATTGCGTAGGGGCTTCGTGGGAAGTGTTGGGGTCTTAAGGGAGGAGGCGATCCTGGGAGAAAAATAGCTGGCAAGCGTCTCTTTAACCTGCGGCATCGCCTCATACCCATGTTCTTTGCGCCCCATAATGTGGGAATACACAGTGGAACTGAGGGTAAAGGGGCAGGCCGAAAAGAAGGCTTAACCCATAACCTGGACACCTCAGTGTGCAGGTCGGGAAAGAAACGAAGACCCCAACACGGAGGTTGTGACATGATTGTCAGAAAACTCTCATCTAATTTACTAGAAGAAAGCACTTTCTGCTCACGTGCCGGCCAATTTATATCGAACTTGGCAACGGCACGTGTCACAACCTCCATAAGCTCCTCGACTTCAGTATCACAAAGCGCAGCCCTGACACCTGACAACCAGCTTCCAATTTTTGACTGATTACACACATTATTTCAGAGCGTGAACACTCGTTCCCATAGCATTTTGACGCAGCTCAAGTTCCTGAAAGGGGACATTATTCTAAAATTGTTCCACAATTTGTAGAAAGTGTTTCACAGAGTCTCTGCCTCTCTATGATACACTATTTATACCCAATCATCTTAATGACCTGTTGCCAATTTACATAATTAGTTGCAAAATGTTTCTCCAACCATTTCATTTTAATAACACTTACTATGCCCCGACTTTTACTGCCCTGTTTTTGTTTTTGCAGCCAACTAATTCAAAATTACCTTGTTTTTTCTATTAAATGGTATGTTTCCTTAGTTTAAACATTTGATATGTTTTCTATGTTCTATTCTGAATAAAATATGGGTTTATAAGATTTGCAAATCTTTGCATTCTGTTTTTTACACAGTGTCCCATCTTTTTTTGGAATTTGGGTTTGTTAATGATAAGGCTTTGGTCCTCCTATCATTTATGGACCAAATGGACCAGTTACTACTGAGGATGAATGATTAAATTCATTATTTTCCTCAATATTCTACAAACAATACCCCATAATGACAACGTGAAAGAAGTTTGTTTGAAATCTTTGCTAATTTATAAAAATAAAAAAAATAACTAAATCACATGTACATAAGTATTCACAGTCTTTGCTCAATACTTTGTTGAAGCACCTTTTGCACCAATTACAGCCTTAAGTCTTTTTGAGTGTGGTGCCACAAGCGCCTTTTTGTGCAGTTTCTCCCATTCTTCTTTGCAAAACCTTTCAAGCTCCACCAGGTTGGATGGGGACTGATAGTGCACGGACAGTTTCAGATCACTCCAGAGATGTTCAATCAGGTTCAAGACTGGGCTCTGGCTGGGCCACTCAAGGACATTTACAAAGTCCTGTAGCCATTCATCAATTACATTTTTCTGTATCCTTCCCCACATCTGTGCTTCGATACAATCCTGTCTCTGAGGTCTACAGACAATTCTTTTGGCTTTATGGCTTGGTTTGTGATCTGACATACACTGTTAACTGTGATAGGTTATATAAACAGGTGTGTGCCTTTCCAGATCTGCCCAATCAACTGAATTTACAACAGATAGATTCCAATCAAGTTGTAAAAACATCTCAAGCATGATCAGTGAAAACAGGATGCACCAGAGCTCAGTTTTGAGCAAAGGTGTGAATATTGTGTAAATGCTGTGAATACTTATGTACATGTAATTTTTTTTATTTTTATTTTTTATAATTAATTGATTTGCTAAGATTTCTAGAAAACTTCTTTCTAGAAATTTTAGGAAAATAATTAATTAAATCTAGGCTTTCATTAATAAGGCTGTAACATAACAATGTGAAAAAAGTGAAGTGCTTTGAATACTTTCCAGATGCACTGTGTATAGTCCTGCATGTGTCTGAGTATAAAGTGGTGACCGTATAATAATAATGTTTATTTACTAATTAAACTACTTCAGATAGTAAGTGACTTCAGATGTTTCTCTGCCGCAGAATGATGTGGAGTATGTTCATCTTAATAACTGTGAGACGGCCCCTGAGTAGAGTCCCTCTGCGCTAGATATGGCACATGTAATGCACATGTAATTTATTCAGGCTTCCACTCCTGCTCTACCTGCCTGCCAGTGAAGAGACCCTACAATTGTTGTATACATTTCTATGCCATTTTCATCAGTCTGGGCTATTTTTGTATTTGAGGTGAATTAGTGAGGCTGCACTAATTCACTCACTGTGTTGTAATATGACTGTTGTATTGCTGAGAATAAAGGCTGTGCTTCAAACGAGACTTAAATCTTTTTTAAACACCTACCATCCAAAGAAAGTTTACTGTAAAACGTGTAAACTAAACATTACAGATGAGAATTTATGTATATAAATCAAGTGATCACAACAGGTCTTTCATTCTTTCTAATCACTAATACAAACCATAATTGTAACTGTAACGTAAGTATTGTTGTCCCATTTTTAACTATTGTTTTATTTTTATGTATCATTGTCATACACTGTTCTTATTTTGTCATTACAAAAGTAATATTTACTGGCATGCACAACCTTTGTTAATTTATACATTTTTATTTAATTTTTTTTTTTTTTTTTTTTGGGGGGGGGATTACCACCAGAAAGCAACAAATCACTGTACTTAGTAATAATTTTAGTATTAAATTTAGTTCTTAGTACTAAATTTCTATTAATTAGTATCCAAAACTGGACAAGAATATATTTCAGGGGGATGTGAAGTTCGGTGGTTAAGTCTTTGGACTTGTGATCGGAAAGTCAAGTTGCTTCTGGTAAATAAACTTTTTTTTTTTTTTATAGAAAACCCATTTGTACAATAAAACATTACTGCCTGTTAATTATATATTATTATAATATACAAGTGGTGTGTTTTTTTAAATATGAGACAGTGCTCATGACCTTAATCAGTTTTTATTGGAAAGAGAAAACTGTAAGCACACATTTAATTAATGAGTTAGTTTTAATTCAATTAAAAATCATTTTAATTAGTTTCCTATTTTCATGCAGAATAAATATTTACAAGATACCTGCAATTTTTATTTTTTTTTGCAAATGTATAATCATGTTTTTATAATATTTTTGCCCATTAAAGTCAACAAATATAGCGTTTCTAGCGTTCAAAAATTACAGCTGTAAAATGTTAAAACGGGTCAAATCTGACCAGAACAGTATGTAAGAGTTAAAAGCCATTCCATCCATACTTTCTATCTACATATAGCAGATAGCAATAGCAACAGAATAGCAAAATAGCAATATTTTGACACAGAGCTAGATATCAAATTTTATTTTATACTGGTTAGATTCATGACATCCTAATATTCATACTACTTCCTTAGTTATTAGTACTATTGAAGGTATTTAAAAATGTCTCAATTTGTATAAAAAGTGATAACTTAAAGCAGTGTTATGGCTTCATTTGTATAACATAGGAAAAAAAATAATTATATAAATATATATGTATATATATTTGCCATCTGGTGTTATGAGAGTGATATTACAGTGAGCTTTTCTATCACTTTCATATACTGCATGTACTTATTTTAGGCAGGTGGGACATCACGTACTTCCTATTTTACTGCTGCTTTTGAGTGATCTCCCTCACTGTAACTCGAACCTGGTCCTCATACATGTGAAGCAGGATTCCTATCCTCCTATTGGCTGTGCTGCTAAAATTGGCATGCTGACCCCTGTGAAATGCATTCTGGGAATATGTTGCCCTCTACTTTACCTTATGGGGCTAGTTTGTGTGTGACTGTCTTGCATTATGAGTTCTCGGATTTGTGACAACAAGCTCCACTTTCTCTGACGTGTTCTTCACACTTACTTCACTGCATATCTTTCATGGTAACTGCTAATTTTCAGGAATACTGTTACTTGCTTGAATTCACTGCCAAAGATATATTCTGCCCGGGTGTTCAGTGTTATGTAACTATGTTATGCAATCTTGTGTGTATTTGTTAAATGCCTGGAACTCTAGGTTTAGTGTTGTTGGTTTTTTGTTTTTTTTTAAATAAAAAAATAAAGGTTACTTGGAATTCTTAAGACTGTCTGATTTTTTTATTATACTTTATTTTTTTGTTTGTTTTGTTTTGTTTTGTTGTGTTTTTTTTACTAGAAGGCCATGCCTATTATACTTATTTTTTTCTTCTTGCTATTTGTCTTCTGAGTAGAGTTTCAAAGTGGCAAAGTTCATCACACTAAGTAGGGAGGATGTACTTATCAACATTCCTTCTAGTTAATTTTGACAAGATGGAAGTACTTTTTCTAGGACCACATGTAGCTAGAAGTAATCTGTTAACCTTTAAACTGTGTGCCCAAAACTTTGATTTTCCACCATCTTGGATTTGTTTTTTCATTACTCCACCTATACATTTTGTCTAATCATCATTCAATTTAGCTTACAGCATCACATGCCTCACAAAGGTTTAGTTATTGCTTAGGCTACAGTTGCAGAACATCTGTACAGGTAGTCGCCGACTTACGACCACGATTGGGACCAACAGACCGGTCATAAGTAGAGTAGGCTATATGTACAGTACTGTGAAATGATGCCGGAAGCTGGTACGCACTGTCGTACGCCGCGGCTAGCGATTGTGATCGTAAAGTGGAATGGTCGTAAGTTGCATAGGTCGTAGGTCGACGACTACCTGTAAATGTATGATTCACTTTTTCTGAGTGCTTGGCCCCTGAAAATGCTGACTATTTGCCTGCAAAAATGTATTAACCACCACTTTGACTGGTTCCTCTCAAGGTTTTTTCCTCATAACATCTAAGGGAGTTTTTCATAGCCATAGTCACCATTGCTTGCTTATTAAGGGGTTAAATACACCTCGCTCACTCACTCTTACATTCTGTAAAGCTGCTTTGAGACAATGTCCATTGTGAAAAGCGCTATAGAAATAAAGTTGAATTGACTTGACTGCTTAATTCTGGTGAATGTGCACTCTCTGGCTACTTTAATAGAATTTTTTTTTTTTACCATTTATGAAAGATGTCTGCAGTGTTATGCTTTATAACAGACATGCGTTTGAAAAGGACCATAATCACATTTACTGTTAGTATAAAAATACTTGGCAAAATGCCATTAAGTCTAATAGTCAAGTCAAGTCAAGAGGCTTTAATTGTCATTTCTATTATACACAGTGGTACACAGTGCACAGTAAAAAAAAAAACCTGGTGCTACACTAAACAACATAGAGCTACAACACAACACAAAGCTACATAAAGTGCATCGAGTGCAACCTAGTGCAAACAGTGCAGACAAAAAACAGTACAGAAAGACATTGCAGACAGACAACACAAGACAACACAAGACAAAACACATAACCCAAGATAGCGCCAACCAGTAAACCTAGTGCATACTCTGATTATTCAGTACTGTGCAAAGAGAACTGTAAAAACTATAACTGAAAGTATATATAAACAGACACAATGCAGTGAAAAAAAACAGCAGCAGCAGCAGCAGTCAAGAGGTGCAAAAAACAGCAGGTAAACAGTTTAATACAGTCAAGAGGTGCAAAAAAACGCAGGTAAACAGTGTAATGCAGTCATGTATAAATAATAAATAAATGATGGTGGAATGGATTGAGATGAGTAATAAGTGTGTGTGTGTGTGTGTGTGTGTGTGTGTGTGTGTGTGTGTGTGTGTGTGTGTGTGTGTGTGTGTGTGTGTGTGTGTGTGTGTTCCATTTCAGTTCTGTGTATTGAGGAGCCTGATGGCTTGCGGGAAAACGCTGTCGTAGTAAGCAATGTGAATTCCAAAGCAATGCCACTTAATGGTATTCCTTGAAATATTAAAGCAGATCTAAATGCAAAAAAAAAAGAATTATATCAGTAAATTAAAATATCTTAGTTAGAGGTAAACGTGTCTAGTATTCCTTAATAATATGATTACATTATACCTATTTCTTACTTATAGACAGTATTACTCAGATGTCTTGTTCTATTAGATAATTTTCATAAGTAGAGATGTCTTTTAATATGTTTAATCTCAAATTTGGTATCTTATAATAGGAAATGCCACTTAAATTTGGCAATATTGACGATATTGCGACTTGTTTATAAGATTCTTCATATTTCATGCTGCCCCTGTTGCAGTAGCTGGTGAGTGGACTTGCCACAACAACAGGAACTCAGAGTGCATTCTAGTCTTCTTAATGAGACTGATACCAGCAGGATATCCTGTCAGCACCATATGGTATCGCTCCTTCTCTTTTGTCACTGTCCATATAACTACTCTGCTTTCCTTGAAATGCTCCCATTGGGATAGTAAACGGGAGCACTTTTGAACACGCATCTGTTTTACACTGTTCTTCTGTTTCATCAAGAAGGAAGATCAAAGTAATCACATAATTATAAATCCTAGTCATACTTGCGAAGAGTTTTATGTCATTATAGATTTAAATACCTTGTAACATGATATTCATCTTTTTATTAAAATGGTTTTATTTTTTAAATAAAACATAATAAATCACTAACCCATTCTATTTGTATATCTTCTACATGCCACTTTGTGCCTTGCTATAATTAGAAACCTATATAATATGAAGTAATATGATATAAAATATAATATAAAAAAATAGCATACGTCAACTTTTTTCAACTACACTGTTGTAGTTCTGGTTTTATCATGATACGAATCAACGGTTTTTTATTATCTAAATCTTAATTATATTTGATAAACTTAATAACATAATGTCATTGTTAAATTGGGTCTCAATGTAAATGTGTGTTCTGGCCATTACTTTCAGTAGTAGACATTTAAGAAGTATTTTTTCTTAGCTACCGTACTTATTGACATTTTCAAGTATCTGAAAGCTTTCAGAGTATTGTCTTTTTATGCCATTGTGGCTTTTACTCCACTACATTTCAGAAAAACATGTTGTTCCTTTCTATTTTGAAGAAAATCCATTAACTGCGTTGTGCAATAACCTTTCGTTGAGACAACCGTATCCCCAAAACACTCATTAAAGTTTACATGGAGTAATTATTCTCTGACTCTGTAACAATGAAAAACTCTCTTCTTAAAGAAATATGATGCTCAGGAGAATGGAACATTGAATTGTATAAATGAGCAAAATATAGTTCTCATAGATCAGTAGTAGCAAGGTCTGCTGTTCATTTTTTTTTTTTTTTTTTTTTTTAGTCCTCCTTGGGCAGCAAAGGCCTGATGGCTTACTTGCCAATTCCATAGCAGTTTTGTTACAGGGTCGGGTTGCAAGCTCCCGGGTTGCACCCTCCTCCTTTCGCAGCCAGGCTTGGGATCATCTATGGCAGAGTACTTTATCCCTTTCACACAACTAAGCACCCATGGGCATTATATATGGTGCTGACCTTGCTCGAGAGTCCAAGAGTGGCATTCTGGTATGATTGCTGTTATTTTACTCAAATAGAAATACAATATATGGACGAACGTTTTGGGTCACCTGACTTTTCTATTAGTGGAAACGTGTGGTTGATAATCATTTTAGTATTGTGAAACTTTAAGTGTTATTTAAATTGAGATGTTTAGACCAGGCACAACATGTTGATTAAATGTAAAATACCTATAAATGCACATGAGATATAAATTCAAGTTTTTCTGTTTTAAACCTTCCCCTGAAGCCTGAAGTCACACTTACATCATTTTATTGGCTGCCATGTTAACAGGACATACAACCAAAAGTTTGCAGCCAATACCACATGTCTTTGCCCCTCTGGACACTTACTGTGTGCACAATCCATCAGCAGTGATGAAAGACAAACTCAAATTCTACAGCAGTAACAGCAGCAATACAATAGATGATAACATATATGACATATATATATGTAAGTCATCAATCCAGGATGTCATAAGTTTTCAGGATGTCCTCAGTCTTAGTCTGTTTTGTATATTAGAAAATAGTTCAGGAAACAAGAACCGTAGCTGTGTTGGGGGAAATGTGTATTCATTCATTTTACTCCACATTCAAAATTGTAAAACCTTTACCCTGATTTTGCTGACATCATAAAATAATTATTGGTTGAATGTGGAGATCAGTGCACATAGGGAACATATTGTGACCTCCTAATCACTGAACCCAACAATACCAAAAAAAAAGTCCTCCGATGTCATACAGTCTGGGAGAATTGGACAGTTACAAATGTATATTTTTTTAGCAAGAAATCTTTATTTTGATCATTACATTACAGTTACAGTTAGATGCCTGGTAAGTTGCAAAGCCACCACTCATTACCACCCTAATGAACAGAAAAAATATATTTATTGCCTCAAGCTCGGGTTTAAAGAACAGACATTCCATCTTGCCCCCTTTTGCACAAGAACGGTTAATTGTTCTCTCCAGGGACTTCCGGTTTATGCAAGCCCATTTTTCTGCTCAAGACCAAGTTTATGCTGATTGATGTCCTAAGCAGAATAGGGTCATTTAATTTTCATTAGAGAATCTTTATTGTATAATGTGTCAGCATGTAACCCACAGACGACTATGGAATTTGCCCAAAACTATCACATACAGTATAACAAGCACTGTAATAATCTTAAAATACCACAATAATCACACACTTTACAGCGACATATAGGGACATTCCTACTTGCTACTTAACACTATTAGTCACTCATTGAAGACAGTCATGGCTTACATTTTTTGTCATGGTAGACAGATTCATGACTATATTTATTACTAAATAGGTTGTTGCCTAAATGTTGCCTCTTGGTTATGTAAGTTTATAGAGCTTCACAGTTGCCATATGCTCATACAGTAGATATATATGTATGTATGTATGTATGTATGTATGTATGTATGTATGTATGTATGTATGTATGTATGCATGTGTATTTCTAAGAAATCTGACCAAGAAGTCTCAATTCCAGGAACTTTTTTTTCATGGTAATTAAAATCTCAATGGAAAATATGAACATGACTAGGGGCTTACAAACTAGAACCTGGCATCATGTTATTCCTCAGTGCCAGGGCCAGGTGTGCAGCAAACCAGTTTGGTCAGGCTCAATTTAGGCACCAGATATACTCTACACTGTCACACAGTGCTGCACTCAGTGACTCGACGTTTAGACCTGATAGCTGGTCATAAATAATACCTCTAAATAATATAGACAGGGCTTTGCCGTTCAAGATAGAACAGGCATTTTAATTTAAGTTTCAAGTGGATTATGTTATTTTCCATAGTGCTAAATTCACTGTATGTGGTAATTAGCCTAAAGGTAATATGAGGTTTTGATTCAGGTACATCATAGCATTACACAGCAGGTGTAAAAGAATTACATTTGCTGCTTTGATTGAATGTCTGCATGCTAGCGCAGTATACAAAGTGGAAGCTATGTAAAAAAATATTAGCCTCCTCCATTCAGCCTTTGGAACAATTTAGCCAAGGACTCTATTTCAGTCCAGGCTTCCACAGGAGATCAACAATTTGATTAAAAGTGTAGCGTGCAATTGTGGAAGCCATAGACAATTTTACCCGATGTACTCAATGATGGATGTAATGTTGTGACCAGAAGCTTCTCACTGTCTCATTCCACAAATCTGTCCTGTATGCTGTGCTTTTTTGTGCTTGGATCATATTCTGAGAATGCAGATTTGGCATTAAATGGACTTAGTGCCTTTGGCTTGAGTGTTGGTAATTTCACCCCCTCACAAAACTCTATTTCATGGTAGACTGTCAATTTCTCAGAGGCACGCTCATGTTTGCTATGCTGTACATAACAACCGCTGCACCAGTTAGTAAGCAAAGATTTCACACACCCACCTACTCAATGCCAGTCATTTCTAGACAGACTTTGGCCAAGTATTATATATTTATAATTCAACCACTACTCAACAACTCAACTTTAAAACAATCTTCAAATTTCAATGTTGCATTTAAATATGACTTTATGCATATCCCTTGTTCAGAACATTTTTTTTATTTATTTATGGCTAGTGTGAGATCACAAGCTAGTGTTTGGCTGCATGTGGAAATGACTTCAGCTTTAATCTACTTTGAATTGAATTGAATTGAATTGAATTGAATTGAATTGAATAGAGCCAATAAATTTATGACAATACCAGTTTTCATGGATGGATGGATGGATGGATGGATGGATGGATGGATGGATGGATGGATGGATGGATGGATGGATGGATGGATGGATGGATGGATGGATGGATAGATAGATAGATAGATAGATAGATAGATAGATAGATAGATAGATAGATAGATAGATAGATAGATAGATAGATAGATAGATAGATAGATAGATTGTCATTTAATATATGTACAGCAAATAAATCTAAAGACTATGGCAGTGAAAAAATGTGCATAAGCTGTGCATAAATATGATTCAGCTTGACTTATTTTGTACAAACAGAATAAACAGGTTGCTCTTGTGATTCTTTATTATATTATTTTATTTATTTGTTTTTTTCATTTTTTCATTCATTCATTTTCAGTAACTGCATCACCTGGTCAGAATCATGCTGGGATTTGTTTACATTTTGTGCAGCAGAATTAACTTGATTTGTTTGTTTGTTAGTTGAGTTTTAATAGCCAAGCATTCAAATGTTTTATTTGAAAACTCTTTTTTTTAACATTACATAACAGTATGCACTCTGACCTTTTTTATTTCATGGATTATGTTGGCTTGTAATCTTTTTTTTTTTTTCAAAATGCTGCAAGGATCTATTGCTTACAGTCTGTTTGTAATTTTTTCAAGGGTACTATATAAATTGTGTGGTTGTATTAGAGGAGCTTAATATTCCTGTTGTGTGGCGGTGTCCCCACTGTTTGAGAGGTCACAGCATCCTGGACCGTATCCAAAGGATGACGCAAGCTGCTCATATAAACAACCCTTTCCCAGCCAATCACAACTCTTGTTGCTTGATCGGTAGGTGGAGCTTAGTAACCTTCTATAAGCACTGCTGTATAAGTCAGTGTGAAATATGATAGCAAAGTGTCAAAGAGGCAGTCTGCAGTCACAAACTTTCAGTTGCTGCTAAATCAATTTGTCTAGACCTGAGCACTTTATCAAGCATCACTATGCTCTTGACCATAACAGAATGTTGTTTCCAAGGGGGTTTAACCAAGGATAACTGCAGTTACTCACTCATTTCTTTTACATGAGAGGTTGTTTTTAAAAATATTTTTTTATTATGCCTTGCTTAGTATTTCATTTCATTTAGACCAGTGGGGAAGCAGCAAGATGACAGATCTAATACCAAGTAACTGAAAGTATAGGGAAATAAAAATTAATAAGCAATAAAATATCATCAAAATGGGTATTAATTATGCAATCGATGTCTGCTGGCCAGGTCACTGCCTGGGAGTTTATTCGTGCAATGAGGAAGAGACCAGAAGATTAGTGCATGTCCTTGCTATTCCTCTTGGCTAGGAATCACATCCATTGAAATGCTTAGTGCAGAGCCCAAGACCATTAAAAATCCAGACTGAACTAGCTCTGTCACTCTCAGAAGACTCGGTTTTCCTACAGGGCACTGTGTCTATAATGGTCTGGACCAGAGCCTGGTCACACAGCACAGCATTACATGAGAAGAAGAACATTCTTGTTTCACACCAATTTTTTTTATCTTGGCTTGAATTATAGGTATAACATTAGCACTTTCTGCCTGCATTTGTGTATCTGAAAGCAAGCAATAGTGGATAGTGAAGGATGGTTAATATGAAATTCCTTTTATATCTGTGACATCACTTCTAACCTAATAAATATGAAGGGAAAGTGATTTTACTGAACCTGAAACCTTTAATCTTTTACTTACGTGCCCCTAGATGGATAGCTGTGCCATATGAAAATTAGATCACTTCAGACCCACACTCATATGACACCACTGACCCCCATGCAAACAAAGTGAAATGAAATACATTTCTCGAGTCACACCGTGTGACTGTCCTCATCCCATGTCTAAAAGTGTTAAAGTGAGTTTGATTTATATGTTATCTCTGACCTCACATTTGGCAGCAGTTAAACAAACTAGAGTTGAAACTTGTTTGTCTAAAAGGACTCATACAGTGTTGTCTTTGTGTGTTTTTTTCTACATTATCTATATATCTATCTTTATAATATTTTTCACCATAACTCTAAATGAATGGTTTTATTTCATTGTAAATGTAGACAATTAAGAAAAAATGCATGAACTTTGTGCAGATTTGAAATGAACTCCGGTACATAGAAAAATGTGTTATTATAGCTCATATTCCAAATGCTTCCACTAGAGCAGCATACAGTAATGTGATGTGGTATTTTTTTTTTTTGTTTGAGATAAATAAGTGGTTTACCAGAGAGACTCAATTCTAACCTTTGGGAGACCATATACTGAATGCTACGCCCCAGTTTCAAGGCACATAACATTACGTAACTGCTGTTGACCGGCATGAAGTGTGATGATTAATAATACAACACACATCACATTAAAGATCACATGGGGCTCCTGCAGGTGCTAAGGAAGCATGCGTCTCCGATAAAATTTCTGGGCATTTGCTGCCTGCAGTCGACAGCCAAGTGAACCAAGTTTGTTAGTACTACTGCTTCCAAATACAGGTCTAGGTCCTTCATGTCAAAATGCACGTATTGGTTGAATTTTTAAAAGTTTTTCATGGGGAGCAGAGTCAAAGGTCATGGCACATGTGACACCATTCGAGGAGTGGCAATGGGCAGCCACTCGCCACTGTGTGGGGAAGTCACTTGATACAAGGAACGACATCCCTAAAATAACTTGACAAAAGCTATAAAGGGTTCTACTTCAGCCTGTACAGTCAGACGGGAACCCAAAATGAGAAAGCACAAGACACAAGCAGAGGTATACTAAGGAGGAACGATAAAGCTGAGTGACAGACGGAAACTAAAAAATTTGTTTGGAAAAACATTTGAGAGGTTGTTGAAAGTCTACTGAGAAGAGTAACAGAAGAGGATAAGGTACAAAAGAAGGACTGTAAAGGATTTCAGCTTTTGTACTGGAAGGCAACTGAAGAAAGTAACACAGAAAGGAGGGCGCTCACATTACGGATCTTGCTTGTTTTGAAAAACTTTTTTTATTTTTCTGCATTTCTCTTGCACCTAGTCCTATGCTCGGAGCAGCAGTGGAGGCCGTAGCGTAGTGATTGCAGTAATGAAGTACAGCTGCCAGAACCTTGTGTCTCAGTACACACGTCCGAGCACATACACACCAACAAACTACACTCCTAGGCATTACACTCCAAAGCACGAGTACTCCACGAGCTCCTACTCCACAAGCCACTACAGCTCAGCAAAATACACACCAACCTACTACACTCCGCCTGCATACACCCCTGTTTACAAAACCGCTTCTTCCTCCTACACGTCCGTCTACAGCAAGCCCTCACGACATGTCAGAAATCCCAGTACACCTGCGCCGCAGACTCCCATTGTAACAAGCAAGCCTAATCGGACCGTCCGCTTTACCAACGATGTCATCTTTCAGGATTATGTCCGGCAAGGAGATCTGGAAATGATTGGGCGCTTTATGAGAGCGAGGAAAGTGCGAGTGGACAAGATCTTCCATTCTGGTAAACAAGTTTTGTATTTTTAATGGGGTTTTTTTTGCCACTATTGATAACTGATTAATCAATGGACAAAAAGGTAAATAAGAAACATCTGTGAGTTAAAATGTGCAAAACAAGCCCATTTATCTTCTCATCTCTGTCTTTCTTCCAAATAGGCATGGCAGCTCTCCATGAGGCTGTTCTCTCAGGGAACCTGGAGTGTGTGAAGCTTCTGATCAAATATGGAGCTGACGTTCATCAAAGAGATGAGGATGGCTGGACACCTCTGCATATGGCCTGCAGTGATAGCTACCCTGAGATTGCACGGTATAGTATATACTTGTTTACGTGTAAATGCAGCGGAATGTCGAGAAATAACAGTAGCAGATGTTAAAAAATACAAATAATATATGACTTTCTGTTGCGTCTTTAGTGAATGAATCTGCTCTTCTCCACAGGTATCTACTTTCTCTAGGTGCAAGTTCAGAAGCTAAGAATGCAAATGGGGAGAAGCCAGCAGATCTTATTGACCCCGACTGCAAAGAGCTGGTCAAAATGTTTGAAGTAGGCTGTGTGTAAGTGACAGCATTAGAAACCCAAAAAGACTTCAAGGACTCAAGGCTTTATAAGAGGATGTAGCTTCTGTTTATTATTAATGACCACAGATTGGAACAAGGACAGATCATTTCTTTTGTAAAAGAGAACTCACTTTTTTCTCTCTTTTTTGTTTTTATTTGTTGCAACGAGATTAAGGAATAGTGTTTGCCAATCTTCTTTCTATATACCATATACTGCTTTGTACTACTATACATCTGTACTTCAAAACCTTGGTCCTTTTAATCCCCCCTTCCCCACTATGCAGTTGCTGCACACATACTATCTCCTCTCTGAAGATCAGATTACACTGCACCCTGACGGCCATCCCAGCCGTATCATTTCATCAATGCAAGTATGTCATCCAGTTATTGCCTTAAATTTAGAGCAGGGCAACTCTTATATACAGTCATGCAAGGAATTTTTGTGTTATGTTCATGGATCTGTGCATAGTATCTAAAATGTAACTTAAAACACAATTCTATTTTAAAGTGCCTTCCCTGGTTTAACACACAGTATATGTACTGACGTGTTTAATCCGTACACTGTTTAGGACAGCAGTGTATCTCTGGCCTGCTGGGCAGCTTGAGACAACACTGAAAACGTGTACGGTTTCAATGATAGGATTTGTATATGAGCGAAATACTCCACTTTCTGTACTGCTATAATGAGTGCACTATTTCTTACAGAATTTCTCGTGTAAAGTCTTATGCTTATCTCTTTTCTACTGTTTCATAAATAAAGGTGCTTTTCATGCTTAACTTGGTTTTCTGTTTGATTATGGAACATCTATTAATAATTACATCTTCAATGGATATGTAGTATTTAGAAAGTATACTGTAAGCAGGGTGCATTTCTGTTTGACCATTTTTAACAAAAATATAAATAAATAAATAAAAAAGAGGCGAAATTAAAACCTTCAACACATTTATTTACGACATCCCAAAATAAAATAATAATAAATTACAAAAAATTTATTTTAATCACTAAACATTTGTTTTACTTATGTGCCAAGTCTCAAATCAAGTACCAAAATCTGCTGAAATGAATCTTCTTCTTTTTTATTGGCGGTTCGCATTCGGTAAAGCATTTCCACCATCTACTGTGATAATGAATCAGAGAGTTGTAGCCCAGACCAAAGCCGCCATGGTGCACACACCCAGCAATTAAAACCGTCCATGTGGAAAAATGGCAAAAGTTCCATTTGTTGTCCTGATGATTTATGTAATTTAAAACACCATAATTACTTTTAAACATTTACAAGAAGATTTTGTCTTCATGCTTTATGTTGATGATGGTTTCGCTAATAATAATCATGCATTTACATAAATCATCCATATTTGTCCATTCCCATGTTGATTGGAGTATTAAAAACAAAAAAACTAAAATTTAAGGTACATTTAGAACAGATAAAAATGTGTGATTAAGTTGCGATTAATCATTATTAAATATTTAAACCGATTAACAGCTAAAATATATATATAAATATATATATATATATATATATATATATATATATATATATATATATATATATATATATATATATATATATATAATTTAATATAATAACAATAAAAGTAATATAATATAATAATAATAGTGTATAATATCATTTACACTTAATCATTCATACAAGATGTTTTGGTAATACTTCTTTTTTTGTAAAATGCAAAGAACAATTATGCTGGAGCTAAACTGCATTTAGTGACACTCAAAAAACTTGATAGAAGGCTAAGATCACAAGGAGCTGACAGTGGGAAGGATGACATTTATATAAGTCAAAATTGATTTTGTCATACATTTTATTAATAGTCAAAAGTTATTTTGAATAAGAACTACACCGATGTGAAATGGAAGAGGAAATGAGATAAGAAAAAAGGGTTAGATTAAAAAAAAAAATTATAAAAGAAAATCCCAAGCAATTATGGAAACCAAGCACATCACACAGAGAAACTGATCTTTTTTAAGTGGCCCTGGGACTATCAGCCAGAAGTCCTGCCAGAACACTGATACACCTTTCAGTCTCTCAGGGCACCAGTATTTCCTCAATGTAAAAAAAAAAAAAAAAAACAGGTGAGCAGAACAAACCCGATGATGACATGCAGTACACAATATATGGGTCACTGAAGGTTGAGACATTCCAGATTGGTCTCTGATCCCACCCTGAAATGTGCCAGTAACAAGAAAAACAAATACCTGCACAAACAGAGTCAAGTGATTGGTTATTGGTCATATCAGTGCTGGCTCAAAATAGCTGCAAAGCATGAAAAGAAGAAGATGTGGTAAACACAAATGATTTATAACCCACTTTTCCAACCCATACAAAAAAAGTAGCAGTCTTTTTAACTATATTTTCCCCCTAAACACAACACACAATACATTTTCCAGTTTCTTTATGCCAGCTGAGCCATAACAGTGTGCTGGCTTGTAGCATGTCTGGCACAGATAAGCAGCAATATTTTTTTTTAACTAGTTTTAATTCTTTTATACTTTACAGTTAATATTTGTAATATAAGACAACTTTTCAGCTAAAATAAACAGGCTGTTAAAACCTTACCACAAATTAGTATACAAATTTTAACACTAATTGTATAATTTGTGTATTCCTGTTATCCATTATACAGTTTGTGTATCCATATACTGTCACGTTTATATACAAAATACTCCGAAATAAATGTTTCACAGCAAAATACAGGGTGGGCAATGGAAAAGAAACCCGCCTCCAATACCGGTGCCACACTTGTGGGCTACTTTTCCGCGGCACACCCTGTACAATGCACTGAACATGAAAAATATTTAAAATTAATTTACTTAACCTTTGGATTTTTGAATATGTTTAGTAATCAATAGGAGAGTTTTTTCTTTGAGAGTCAAGACATTTGTTTTATGGGGGTTTTATGTGAATTTCTAAAGGATCCTGAAACTTGGTGGCAGCAGAAACAGCCATTTAGTCTACAGCACCACCTACAGGACATTTGCTGTCTATGATTCTGCCCCGAGTGTTCATTACTAAATGCAGATAACCAGATGTTAATAAATAAGACGATGCAGAAAATTGAAGCAATTTCTAACTATTAGATTCTATGAGATGAAGGGGATCAAAGAAAATCGTGATGTGTTCAATACTTATTTTACCTGCTCTATCTATCTATCTATCTATCTATCTATCTATCTATCTATCTATCTATCTATCTATCTATCTATCTATCTACCTTAATAAATAAATAAAAAACAGGCATGAAATAAGTTAAGGACTTTTGTGGAACAGTCAGGGAGCACTCTGTTTTTTTTTTTTTTTTCATTTAAGCTCCACTTCTAGTTTTTTTTATTTTTTGTACATTTGAATTATGAGCCTTAAATTTTGTTCATAAAACAATTTAGTTCTTAATGAAGCTGCCAAACCTATTTTCTAGTTAAAAAAAAAAAGTCTACAGAACATCTTGAGGACCCCTGATTTATAGTAGAGCTGAATGAGTTTACTTGATGCTATTCATCTTTAGAAACTCTAGAAAGAATAAAAAGATCTAAAATAATATTTTGTGGATTTATAATATATAATATATTTGTTCTTGGATTAGACTCTTTTTTTCGCTTTGCTTCGTCTGCTGGTTTGAAATTTATGCCGGGTGATGGACTGAAATTTAGAAGGGAGCAGGTTGCGTCTTACCGAGTTCTGTAGTACGCATGCGCAGACGTGCCGCTTTTGTTTTGCCGACCCGGAGCTACTTGGGCAGAGTGCTAGCAGCACTGCGGCTGGCCACATCCTCTTTCTCTTATCCAAAGGAAAGTGAAAAGAAAGAACCGCACAGGTTTGTTCAACCTTTCTCTAAAGTGTATTATTCCACGGAGGAGCATTCTTTCTTTTTTCTAGCTGTATGCGCTGTGTGTAAGATGCTTGCAGCGTGTTGGCGTCGACAGGAAACGAGTGCTGCTCCATAACTGCTCAGTTTGTGCAGGATGACGGAGATTCATTCACTAAAATTCTTAAATTAATCTTCAGTCGGGGGAATAGTGCATTTTTAAAACATATACGACGTGGTCATATTGAGGAGCTGAATATTTAAAATACGAAATGGTCATAGGAACTACTGTTTGTTTTAGCAGAATTAGCTCGTGAGCTACAAACAATAACAAACACTATTTTTCGCAAACTGCCTAAAATGCCACGGTTTTTGTTATTTTTGTTTTCATGTAAGTGATATTTTTATAATTTTATTCAAATTTAAGTGACAAAGTTTCCTGTTTTCAGGAAGACACACACAAAAACACAAACACACACGGCTCCCAGTCCTCTAGGGGGCGTGTCTGTTCAATTCTCGATGCTGATTGGTTAATTAATTATTCATATTGGCTGTAATTACGATCTAATACAGTGGTGAGCAAACTATGGCCTGAGTGCCACACCCAACCTTTTTAATTTAGCCCATATTGTTGTTTAATTTATCTTGTTGTTTTGTTTACTCTGGCCTGTTGTTTTTCTGGTTAATCCATCCTGTCAAGTATTTACAAATTGCATTTTAAAACAGAGTCCATCGTCTATACACACACAGATTCATTCATGTTTTGCATCAAAAGCCTGACTTCATCGAATGGAATAAATGGACCAAAAAACTGTGAATTGTTGCATTTTTAAAAAAAAAAGATTTCAATATCAGCCACCACTTTTCGGACCACACAGACCAGCCTTCGCAACCCATGTGCATCAGTGAGCCATGGCCGTCCATGACCCTGTCACCGGTTCACCACTGTTCTTTCTTTGGGCCACTTTTGATAGATACTGACCACTGCAGACCAGGAACATCTCACAAGACCTACAGTTTTGGAGATGCTCTGACCCACTCGTCTAGACATCACAATTTGGCCATTGTCAAACTCACTCAAATCATCACGCTTGCCCATTTTTCCTGGTTTTAACACATCAACTTTGAGGACAAAATTAATTTGCTGCCAAATATATCCCACTCACTAACAGGTGTTGAAGAGAGAGTGTTATTAGCTTACCATTTATAATGTCATAATGTAATGAATATTTCATTCAAAGCCCATATGTGATGTCAAACCTCCAGCAATTATGCAGGCAATAAGACACTTTGAAAGTCAACATGAGTTCAGATGTCCTCCATATGGCTGGAATTTCCCCTAACATTACCGATTACACAGCAGTTTTAAGATTGTGCCCTGTTGCAAACATGTTTTTTTTCAGGAATGTGCAAACGATAATAATGTCACCAATATACTAGTTACATTTATGAACTACAATCTGCATTTTAATCTTCCTTTTAGTTCTCCCGTTTTTGTTTGTTTTTCCGCAGTAGTTCCAGTAGTAATAATATATGTTGTATCTGTTTGTAGGTATTGAGCAAGGCGAAGGACCGTCCAGGATCGAGAAGAGGAGACGTAAGAATAGTTATCCCACAATGACCAGGTAAAGATGGAAATTTATTTTTATTCGTAATGTCTTTCAACAGACTTCAGCTTTGCGCTACATTCACACATTTATTTCAACTTAATTTATTCTCTCTTTTTTTCTCTCTCTCTCTTTTTTCCTGATAACAATGTCCTAACAAAGCAGAATAGTTCCCACACTGAGCTGGCTGTTCAGTTCGGCGCTCCATTTGCGTTTTGGTTAGCATCAAATTTTTCACAGAATTAGCAACCCTGGTAACTTGAGAACACATACAGCGCATCAGGAAAGTGTTCAACGTTTACTTTTTCCACAATTTGTTAAAATTTGATTCCCAAATGCATTAATTTAATTACTTCCCTCAAAATTTATTGAAAATAAAAAAAAATATGAAAAAGAAATTGCATGTACATAAGTATTCAGTCTTTGCTTAATACTTTGTTGAAGCATCTTTGGCACCAATTACAGCTTCAAGTCTTTTTGACTTTGATGCTCCAAGTGTGGCACACCATTTTCTTGGGCAGTTTCTCCCATTGTTCTTTGCAGAACCACTGAAGGGTCATAAGGTTGGATGCCGAACATTCACAGAGTTGTCCTGTAGCCACTCCTTTGTTATCTGTATGCTTAGGGTCGTTGTCCTGTTGGAAGTTAAACCGTCACCCCAGTCTGAGGTCCAGAGCGCTCTGGAGCAGGTTTTCATCAAGGATGTCTCTACCAGGGCTGTAGCTATCGAGTATTCTACCAATTATTCCAGTGATTAATTCAAGTAATCAGTTAAGAAGGAATTTTTTTTTTTATTATTAAGAGCAAAACTAAATATACAAGAGAAAATAAGACGGGTCTCTAAAGATGAAAAGTCATTTGTTTCCTTTTTAGAAAAATTTTTTATTGCTAAAATTGCATACAATAATATATGTGAAAACTAAAACCATTCAGTGCATTTAACATCAATATTATATCAAAATACAAATGTATTAAAAAAAATTTAAACATCATTTTGAGGCTAATTTAAAAAAATAATAATAATTAAACTCACTTTATGGTGTTTTCTTTGTTTCGGTTTAAATTCACCTTTTTTTTTTTTTCGCAATTCTGATTTGTTCTTGCCATTCTGGCTTTATTAAATAATTAATCTGCAAAACCGGTGACCTCTAGTTTCTACCATACAGTCTTGGAGTATTGTGCATAGACACAGTGCTTCATCAGCATTAATTTATTTTGTTGGGGGTGAAGCCTTACTTGTCAATTTAAATCACTGGTTCTCAAACATTTTCAGCAGGAGGCGCTCTTGTGTAGGGTGAATCCTTTTGTGGACCCCAGAAGAAAACTCCCAGTGCAAAATATCCTCAAACTTACAATTTTACTTGAACATTTTTGATTGTACCAAAAACAAAAATATTATACAATGGTGGAAACGTAACTTTTTTGTTTGTAGTCTTATTTCTCTGATGTTGAATATACTTTTTATTTATTTTTAAATCTACATTTCATAAAATACACTAGTACATTAACAAAGGTTTTAGTGATTCAGTGTGCTGCGCTTTTTTCTTTTTTTTTTTACATTGACAATGCTGATATACAAGTGAAATCATTTTTTATGTAGATTCTAAAATCTCTATGCAGCCCCCTAGCGACATCTGGTGGCCGCAAGTTTGAGAACCGCTGAAACAAATTAAGTTGTATAACTTTATAACCACTTTAAGGAGGTTTGTATGACTCTCACATTATAAGGAAGAAATTGAAGGAAAGCATTTGTTGCTCACAGAACAGCACATTCCTATTGGAAAAATGTTAATCCTCCTCCTTTCCTTGTGCTGATTCAAGTCAATGAAGTAATGTTGAACAAATAAAACATTTTGAGCGCAATGGCATATGTTTTTGATCTCCTGGGAATTTGCCCAACAGCAAGACATAAACTAAACACACCTTGACTGACAGCTGATGTGTTTATCTAGCGCAAGTAACCACATAACAAAGTGGCTATTATTTCATCATATATTTAATGTCGATTTTTGTTCTCTGTGCTCAATTATTTTCTCTAATTTTTATATACACTTTTGTTTATTCGTTTATTTTTTTTTTTCAATGCAGTGGTGTGTTTTTTGTGTATGTTTGCTGTGTGAACACAAACAAAGGCAATCGATTCAGCAAATGGGTGGATATGTGTAAAAATATGCCCTTGTGTGGTGTAATGTTGTAGCTCAAAACTGCAGGGCAAGAGTAATAACAAAGCCAGGCCACAAACGTAGACAGAAATAATATGGATGACAACCAAAAAAAGAGATGCCCAATAGCTAGTTTGCAAGAAGAGTGCGGAACACACAAAATCAAATCACAGAGAAACAAATTGGTTTAGCGGGTTTTTGAGGTACTCGAAAAACTTTGGCTTCGACTTAATGTTTTCGGTGTTTTAAGGAAATTAAACTGGATGGTCTCTGAAAAATGGGACTCAAACCGTTTAGTTTACAGGCTGTTTATTTTCTCCAGCTCGTCTACTCCAAGAATGCATACATACAAAAGGACGGCTAGTCCTCGGTCTCCGACTAATACTGGCGATCTCTACACCCCGGCACATGAAGAAAACGTGCGCTTTATCCATGACAGTAAGTCTCTTCCACTATGCATGCATTTTATGTGCTTTTTTTTTTTCTTCATTTCATTTGAAATGAGGAAAATTAAAGCCAGTATCCAGTGTAATCTTGAATCATTTAAAATGACAGCATCCATATGCATAGACTTAGAACTAGATGTACTAAAAATGCGCTTATTGACCGAAACCCTTAAAAATGTTTATAATGTTTCTTATGCCCTCCTTCCAGCATGGCTGTGTGTTCTTAGAGATATTAAATCACCGCAAAACAGTGAACGAGGACCACAAGAATATGTGGAGAAAACCCCAAACCCTAACCTGCTTTGTGAGTTTCCAAAAAGCATCATATTTGTGTGATATTGTTTTATTTATGATGTTTGGTTTTTTTTATGTAATTTTATGTATGGTAAGCTATTGCAGTGCGATTTGTTTGGAGAATAGAATTGCCAGATAACTGGCCACTTGTATATAATAAAATATTTATATAATCACTCAACATTCCTTAGCTAGTCCACATGAATGTTTACTACTTTAAATTTGCCTTGTTTAATCCTTAAAAATGGTTAATGGTTGGCAATAAGCCTGAGTCAGTCACCACATCGTAATTGCACATGCCACTGATTTTGTTCTACCTGAGATGATGCATAACATTTTAACATATCAGTGGCTACTGTAACTAAATTGCACCATCTACTGTTAGGTGGGGGGAATGCATTCATTGTAATAATTTAACAATGAGGAAACAGGATTGAACTTTATGTAGCTGCACTTTGTCCTTTTTTATTTTGCACTTTATGTAGCTTTGTGTTGTGTTGTAGCTTATGTTGTTTAGTGTAGCACCAGGGTTCTGGAGGAATGTTGTCTCGTTTTTACTGTGTACCACTGTGTATAGTAAAAATGACAATAAAAGCCACTTGACTTGAATATTATTGATCAGAGAGTGGGAAATCAAGAGCAAATAAGTAATATTGCTCTATATCGCCTCAGCAATTCACACCCAGGTTTATTGTAGCAAATCCTATTTTTTGAGTCCACGATTAAAAAAATAAAATAAAATCCTGATCAAGCATGTGTTTTGTTTCAGCCTTCACCCCGGTGGACCTGAATGAACTCAGGAGGCCAAGCACACAGGACTGCAAAAAGTCTTAGTGAATTTCCTTTCTAATCTTGGTCCAGCAGCTTTTTTTCCTCCCCACTCATTCTCTTTGGGACCTTTTTTTATGCCAGCAGCCTTCTGTCAGCCACGTAAGTCCAGAAATCCTCTTCCTTCGCTGCCTCATCGAACTGTGGTCTGGAAAAACTTGCTGATGTATGTTCAAGGCCCGTCACATCCCTGATTCTCATGCCGATACTGCGCAACTCTTATTAGCCGATTTCAGGGAATTTGTTGTCAACTTTTCTTTTGTATTCTGGATTCATTTTCGTATGCGTTGTGTATTATAAAGATTATAAACCGGCAGAAGGAGAAGGCAGGAGGAACTTGGCATACGGTGACAGGGAAGGAGTTGCCCCCTCTGAAAAAACATGAAGGGCACTTTCTTTGGAAGGAAAGTGCCCAAAGGCTTTTTTTTTTGTTTGTTTGTTTTTTTTTAATTTGGTAGAATAAAATATTGAAATAGTAAAGGCAGGCCAAATATTTTTTAACCAAGATACCACATTCTTCTTCTTTTAAAAAAAAAAAATAACAAAAAACATACACATTACATTTTTCTGTCTTTTAAGCCTTGAAATTTAAATAAAATGATCTTTTATGCTATCTCAACCAACAGCTCACATTTGCTTTGTTCTCATTTCCTTCCATTCCATGTTTTCTCTCACTAACTGATAGTCTTACTGTAAAACGTGCTTTTGTTTGATTTAATCATATAAAAAAAAAAAAAACAGTTCATTACATGCTGGTGCTGAACAGTTTGAAGTCTAAACAAATATCTGGGAAGTGAATATGTCAGCAATGATCACTCATAGCAAAGTGTAAATGCCTGTTTAATCATTTTATTTTGCAAGGGTTGGTAGTGTCATGGTATTGTTGACCCCTCATACAGTATATGGACAACTCGATTGGAACACCTGACTGTTCCAGCCATGTGTGGTTCTTTAGAAAAACTGTTACCCCAAAGTTGGAGGCACACAACTGAATAAAATGTCTGAGTGTGGAAGCATTACAATTTCCCTTCGCTCAAATAAGAAAACACAACCCTGTTCCAGCATGACTATGCCCCTGTGTACAAAGCGTGCTCCAGGAACATATGGTTTACATGGATTGGCGTGGAAGATCTACAGTGGCCTGCTATAGAGCTTTTGGGATGAATTGGAACTCAGACTGCAGCCTGGACCAAGCTGGAGCAATAACAGATGTAGAATAAATATTTTGCAAACATAATCCATTTAATAATATTTAAATCTATGATTCGGATGAGTTGTTTTTGAATGTCCAAATTTGATATTATTCATAGTCCTACTTGTTTTGTTGAGAATTTAGGTAGCAATATACAGGCCAAATGTTGCTTTTTCCATTATATAACCAGACCTGTGCTTGAAGAAGTATAGGTCCTGGATATAACTGATATTTTTCTAATGTACTGTGTAACAAATTTCATAGATTTCTCTACGCTTTCACTATTTTCACAGCCAGGGAAACAGGATATACTTAGAAGGTCTGTCTTATTAAGAAATCTTATTTGTTGATCCAAAACATTGATAAGTAGGTACAAATAGTGCAGACCCAATCACACTATTTGATTAAACTCTGCACACAGACTTCCTGATTAATATTTCTGACTGCACTTGCTTCTCTACTAGCACAAGACTAATAAACTAATGTAGTGTCTTACTAAAGTTTGTAACCCTTTCCAAAAGTCATGCCCAGTTTTAGTAAAGCAGTTCAGGGAGTTTTAAATGCAGTGTTTCCTTTTAATTTCTACTTATTTAACCACATAGCCATTTCCTCATATCATTTCTTTCCCATTATCCAAATGAAATCATCTACTTGAGGCAAATCTCACTGTTTTGTTTTTTTTTGTCCTACAAAGGACATAAGAATGGAGCTGAACACTCTACAATGTAAAGAAAGGCATTTCTGCTTGTTTTCTACTGTAGAGTAGACAACAGTTCACCAGTTGAGTAGGCTAAAATTACTCCCTACTGAATATAACTGAGTTTGAAATATAATCATACAGGAAAAAAAAAACATTTAAATAAAAAAAACACCTAAATGTCTCCAATGATCTAAGTAAACCTCTGATCGCTATCATCTATCGGCCTCATACATTTATTACAGCAGCCTTCGCCGCAATCATGTTTAAGCCAGAAATTATCATCATGATTCATGAATTGCTAATAAAATTTATAAATGAATAGGGGAGGAAAAAGCCACAAAAGCAGTTGCTTTTATTTCTGCAGATTTTAACCATAAGGCCTATCAGAATGCTACAAAAAGAAGTGCATTAGGTCTTTTGTTGCATTCCAGGGTACATTGAGACGCCTTCACATTCACACCGTCAATGTGAAGTAGTCATGCGCATCCTGACCTGCTCTGAAAGTGATCTGAGTGATTGCAATCACAATGTGTCTTTGAGACACATTCACACCTGGGCTTGGCATTATCCACTTGTGATCAAATCACTCAGGATGCATGCTAACGCAGGCGTCAACGGGTCCTCACTCTCTTTCACTCCCAATTGGCTGGGTCTACTGCCAGTCACCAAGTTACGGGGCTTCTTTTATGCCTAAAAGCTGGTGTGATGTGATGTACAAATTGCCCACAAATTGCACTGCCGTTAATATATGTGCTCTCTGCTTTCTACAACCATCAAAACTTAATCTACTGATTGAGAGAATTCTGGTTTAATTTCAGATTTGAATATTGTTTAATATTACCAATGCTGGGTTTAACTAATAACCTGAAATTTAAAATTATTTATTAGACAGACAAAAAAAAAAAAAAAAAAAACGCAGTGTTTCTTAAATGGGTTATGTGGTTTATTTTTATTCATCTAGTTTTGTTTTTCTTTGTTAATGTACAATTATAAATGCTATTTATAATATGTATACAAAACACATTCATAAAAGTTAATGTATTTATGGTATTCTTAGTCAGCTTGACTTTAAATTAAACAGATGGAATACAACACTGAACTTCTTAAACACAAGTGGGATTGTGAATAATGTTCTTTTGAACCTGTTGTGCTCTGTGTGTGGAAAGTTCATGAATAAAAACCTTATTGCCTATAATACAAGGATGCCCAAACACAGCATGGGCCATGCCATATATATATATATATATATATATATATATATATATATATATATAATGTATGTGTGTGTGTGTGTGTGTGTGTGTGTGTGTGTGTGTGTTTATTTATTTATTTTTAATAAGTTTCTTATAAGAGGCCACTGAATAGCTTTAATATTAGGCATTGAACTTTATTGTACATTAAATTGCATTGTTTTCAATTATAATTTAAGGTTCACCAGGGCCGGTTCAACATTTGGAGGCCCCCTGGGCTCCTTCCCACCACCTTTCAGAATAAATAAAAGAGCACTTAAAACATATACAAGACCAAAACTAAAAAAATAAAGAATATATATATATATATATATATATATATATATATATATATATATATATATATATATATATATATATAAATAAAAGTGCATCCGAACAAGCTCTGTTTCTTCTTTTTTATTCCTTGTATAAAACAAGTAACTACAGAGTAAAATAATTTGTTTTTATCATGTTTTTTATTACTTAAATGGTAACTTTAGTAAGTTTTATGTTTATTTACAGTAGGCGGTGAAGGCGCCGCATCCTAACCACCAGAAAACCACTAGCACACTGATACAATATTTGGGTTAATAAACATTATGGCATACTTTACTCTACTGGATATGGACATCATTTCCTCTTCCCACTGAAACAATATAGACTATAGATTGTCATATTATCTGTTGCATCTAAAAACCCTAAATATGCACTCTATAATCAAATCAACAGCGGAAGTAAAAGAGACAAACTACTAACCAAAAAGAATAATTCACCTTTTCAATTGTGCTTGTAAGCTTAAATTGTATTTATTCAGTAAATACAACAGCATCATTTATCTAAAATCTAAAAAGAGTAATTAAGAACTAGGCTATTATGATAGCGTAAACATCAACGGAATCTATTAGATATACAGTTAAGGTTCTGTTTTTGAAATAATAAACAATGCTTTAGCCTAGCTCCTATTGCAGTTTTTATTTACAAACTTTTTCTTTACTATTTTGAAAGTTATCTCCTGACACAGTGTCATCGTACAGTCGTTCAGCGAGGAAGCAAAGCGTCATTCAAGGCTCAAAGGTCAAAGCGAATTTAAAGTCTTAAAGTCGTCACGGCGTTCACGATAAACCGGTCGTCAACTCAATAAACCGGCTGCAAATGATAATCCATCTTTAAATGGCGCTGAAGTGAACTGGCAGAATAATGTTTATTTTAATAATACATTATAATAAAAAATACATGACAGCTTACATAGCTGCATCACGAGCTGAGCTTTCTTTCTGTGCCTGTTTAGCTTTTCGCTTAGCAGACCCCGAGGGATGTGTTCGTCTGGTGCCACCAGGTCAGTATGCAAAAAAGTTTGGATTTTGTTCATCACTGTACACAGTCTCTTCATGCATAAACAGTGATATGAACTGGTTCCACTTCAGGTGAGTCAGGTGGGTCAGATTTTATATCCAATGGACAAAGAGATTCTGACGCATTCGGACCCTCACTTCCAGACTGTGCAACAGTTTTTTCCTTTAAGCCATTGGGCTCCTCAACAAACAGAACTAAAGTGTACAAAACACACACACTCACTCAACTGTGTGTACTGAACTGTACAACCTGAACTCAACACACACTCATTACTCATCTCACTCCTTTCCACCACCCATATTATATTTAATCATATTTTACTGTTTACATGCTGTTTCGCACCTCTCGACAGCTGCTATTGCTGCTTTTGCACAACATCGTGTTCATGTTTACAAATAAACGTTTGTTTACAGTTCTCTTTTACACATTACTGTATAACATATACAATAAGTTTACAAGTCGGTGCTATTTTGTGTTTTGTGTATCTGTCCCACACCAAACTGTTTGCACTGTTTTTTGTCTGCACTGTTTGCCCTCAGTTGCACACGATGCACTTTATGTGGCGAAGACATTTACCTTGGTCCTAAACTCTGTTCTGTTTTGTAGCTCTATGTTGTTTAATGTAGCACCAGGGTTCTGGAGGAACGTTATCTAATTTCACTGTGTAATATGTCAGCTATATATGGTAGAAATGTCAATAAAGCTTCTTGACTTGACTTGAAAAGACTCGAATCTATAGCTAGCACCGGCCCTGAGTTTCACTGAACTAAAACTTTGAAAATAAAACGGCAACTATAAATAAGAGTACCCATGACAGCTGTTATTCTTATATATTGTTTGGTAATAATGCAACATTTATTCTAGGCCCAAGTTTGATTTGTAGCCCTTAGTAAAAAAAAAATGTTTGGGCAACTCTGGTCTAAATGGACGTGTATGAAACGTAGCGAGTTTCACCGATCAACCTGATTGGCTCAGCTACCGTAGAAGCGCTCACCCTTCGTCATCACGCCTGTGAAGTCGCGGCGCCTGTTACGTCATCGCGTCTGCAGTATATAAAGCGTAAGTGCGGGTTTTCCTCTGTTACAGGTTCTGGTTAGGGTCGGAGTAGCTTTAGCTGCTAGTAGTGTTTTTCTTTTTTCAGTCAATAGGCGCGTTAGCATTAAACAATGGTAGACAAGATGGATATGTCGTTGGACGACATCATCAAGCAGAGTAAGCAGCGGGGAGGCGCGGGCGGCCGCGGTGGGAGAGGTGGCCGGGGCCGAGGAGGCGCTGGCGGCGGACGCGGCGTAGGAAGCGCCGGTCGGCTGGGAGGCAGCCCCGGTGGAAGCTATGGAGGTCGCGGCGGAGGCTTGGGCCTAATGAGGAATCGACAGAACCTGGGCCGTGGCAGAAGCAGCAGACCCACACCGTACAGCAGGGTAGGAGAAAGCTAAAGAAAACAAAACAAATTGGCTGAGAAAAGCGGACCGAACCTTGCGCACATCCAAAAATGCCTGGGTGAAGTCCCCGTGTTTCCTTTCTAGGCGTGCTAGCATACGCGATGGCTAGCTCGCTAGTCCGCCGTGCTACATGCCTCTCCGGAGTTTCTCTGGAAATGTGATAGAATGTGGAGAAGCTCTTTAAATTTGGCTCTTAAAGTTGTGCATAATAATCTCTCCTCTCCCCACACCCTATTTTGTCTTTTCGTCGTTTTGAGAGAGAGCAAAAAAAGAGAAAATAAAATGAAGAATATGGAGTCCATGAGCTAACATGGCTACATCGTGGCTAAAGTGGTTTAGCGGCTAACCTTCAGCGAACGGCGCCATTTTGGATCCAACATCTTCTCTGTCGGTGAAAATGGTGGCTTTTCCATTAGTGCTTACTTCGACGGCCGACGTCCATCTCCCGAAAGCATCCGAGATGACCAGCGGCACATCTTGAAGATTTCGTCAGTTTTTTCCCCACCTTTGTTTTTTAAGGCCTGGTCTGACGGAGGCCTGTTTTCTTGCTGGAGTTCTTTGTCTGGGAGGGGCCCGGGTTCAGTCATTAGTGGTACTGTAGTATTTTAAAGATAAATACATCAGGAAATGGACTTCAGCTTTTAGTTGACCACACCTAAGCTTTTTTATTTTTATTTTTTTTAATATTGGGTTAAAAGAGGCTAAACCTTTCCCATGTTTAACATTACAAGCTGTGCCAAACATGTATGATTCAAAATGGACGCTCGTTGGTCGCAAGGCAGCCAGTAATGGACTTTTTATTTTTTCATCGGCATTTTATGGACTTCAGAGATTCATCCCAGCACCATTTCCAGTGGAACCTCACATCTGGAGGGCTAGGATTCATTTTAACATGAACGGCAAGAGACTTTTGGGGGTTGTTTTCCTGGCTTGGTATAGTTACTTCCCAGTTGCAAGAATTTCAATAGAAGAATAGCAGTACCTCACCAGGTGTAGGCGTTCAGAAATTTGCACAATCCATAGGTCCAGTCTGTTTTCACCCCTGGTTTACGGGACAGACAAATCTATATTTAAATGATGGTTTATGGCAGACTAGGAATCTGGTGGACCCCCAAGAAATGGATTGAGAAATTTAGGAATTCACATTGTATGCTTTTACCTTTTTTTTTTTTTTTTTGGGTTAAATAAATCTTTTTTATAGCCTTCCCCAATCTGGATTCCTACACTTGGTGAACAGTGCTGCACATGTCGGTCCTTTCTCTGCATTGTTTACTTGTTTGTAGTGATGGGGTGGGCAGGGATTGCTGGATCGCACTGAACACTGTTAGCTGGGTGCCGTCGGCCTTGTTGAGGTGGAGCCCCCCTGCTTGCCCCAGCACCCAGCCCGAGTGGACTGTCAGTGAGAGACGGGATCCGAAGTCAGCAGGTGCGTTCTCTCTCGTTTGTTGCAGCCCAAGCAGCTCCCCGACAAGTGGCAGCATGACCTGTTTGACAACGGCTATAGCACCAATGCTGGAGGCGGCGGCGGCGGTGGTGGAGGAGCAGGAGTTGAAACCGGTGGAAAGCTGCTTGTGTCCAATCTTGACTTTGGTGTCTCCGATGCAGACATTCAGGTACTGCATAAGTCTAGCTAATACTGTTATGGTTTAATCAATATGTTGTCTTAATCAGTTGTTCATGAATCTGTTCCTTCTATGCAGGAGCTTTTCGCAGAATTTGGCACCTTGAAGAAGGCTGCGGTCCATTATGACCGGTCCGGCCGGAGTCTCGGCACTGCAGATGTCCACTTTGAGAGGAAAGCTGATGCTTTGAAAGCAATGAAGCAATACAATGGTGTTCCTCTTGATGGTGAGTTACGGACATAGCCTGCTTTTGTTTTTTTTTTGTTTTTTATCCCCCTCTGATGTAATCTCTGTTAAGGTTCCAGATGATTCAACTGTCGTTGGCTCTGTTGCAGGTCGTCCAATGAACATTCAGCTAGTTACATCACAGATTGATGCACAGAGACGAGGTCCAGTGCAGGGGTAAGCAATTTTCTTGTAGCTAGGGTCAGTTTTTGAGTTGGACTAAATAAAATGGTAAAATATTTAACTTTTTTTTATTTTTGATACCTTCCAGCCTGATTCGTGGTGGTGGCGGTGGTGGAGGCATGAACAGAAACAAGATGGGGAGCTTTGGCGGCATGCAGAGAGGACGAGGAGGTCGGGGAGGTGGTGGCCTCAGAGGCCGTGGAAGAGGGGGCAGAGGCAATAACAAACAGCAGCTCTCAGCAGAAGAGTTGGATGCCCAGTTAGATGCCTACAATGCCAGAGTATGTTTGCCATCTTTTTTTGGTGGGGGGGGTAAGAAATCTGGACTCTTCAGTGTGTAACTTTCCATTTGTTTTTACAGATGGACACCAGCTAAGCAGTCTTGGCTATGCAGTCTTGGTTTTTTGGCAGCGACATGGGATTGCGGTTTAGCTTCAACATGCCGGACGTTTTACATTTACATGTCTTCAAAAGTGATTTAAATTTGTGCACCAGTTTTCTCCTTTTAAATGCAATGACATTTTTTTACCTACCATTTATTGTTTTATTTCCTTTTTTTTTTTTTTTTTGAAACTTAGTCTGACTGTAGGACTTGAGCAAGGAAGGTGCTTGTCTTTACTTTCCTCTTAGTTCATTGTAATAAAACCTGCAGTACATAGTATCCAAGAAGTGACTCTGCTTCCTTTTGTATACAAGTAATTAGTGTAAAAAACTGTACAGATGTTTGATTGTAATGCCATTAGCAACTATGATATTGTTCCTCTGCTGTTAATACTGCTGATGTCTAGCATTTAGAACACACATGGCAGGTTAGTTTGCACTTCATTTGGATTTTTAATCCTTTTTATAGCGCTCCATAAATGCTGTTTGTTAATCACATTAAATATTTGTACATAATGGCAGTGATTGTGTAAGTCTTATGATTAAATGAAAACACCTTCCAGAGTCTTCTGTTTAAGTTTTCACTGAATGATTCCAGCTGGCAGGAAACTACATTCTTTGTGGAATTGTTTGGAACAAGGACTAATTTGGAAAGCATGTTATTAAACAAGGTTTTTTTATTTAAGCCTTGCCCTAAAAGAGAACTTGGTATTTATAGTCTCCCCCTCCCACGGGTCAGTTTGTTAATTCCCTTAACTAAATGTTGTATTCCAGTTGTGTGTAGCAAAGTATGTTTTGTAATCTTGGGTCTAGTCAATTTTCTGCCTTGCATTGTTCACCAGATCTCAGGTGTTGCACATTACTCAAGAATTAAAGCCCATGTAACTGATAAGTCAAGTGGGAAAACTAAATTAGCCCTGTGTGACGAAAAGCTGTTACGGAATTATTATTTTTTTGTCTGATTCTAGCTGTTCAATGGAAGACTGGGAGATCTGTAGGATTTTTTTTTTCTGCAAACATTTTAAGATAAACTACAAGTATCTAAAGTTGAATACAAACTAAAGTCATGTTTATTAATGTTTGTATTTGGATTGGTATGAGACATGATGGGTTCAATGTGGCTGCATGCCAGAAATTAAGTATAATAAGAAAACTTACAGCTGTTGTGATTTGCTTTGATTGGTTGCAAATTTTGCTTTTGCATTACTGTATTTTGGCCTTAAGATAAATGCTTTACTCAAGCAGTGCATTTATCCCCCAAAAAAATTTTTGGCCCTCACATGTTTTGAGAAATCATTCTGAATCAGCCAGCATATGAAAGAAACGCTTGCTGCACTTCAATGCTAAACGTAAAGAAAACGACATTGAAAAAAGAAAAAACCGCATCAACAGATTTTTTTTTCCTCCTCACGACGCCCTAATTTTTGACTCGTTTTTGGTTGGCGGACGGTGTCGTTTGGTCTGCGCATGTGCGCAGAAGGGTCGCTCGCGAGCACGCGCGCCCGCGCCGGTATTCCCGGAAGCTCGTGGCTGTCAGACATCGCCGCTCCCTCCTCGCGCCATTGAGAAGTCAGTTGACGCTCAGCGTTAGCCTTCTAGACTCCCACACGGAAGCTCGCAGCTCTTCGGTAAGCGCTTTTTAACACCAGATATCTCGATGAATTAAATAAATATACGTGATTGTGCGTTGTTCTGCAGGGGAAAAAAAAATCTGAAAGCGGTTTGGGTTGTTAGTTTATGAATAGAGTCTGGACGTCTCATGAGCTCCCGTGCTAACGCTCTCGAGTCGGGAACTCGCTAAAGGGAAGGGGGAAAAAAAGCTGAAGTTGCTCCTCAGATATTTCCATAATAAATAAATAATTTAATTTTGGGGGAATTATTTGCATTTCTTTTTGTTTGTGTGTATTTTTTTCAATATCCAGCCATAGCCGTTGTGTTAGCAGTCTGGTCTGGTCTGCTTGTCTCACGTGCTGCTCAGAACCGGGGCTGAATAATGATCACTTATTGTCTGTGGCAGGATGAAACCCCGAATGTAGTTTGTAACCTAACGTGGATTTGTTAGAACAATCTGCACACGTGCTTTTTTTTAATCTTTGGAGGAGAAAAATACACGATTGCCGCCATTATGTGAAGGTTTAAAAGTTGTAAAACGGATCCACGCTTTTGACATTTCCTTTTTTTTGTTTCGGAGTCCGCGGCTGTGGGAAAGTTGAATTACTTTTCCCTCAGAGGGATTAAACAAAAGCCAAAAATAAAGCTCCCGGAAATACACAAACAGTGCAGCATCTGCTGAAACGCATGTCTTAAGTAATTAAAGGCTTCATATATGTGTTGCTAAACGGAGTGACATGAGCTTCCAGAATCTTCGAGACAATTGAATAAGTCGGTAATGCTACACTGTTCTACATGAGTATACACCGGAGTGTGCTTTCATCCCACTTTCCGCGTGTATTAAATTACTGTGCTGCTGTTTATACAGTGCTAACTTTTTTTTTTTTTTATCTTCTCTGGGTGTTTAATGGCCGTCTTGCTAGGCTAGCGAGCAAGTGTAATTTTTTTGTACCCGTATTTCGGGTAAGCCCCGCCCCTGTGTCGAGATTGCGCGGACGTAATTCTCCAATCAGAACTCGGGACTGGAGAATTGACCAATCCTCGGGTTAGATGTGTGTGTGGTTCGGCAGCAGCAATAAATACGGGTGGGAGAATAAGGGTGTAACTTCCTGTCTTTCGATAATCAAGAATTGATAGGTCAAAGGTGGTTAAAAATGCGGTCAAATAATTATTTTTTATTCATCTCTGATTTCCTTGTAGTTTGTGATTAGGGATTGTATTGTGTGCTTTTGAGTTTGAGAATCAGCTCCTGGGTTGCATACAGGAGTGGTTTATTCTTGATCTGATTTAGATCGGGGTTATGGTGAGTGTAAATGCGGAGATTGTGGCTCTGATTTGCCCGAGAAGGAGACTTGGATATTTGTTGATGTTCTAAAATGAAAGAGAGAAAAGGCAGGCGCCTTGGTGGAGGAGAGGAGAGGAGGGGATCGGGGTGGTGGTGGAAGTGTCTATACTATGAGTCGAAACCTTAAAAGAGGAATACTAAAAGCAGCCACACCGCTTTGTCTGATCTGCTTCCTCTTCCTCGTCCTGCCTGAGTTTCTAGTCTGTTCTGGGTGCAGTAAAAGCAGGGCGGTGTCTGCCCCCGCGTCACTGCTGCAACTTCTCTCCGGCCAAATCTGATGCGACTCTTAACGCCTTCACGCCATCTTTCCATTCATCTAAGTGTGATCTCTAATGCCAAAGTGTTCTGTTGCTCGACAGACCGGTTGATCTTTGGGTGAAAGGCAGGCTAGGTCATGTGAAAAGTTCACATTTAGGACAGACCGGGTTTAAACTGCACTACTCTGAACCGGATTTGTAAAATTCGTCGGTTTAAAGAAAAAAAAAAAAAAAAACAGAAGGAAACTCGCAGTATATATAAATTGTTCAGCAGTTGTGCTTGGTGGCTTTTTTTCTTTTTGTCTGATATTAGTGCCTTTGCATATCAAGACGGCTGACAAGTGTATTTAATTTACTTTTTAAATAAAATAAATATATTTTATTAAAGAAAATATATAATTTAATTGGTTGTCCATTCAGATTGGGGGGAAAAACAACCTTTATGTAGTCTAATCTTATGACTAATCGTTTTAAATGAAATCGGATTGTATGGGGTTGTACTGATCTGAACTAACCCACTACATAGGACAAGACAGTCACTGATTAAACACTCGATTCAGATTTTTCCCCCCATAACGGATATAAAAAATACCTTGTGTGAATGTGAATATCTCTCCTCCTTTCTTCATTTGGTGTAACCATGCTTTGCATTTGCACAGAACTTTTGTGATTTATTATATATATGTATGTATGTATGTAATATCCCGCACCAAAGGTCTATCGCTGGAGGATTTTCACCATGTAATCTCAATTGTAGACATTGTTGTGCATGGGGTGTAAAGTTCAGCTCAGGTTTTATTTATACCATGTCCTACTGTGTGGCAAATTAGAATTTTTGAAAGGCAACCAGAATCCAGATTAAAGCAAAACCACCCAAGTGCTCCAACTTTTCTCCATATGTAAATAAGGGTTGATGCAGAAGTGCATTTACACCAACCGTGTTGTAAATTCAACTGATTGGCTTTGGTACCCTCATGAATTACAAGAGTAAAATGTTAATTTGATATATTTTTATTAAGTATGATTTATATATTGTGTGAAGATTAACTGCTAATGAAGTAATAATACTTTCTTTTTTTTCCCCTCTCTTTTTCTCTTTTCTTAGAATAGGAATGAAAACGAAAGATTATTGGTTGATTCACGTTTTTCCAGTAAAATAAAACAAACGGATGAATGACTGATAAATCAGTGTCTGAATGCATTGCAAATGTCTCTTTTAAATGTACCTTAAACTCGGATGTGTTTGAACAACATCTTAATCATCTTACTTTCTCCAGCAGTTTGATGGAAAGTGTGAAAGTTGGCTTGTTTGGTCTGTTGTTTTGAATTAATGTCCAAAATAAACTCTGCAGTCTGATGAATATACTGGAATGGAAGCATAAAAGTGAAATACAGGTAAATTAATAAAAGCATCAGCTTTGTGCCGTATAAAGGCACCATAACCTCATACCACTGTTTATAGCATCATTTAGCTAGTGACATGAAAAGTGACCAGGCAGCATTTTTATGAATTTTTTTTTTCTCCCTTACATTAGACTACATCTCCCCCCTTCTCCATGGCATGCTTGGTTACTTTCTCAGTAGTATGAGTCATAATTTAATTTTCTTCTTGACATAAAGTGAGCCCCAAGTGCTTAAAATTTTTTTTTAATTCACACACCAGTGCTAATGAAAATGTTAATGCACAACTTGAACGTGCCTCTGTATTTGTTTTATGTCAGTTAATTAATCGAGTTCTTTTATGAATCCTGTGTGTGTGTGTGTGTGTGTGTGTGTGTGTGTGTGTGTGTGTGTGTGTGTGTGTGTGAGGGAAATAGCAGTCCTGGTTAGAAGGTCGTGGTTGCCACGAGGCCACCTGGGGAGTTTGGATTTCATCATTGAAAGGTAGTGTCTGAGCTCATTTTCTAAACACTGGAGCACTCTGGACAGGTAACACACAAGATGCTGCGGGATGAGAAATGGAGGGACAAGGAGATGATTCAGGCCGAAGAAAACGCCAGAAAGTTTTGGATAATTTCAAACTAAAACACAAACACTGAACAGTGCGAGTACAGTTTTTAAAGTCATTTGAAATAGTTTTTTTTTCTTCTTCTATACAGCGCGTTAAAATAGTCAGAGCAGGTAGTCGAGTGGGCTTTTAAAGCTGCCGATAATTACACGGATTTAGTGCGTGGAAAATTTTGAGCATCTTTTCCGGAGACAATAGAACCTGCTGTGCGAGATTTAATAAATAGATACATGTATGAGAATAATAGTTTCATTAAACGATTATTTTCAACTCTATGCGGCCACTGCAGATGGACTTTAGGACCACACTTGTATTTGTATTATGATGTTATATGGCAATTAAATGCACCAAATGGGTCTAGTTTTCATATATTCTTGTATGCAATAATTTCAGCAATAAAAATTTTTTCTAAAAAAGAAAACAAATTACTTGTTAATTTTCAAAGAGTCTTATTCTGTTCCTCTTATTTTCGCTAGAATACTCGATTACTAAAATAATCGATAGCAGCAGCCCTACAATGGACTTGTGATAGTGTTATTTAATAAAGTGAGGTATTTCCTTTGAACCTTTTATAGTGGTATAATCAAAAAATTTTGAAACCCTTTGTGAAGACTTTTCGAAGGTTATTAATTGTTCAGAGTAAACATTATTTCCCCAGTGACTGTTAGTGTTCAAGCATGGCCTTGGTGATTGTCTCTCTGCCTTTTTTTTCTTGCAAATGTGCTCCGAGCGGAAGAGGTCTAGCAAAAGAAGCTGTAAGAAACAGGAACCAGAAAGAATGTAGCCCTGCGTCACCTCAAGTGCATTTCCTATCATTGATATCATGCACAGGCTGTAAGATGGGTTTTTTGTGGCTCTCATTAGATTAGATTATAAGATTTTTTTATTTTTTACTGATGCTGTCGCAGTTCCCTTTTTTTTTTTTTAAAGCCAGAGCTAGGAAAAGGACAGTTATTCATGTTGCCATGGTTCTGTGTACACCAGATAACTGTAATTGTAAAACATGCATCACATGAACCAGCTTTTTGACGCCACTGCATGAATATCATTCCTTTGGGCTTAGCAGAGTTTTCAGGAATCATTTCAACTTAATGGAAAAATGAAATTGTAAAATGAAAACAATAATCTATCTGTGTTCGATTAAAACCCCTTGTTCTAAATCAACAGGACTTTGAACTCGTCTTAGTCCAAGAAGAAATAAACTTTAGGATTGAATGAATAACACGGTGCGCAAGCTACAAAGGTAATCCTATTTAACCCCGACGCGTCAAATGTAGTGTAAAATGCACAATCTCTAACCACAGCTGCATAGAGGTGAAGGCAGATGCTGAGAATCTGATGCCAGGTGTTCAGTCCGTTACCTCCAGCTATAATTTTAATTACACCCTGTTACACAGAAAGCTCCAAAGTGCATATGAGGTGCAACATGTACAAAGAGAGAGGAGTAAAAAGAGGAGAGTGGCCTTATTAAAAACTCATGTAAAATACTTTGACCTTTTGTTGAATGTTTTGGCATGTATGCATACACACCCAAGAAGACATCTAGATGATTCTCACAGCCTGTGGTGGTTATAAAGGGTGTATGACTTCTTAACATTAAAGCACCATGGCTCAGATTTAGAATCTGAGCACATCTAGCGGTTTGAGAACTCAGCCGGTCCCAGGGGCTCTGAGCCTCAATCTGAACAAAAGAGCAGCTCCCATCTTCCCAGGCTGAGTGTCTTTCAGCGTGTTCTTTGGCCACGCTGTATTCTTACATCACTTGCTGTTCTATGCAGTCGTCATCTGCCTGGTAATGTGCATTTAGTTTTAACACTTGCTGATGCTGGTTACAGCATGGCACAAGTGCTGTTGACTAGGTAGTGACCATGATGAACTTGTTTTAAGTTTTGTTTTCTTCACAGCATTGCAGACTGCTTTTGTCAGCTCTAAATCTAAGAGTAGAGGAAAATCAGCTCTGTCTAGGGCATCATGTAAGCATGTTTGGTGTCTGGAATTTTCAAGATTTTCATGAATATTGAGTAATGGAGTTAGAAATTGTCTCAAAGTTCTCAAACAAAGGAAAGTGGGCCTGTTTATAAAAGCTCATGTCCCAAGTTTAAATAATTTATCAAGTTACATAAAGCAGTGATTTTCATTCAGGGTATAAAGACTTTCCAGACTTGTTTCTTGGATACTTGTTTTGAGGATTGCTTATTGTTTCTGGATTCAACAAGAGTTACTTAACCGTGAAGATTGAAAATCAGCATGTACCTGCAAAACTCACAGCAACTTTCCTGCAGGATTTGATTTCTAGGTTTGGGACTCCTGAGTGGTGCAACGTAAGTGTTTGAAGGTGCAATAGAAATTTGTTGCCTGGAGCCATGAAAGATTACGCTCTTTTGAGGAAATAATTAAATCTAATGATGATGATGTATGCAGAAGGAAGTTGATGGCACTTTCCTCTGAACTTGTTCTGCCATTCCGTGTCACAGCAGGTTGATTTCTTGTCTAGTTAAAGTGCATGGGAGTGTGCTCTTTCTCTGGTTGCTAACTGCGGTACACAGGGGCAAGCTGGCCGGTGGGTAGGAACCAGCATGTGCCTAAATCGGAAAGAAAAATTTAGCTTTGTGCAACGATGTTTGAGTCAGAGGTAGCGGCAGTTGGCGTGTAGCTGATGGTGCTAAAGGGTGCACACAAGTAAGCCTGTCCAAGCTGTTTGTTCTCTACAGTGATGAGTCATGAGCTGTGTCTCTGCTGCTTTTCATACCAGGAGCAAAGAGGAACACAACGCCTAGGAGTTTGAGCATGTCTGTAGTGGGCAGGTCCAAAAGGACAAATGGAAAACTTGTAGACAAGGAAGCAATAAAGGTGAAACAAAAAAGAAACCATGCCAATGAAAGGCCAGTAATACTTTTAAAGAAAAACCGAGAAGTTCACATTGATCTGTAAAGTATTTCAATTCAACGTCCCATGGAAATACATTGAACTGTTTTAAAATGAATCAGCTGACAAAGCTTCTCATTCAGTTTTTTCCCAGATGCTTCATTCTCTAAAGTTGCAAATTATTTTTTTTTTCTAATGCAGAAAAATTTATTCACACTACAAATTTGCTATGCTTAAACAACTTGCATACCAAAACTATTAGATATTGCAGCCAGAAATGTGTTTAATTTATTTATTTCATTTGGTCTCTGCACATTCTCACCCGAATCCCTCGATGCACATTCACACCCTGTCCTCTGTCTTCCATCTTGTGTGATCTGCCTTTGTGAGTTGTGGTGCTCTTTTGAACTCTACTATGATTAATTTTTTAAAAGGTGACACACAGGGAGGTGTTGGCATTAAAGGTCAGTGTAACGACACAGACACTGAATTTTTGTTTTTGGCATAAACACCATGTTTTGGTTGAAGAAAGCTTTTGATTTGGTCAAAGTCTGAGAACTGAAATGAAGCCCTGGGAATGTGTGCTGCAAAGAAACAGGAAGCACACAGCTATAAAAAGTTGCTTCTTCTTTTACTGTGGATTGGGATATTGGCAGTCATAAAACATCCCTCGCTTTGTGATTCTTGTATAAATAAACCCTGGATTGCCCTCTGTATCAAACTTCCTGTCTCTGGATCGAAAACTGGTCCATCAGATGCCACTGATTTTGAATGTTTACCAATTTCAGTGCTTTTAATAGCCAGATCTTAATATTAGTCTCCAAACAATGTTCAAGCAAGCAGTCAGAACAAGTTTCTGAAGAATTGGATAGCCAGTGACACATGCGGTTACAGTGGTTACAATCAGGCTAGTTTGGTCGACCTTCTGCGGGGGAAAAGTAAAGGCTTTCATGCAGAAGCTCCTGACTGTGGAGACTGTATTTATTTGAAATTTTTTTCCCTTATTTGGCTTGTGCACACACATTTCTCCTCATGTCATGCACTCTAGTTATCATGCATGTGTGAGGGTTTAAAACAAGGATGCAAATTTTCTTTCTTTTACACACATGTACATCTCTTTTCATTTCACAGTGTCATTGACAACACGCACATGCGGTTGAACCGCGTGCTTGGTTTTGTTTAATATTTGCATTTTTTAAAACCGCATCATCTGTTCATGTATTCATATTCATATATAAATTTATGCATTCATATTGGATTGCACCCTTAATGCATTGTAAAAAAAAATAAAATAATAATAAACAAACAAGAATTGTTATACATACATTTACAGGTGTGGAGCTGTTATGGGTTTGAGCCAGAGCTAATGGAGAATGAGCATTGCAGCAGAATAGAAGAAACTTTTAAACCAAATAAAATGCCTTGGCTTGTTTGCTTATCATCGTAAATCAGGATGTCCTTTCCAATATTACACCGCCATGCCGTTCAGAGATATTTCTTCTGAATAATGGTGCAAGTTAAACAATGCATGATTCCATCCATCGTGTGTTTATGAAGCCTGTTCATAAAACACACAACATGTTTGTAATTTGGTTGAAGGTGTTGGTATCAGTGAAGCGCTGAGATATATCATAGTGAAAAGGTTGAACAGGTTGTGACCTATGCAAAATGCGTGTAAAATCAGTCATGTCCCATTCAATTTGGAATTGTTTGTTGCACCGCTAAATAACAGACTTGCAGCATATCGACTCTAAAAATATTCTAATTATGCTGGTGTTGTCAGCTCAGAGCGGGATCCTGGTAGTCCCCAAATGTATTATACGCTGTGTCATGTGCATTGCAGGGAGCTAGAGGAAAGTGGGTTTAAAAGTTATTTGCAAGCAGTCTGTTACAGTATGTGTGGCAGTAACATTATCTAGGTCTCCATAACCTTAGTCTGCACAAAGTCCTCAAAACTGAACTACGGATATATCAGCATTGGTTCAAGCCAGTTTTATATATAGCTTTATATATATTTATTTATATATAGCTAAATTTGACAGAAAAGCAGAATTGCTGATGCTTTGTTTTTTTAACAGCAGTAAATCTGAAACATTTGTGGTAGAAAACATCAAAAGCAGAACTAGCACACGCGCACGCACGCACGCGCATACACACACACAAAGAGAGAGCATGCAACGCCAACTACAAAAGCGAGCCAGTGCCCATTTCACAATTCTGGTCTGAGGTTTAAAAGAATCCCAAGCATAGTGAAGGCATTTATTGCATAAGAGAGAGCCGTCATGAGTATAACTCTTCTTTAAAGGGTGAACTTTCTTCTTGGCGCTTCACTGAAATACTTTCTTGATCTCGCTCTTTCTGAGCTCTTCCACAGCTCATTTTCTTTTGAGTGTGATGTACGGAGGTCACCCCTCCTGGTTAGGCTTGACTAGATCAGTAGAGAGATCTGCTATCAGAGATTAACAATGTGAGCATAAAACTGTTTGAAACCAGTTTTGAAGTCTTCCAATCGGAATCAATCAGCTATGATCGGTTCGCTTTTTTGTCCCCATGCTTCATGCAGTTGGTGTTGGGACTAGAGAATTTTGATTGGTCCAGTTCTAACATCACTCCTCACCTCAGTTTAGTTTAGGTAGCATTGTTCTTTGTTGTTACTCGATGTGAGATGAGCAAGTGGTGAAGGTGCTGCTGCAAAACTGACAACCTGTATTCAGAGACCGGTGAGGTGAGTCCTCCCATCTTGCTCTGTGAGGATAATTGTATCTCTCGAGGACACTGATTAAGCTCATTGGGGAATCTTTCTGTAAGTCACTTTGTCCTCTCATGAAGTCTCATTAGCAGCAATCCCAAATGCAGCAATCCTATTGTTGCTTAGAAACAGCCTGCAGGCTGCGTCACCTGAGATCGGGTTGGATTTGTATTCATTAAAGGTGATTATCTGCGTAATACCTGGATCATGCTTAAGGATCATCACACTCCCTCCTTATGATCTTAAAATGAGACTGGAATTTGGCAGGTTTTTAAGAGATTATCTTGACAGATTAGTCTGTAGTGCAGGAGTTTTGCCCAGGCACTGGACTTGTACAGTGGCTGTTTGATGGTAATGTGGTCCGACTACAGGTACAGTGAGGGTGGAGGCCCTAACGTCAAGTTCAATTTGGCAAGTGTGACCTGTGTGTGACAGCTCTGTCAGATTGGCTCAAACAGACTGGGTGTTTCGCTTGCACTGACCCCCTCCAGCCACCCCCTACATTTGATGTGAGGAAAATATAGCCTGTTTATTCAGTGTTGTGCTCAACCATCCGTATAGTTTTATCTGTGTGGTGGCTGCACCCTTATACCGATTTTATTTGCTAGAAATAAACAAGAACCCCACCACTGAACCTATTGTTAAAATAAATAAAAATTAAATAAAAACAAGGCAGCAGGGAAAACTCAGATGAAAAAGACAACACAGTCAGAATAGTCTGAGACCAGTCAATTCTTCCACCATAGCAACATCATTAGTTTATAATTAGTCTCACCTAGATATGTGCATTAGACTCTTCCCCCAGATAATTATTTTGATCTGTACCAGCTTGCAAATCTTTCACATTAATCTTGCACACCAACTGCAATGCCAAGTAAACCTTTCTGACAATTTACCTTAAAACAATAGTGTGTCCTAGGTCAATATTTCTAAACTGTAATTGAATTTGGTGCACATTATCGGTTGGTACATCCTCAGTGCCTTGGAAGAAGCCATACAAATTTTAAATTCAGTTTGTCTCATGAGCCACAGCTAAAAGTACAAACCCAAATGTCTTTCCCAGACTTCTGTTACTTCAAGGTGAATTTGTAAATTCAGTGCATCGACTGGAGTTCACATAATTGCGCCCACTTTGCTTGTGGTTGTGTAATGACATTTCAGGCCATGTTCTTCAGGAGGTCTTTTATTAGAAAAAGTGCATATAGATTATTTTTATTCTGGGCATGTTTCCTGTCTTCTGGCTGCTCCTGTTTGTCCTTTTAGTGGTGCCAGTCTGCAAGCTGTTACATTGCACACTGATTCATAATCCATAGATGATGGAGCTCTAGTATAAGGGCAAAAAACATTTAGCAAATTCCACCTTCTCATACCATTATGAAGTACACGTCTTTCCCACGTCTTATGTTTTTGCCCTAGTTTCTCAACTTCCACCCCCAAACTTCCCAGCTGCTCTGCTCTGAAAGCGCACCCCAAGGGCTGACCTGCCAAAATACGCTGTTGGCAGAACTGGAGATTCTGCTTTTATAGGAATGCGGAGGCCCCGAACGGAAAAATGGAGCAATCTGCTAATAAATTTTCAGTCAGGGCTCTGCCAAGTTCTAGTATATATGGGTGAAACAGTATTATGACAATACTAAGATTATGTTTGCAGTCAGACTAAGTTCTGTGTTTAAGACAAACATCTGTATTGGATGTTGGCGATGTTGTGTAACAATTTGGGTTCATTCCCTCGCACCTGCCTTCTTCCAGAAAGTTCTTCTGCAGCAGTCTTCACATCTGTTTGTAGCACGTGTCTGCATGGCTGAGTGTTGTTTGATGTGATTGATTTAGTGTTGCGTTTTGCTACCATATTTGTGAAATTGATTTGCTTTGAAAACGCTGTGTAAAAAAACTTGTAGCTCAAGGTTTACAAGGCGGGTTTGTAACGTTAAGTAACGCGTCAGAACGGAGAAGTTGCTCCATCAGAACATGCATTTGTGTTTGCAGTAAAAAATCTTTTAATCGTGTATAAATTGTTTGCCAAACTAAAATCAAATTTGCATTTGGTGACTCCCACAAAACTCCATTTAAGGCAAATTTCAAAAGTAAATGACAAAAAGGGTTTTCCAAGAGATAGAAGGAGAAGTTTGACACCAAACAATTCAAAGCAACGTGTCTTTATCTGTTCACCAAAACACACGAGCATATTTCTTAGTACCATGTTCAGAATGTGTCTGTGTGTGTCTGTGTGTGTCTGTGTGTGTCTGTGTGTGTCTGTGTGTGTCTGTGTGTGTATGTATGTATGTGTATATATGTGTGTCTATGTATGTATGTATATATGTCTGTGTATATACTGTATATATAAAAAATTAAATTTATGTAATATATTACAAAAGTATATAAAAAAGTACAAAATATATGTGTGTTTTTATATTCAATATTTGTTCTTTAGTTAATAGATTTAAATGATTATCAATAAAAAAATATAGCTTATTGTTTAGCTTATGTTTAATTAAAAGTGCACATGCTTTTAAAATGGATATATTTAAGCAATCATGATTTACGTTTGTTTATCTTCTTGTGCAAAGAAATTGCACACTTTCTAAAGCATAAAAAGGTAAAAAAAAAAAAAAAAAAAAAAAAAAAGAATTTGTTTCTTTTTTTTGTTTTTTTACTGAGTATCGAATTTTCTTGCATAAACAGCCATATAAAACGATTTGTGGATAAATCCGTAAGTATTCAACTTGATCAATGAGGTTTTCTGTATTACTGGCCTATAGCAGAATTGCATAAGTAATTAACACTAGTCTACTTTATTTTATACTACAGCAAACTGCTGCCTCAGCACATTGTGAGCAAAGCCCCACTTGAAAGTTATTTCGTTTTGTTCTAAGCGTGCTTTCTTGCAAACCAAACATGCATACCATGTAAGGCAAAGCACCTCCAAGCTTGAGTGCTTGTAGCTCTTACAGGAACAGGAAGCTGCAGTTAAGCCTGAGAGGTGCTGCAAATGCTGAGCAGAGACACTTTCATCACCAGTCTTTGGCACATGTTCACTTCTCTTAGCATCCAGAGAAGAATCTGTTCCGGCGCCACTGCATTGCAGCAGAGAAAAACGTGTTCCAGTGGTGTGCATTCATGTTGGTTTTTCCTGTTGGGGAGAAGGAAGCATCACACCAGACTAAAGAATCTGTACAGCCTGTTAGATGTGAGATATTTTAATATATGCCATCTGTGTTGTGAACTATCCCCGATCTTCAGCAGTAATCAGCACTGACCTGCAATGCACTACTCCTTTTTCTCTCTTCCCCTTGAATCTGGCCTCTCAGTTGCAGCCTTTCACCGAGAGCCTGTTCTCCTAAGGGCCGGCCTCCTCCCTTTTCCTCTTGTTTACCATAACAGCCCTGATTACGTCTTCCTCATTGGGCTGCTGCCAAGCCTTTGTGTCCAAGTCACACATTCCGGCTTAGAACGGTTCATACATGCCACTAGTTGGCCAGGGTCAAAGTGCACCATTAAATCACTTTTAGAAAATGGGAACTGCAACTTTGGCTGTTTTTTTGGGTGATCTTGTTGTAAAGGATGTCATCTTTTATACAGAGTTAACGAAATGCGTTCCAATTGTAAGCACCTTTTCTAAGCACATTAAAAGCCTCCTTTTCTTTAGTGAAAGGACCGAGTTTGGTATTTTCATTGCGGCGTAACTTCGCTTCAATGTTCGAAGTGAATTCTGAGATGCTTTTCTGCTCGTCGCAGTTATAAAGAGTGCTTATTTGAATTACACGAGCTTGAAACATTCTGACCTTTTCTACTCTGACTGCTTATCATTAAAGTGTTTACCCCTATAGAACTGCTGCTCATTGGATTTAATTTATTTATTTATTTATTTTTATATGAATTCAAAAAAAATTTCCCTCCACACCGTCCTGTGTATCCTCCCGTCTGGGGAGTCTTTACAACGGTGCGTAATTGGAGATACAAGTAGGAGAGCAAAGGCTACTGATCAAAAGGTCATGAATTGTATCACTTGCAAGTCTCGCGAAGCATAAAATAAACTCAATATATGTGCTTTCGTTCATGTCTCCAGAAGTAAATCATGGCCGAGCACGAACCCACCCCGGAGCAACTAGCAGCCATCGCTGCCGAGAACGAGGAGAGCGAGTCTGTGAACTACAAGCCCCCAGCGCAGAAGAGCCTGCAGGAGATCCAGGAACTGGACAAGGACGACGAGAGCCTACGCAAGTACAAAGAGGCTCTGCTCGGCCAAGTCAGCGTAGCCGTAGGTGTGTGTGGCCCAGGGTTTTTATCCATTACTTAAACTGATACTATGAAAACATTTTTTTATTCGAATAAGATCAAAATGAAATCAAACACTACACTATGTTGCCTTCAAACAAAGTGAAAACAAAAGAATAAAAAAAAAAAAAAAAAAAGGAAACAATGTTCATGATGTTTTTCCCCTCTCAGGAAGATTTGTTTATGTTGAGTGTGGAAAATAGAGGCTGACAGGAAGAAGGTTAGAGTGCTGAGAAAATATTTTGATTTCAATTCTCCTGCGTGAACACGATCTGTATTATATCAAAGTGCAGGTCTTTGTCAAAGATAACTATGTTGGTCATTTTGTAAGCATTTTTTTTTTTATTCGTTATCATGCGATTTTTACTGGACTGCCAGCCAGTTTTGCATGGAGAAGTATAAAAACGACATTTTAAATAAACATGTTTGCTTTTCTAACGACGCACTCGTGTTATGCAACAACGCTATTCTGCCAGCTATCGGGGTGAGGGCTGTAGATGATTATATAATATAATCCTATAACAAGGAAAATACATTTTAGGAGTTATTAAAGTTATAGCTCCAGTTGTTTACTGACACTTAAATGCAACAAAATGTAAGAACAACAATACACAATAGAAAAACTAACAAATATATATGTTATGTTGCAAAAACAAACGGTGTGTGTTGTGGGATGCCGTGTGCCTGAGGGAGCGGGACGGCTGCAGTGCTCATTACCTGACCTGATTTCGGAAAAATTGTTACTCCTGTAAGTGTTCTGGCCATCCGAGCATGTGACTTGTAGATGGGCGGAAACGAGGTCGCATCCCAAGAGGCCCCGCTTTCTGTTGTCCTAAAAGAGCACCCAAATAAGCTCCAGACTGTTTCGTTCCATTTTCTAGCTTTTATTTTTGTCATGTGGCATTTAATCAATTCATTCTCCGCATCGGCATAAAAAAGTTCCTGGAATAGCTTCAGTTCACACATGACTGCACTGATCAAAACACAGCCGGTCGGGGCGTTACATCCAGCGTTTTTGCTACACCGTGTCCTTCGTGTTACTTTGTCATGACTTTTGTTTTTATTTTTATTTTCTCTTGCTCAGATCCCAACGCTCCCAATGTCCAAGTAACACGGCTTACTTTAGTTTGCGACACGGCCCCTGCTCCTCTGACCCTTGACCTGCAAGGTGAGTGACGCCAACCAGACAAGCACACAGTTATCTGTAAGTGGACAGACAGCATGTCTAATGAATTTGAGACCTGCTCGATTTAGAGAGACTGCGTACTTGAGCACGTCCATTCTCATTAAGCAGTATGGATAATGGATAATGGTTATTGATTAATAAGGTACTTTATACATAATGCATTTTATACAAAAAACTGTTCTTATGTCAAATCTATTATGTATAAATTGCTGACTTGGATTTTTTAAAACCCAATAAACTAAAGAGAGTTGTCTAGTTTACCGAACAAACTAAAAGCAGCCGAATGGGGAGTCAATGAAACTTCCGGACCATATAGCAGCATTTTGCAAACTATGTAAAATGTAAATGACTCTTTCTTGGTAATAAAATTCAATTGCAAATGTTTGTATTTTTGTGCAATATGCAGTGGACTTTCCATTTCAATGTTGCCAATGTCTAAACTGGTACAATTCTGTGTGCTAGCAACCTGTTTCCATGTGATATTTATGTTGAATAATGCCATTAGAAATTCCATTTAAATTTTTTGCCGGCAGTGAGTTCATCAAACACTGTGTATGAAATAATAGTGTGTTTCATTGGATGTGCAGTGACGACATTAGCCATATTTGCTAACACATCTGTCCTAAACCCACCAAGACGCTTGAGAGACTAAATATTTGCAAATGTGCCGTTTGTTGTACAATCGCCTACTTTTTTGTTTTCAATAAAAACTAGTGATGAAAGGAGTGACCGACTGTTGCGCAGATGTTTCAATGTGTCTCCAGTATTAACTGAACCCCTCTTGAAAGCCCTGTCCCCTTCCCCTTATCTAAAATCATTATTTATTTGGCCTGTGCTCTCATCTCAGTGTTTTTTTTTTTCCTTGCTTAAAATATGCACTGATGCAGCGCTCTTGCTCAAGGTAAATCAAGATTGTTTTGCTTTCTTTAACATTAAATTAAACGTATCAATTTGTTTAACTCTACTTATAGCTATTAACTATATTCATTGGTGATGAAATTTCAGAATTATACTACCATGCTCACAACCTCTGCCTTATTGGGTAAATCTCAGACTTATTGGGTAATACAGCCTTCAAACATGGATTTAACCACCAAGTAAATGTGGCTACGAGACGATGCAAGGATTTGGGTTTGAGGTAGAGGAGAAATGACAGAATAACTGATTGCACAAAGCCACCTGCTGGTTAAAGACATGCACTGCAGCCTCTTTTCAATCCCTTAGATGTTCCTTATTATTATTATTTTTTTAAAGCTTCTTTCTAAATGGTGTCTGTTATTATCCACCCATTACAAAGGCTAATAATTGCCCAGCACTGTCTTTCCCAAATATTTACAAAAGAAAAGCACCGTTCTGTTTTTATGCAATTTAGAAGTTATTTCTCAGCTCCTAAGTCTATTTATTAGTTTTCAGCGACTTCAGTCGGTATTTCATGGCTACAAACAGCAGTCTGAAGGACTGAAATTAAGGACACCCTTGTATGAACTTTGGTATGTGTGCTTACTGTCTTTGTCTGGGCTTGTGTTCTCAGGAGATCTGGAGAGCTTCAAAAAGCAGTCGTTTATACTTAAAGAAGCAGTGGAGTACAGGATAAAGATCAATTTCAAGGTGAGCCAGTCATTTGCATTTTTTGTTTAAAAAAATTTTTTCCCTATATTTTACTTTGGGTTCATAGTGTGTTAACATACTTTTTTTTTTATAGTGTAATTTATCGTACAATATAAACCGTATTATTAGTATAAAAAGGAAAGAAATTTGATAATGTTTATTGCAATAGCTTTTGGTGTCAGCTGCTAGTGACATCATCGTGTGATAGTTGATCTTCCTTTTAATTTCTTAAAAAAAAATTTTCTTTGCCAATAAACAGGGTTTTTCATGAAAATCGTAAAAAAAATGTACAATGATTGCTAAGAAAGCAAAAGTCAGTAGCGATCAGTAGCTTTAATTTAATTTGCAGCATAACACCACATCTTGCTTTCTATAGTAAATCAATAGGCATATAAATCTTTATAAATCTGACCCGAAGACACAGTCGATTTGAATTTTGTGGCCAAGACATTTAGTTCCTACCTGTCTTAATGCATTTGCCAAGGAAGAGGATCCTGAAGCTTTGTCTGGTGTATCACATCATGTTTAATGTGACGTGCCACTTTTAATGTCGATCCACACTGTTGAGGAAAACTGGACTTGCACTGTTAAAGCATAACACTGCTGTGTAGGAAACTGATGCAGTTTTCTATTGAACTTTTTCCAGGTAAACAAGGAGATCGTCTCAGGACTGAAGTATGAACAACAGACCTATAGGAAAGGGGTGAAGAGTAAGTGTGTGGGTTTTTTTGTTTGTGTGTTTGTTTTTAAAAAACTTTGGCCAATAGTTAAGATACATACATAATACTACTCTGTAGCTGTGCTTTGTGTGTATGTAGGAAATTACATTTACTTTGTCAATTGATAAAAATACTATTTTGAACATCCTTGTAAACATATAGGCATCTTAAATTATTTCTGTCTATGATTTCTGTCTCTTCTCCATAAATTCTCAGGTCAAATTTGTATCTCCTTAAAGGAAACTGCCTGTTACCTTCTACCATTTCTAATAAAAATGACACGCTATCATGGTCGTAACTTTAATCATACATGGCTACTATAGCTTGTTTTAATACTTTGTAATAATTTCCCCAGCAACCATTAAAAACAATGTGAAACTATTATACACTATATGGACAAAAGTATTGGGACTGTGTTCTTCCCCAAACGGGGAAGGAAATGAGCTGTTTCCTGTCTCAGGTTGACATTCCATATGTTCAAAAAGCTCATGAATCTTCTGCTCATGTGTCCATATAGTGTACATTATGTATGGTATCAAACATTACATTTTAAACTGAAATGCCCCTAAACAAGTATTGTGCAGTTGATTATACACACACATTGATTTAAATATTACTCTGTGTTCGGTTCGGTTTTTACTGATAAATGAGGTAGAGGGGTTTATTTTTTAATTATTTTTCTCTGTATACAGTTGACAAGTCTGACTACATGGTAGGTAGTTATGGGCCTCGGCCAAACGAGTACGAGTTTCTCACCCCTCTGGAGGAGGCGCCGAAGGGCCTGCTGGCTCGCGGCACCTACAGCATAAAGTCCAAGTTTACTGACGACGACAAGCACAACCACCTGTCCTGGGAGTGGAACCTCAACATCAAGAAGGACTGGAAAGACTAAGATGCTCCTGAACCTCAGCTGCTTTTCCTCTTCCCCCCCCCCTCTTTCCTCCCCATTTCATCAGGAATAACTGGTTAATCAGCAAACAAAACGTTTCTCACTCCGTCCATCTTCCTACCACTTCTCATTCTTTGCAATCACCCCCCCCCCCCCTCTTCACTCCCTTCCAATGAATGAGTATTGAGGATTTTCATAAAAAATATATATGTGAAAGCAAACAAAAATGTGCACAATCCAAATTTTGTGTTTTTGTTTTGTTTGTATATAAAAGTAAACAAAAAAAAATTTGAGGAAAAAATGTTCAAAAACACGAATGCTTTTGACATGGCTGTTGTTGGTAATCTTCATGTCCCCCATGCTTCTCCTTTTGTGTCCTTTACCCTACCCGTTTGTGTCCAGCGTGCAGATATCCTTACATTCCTTTTCTTTCTTTTTTTATTACCATAATCTGCCTTGATTTAAGTAATGTGGTGCCGCATACTTATGTTTTGCCACTGGTAGAGCTCATGGCATTTCTTGACCCAATACATGTGGGAAAGTGATGTGTGTACCTTTTTGAGATACTCCAATGTCCAATGAGTCCAATGTTTAGTGTGGCTGGTTATAGCTGGCATTTGAAAATCTGTTCCTAGGGACGTGTTTGCATGTGGGTAATGTAGTGTTTCGAATATGTAGCTGTCTTTTCAAATGTGACCTCAGATCTACTAGAGGAGCTCTGCTGATCAGCCTTCCTGGTAGTGGCCTATGTGTCTTCTTTGTTTTTGTTTTGTTGTTTTTGTTTTTGTTTTAAACATGTGGCCTTAAGAAATTATTCCTGTAGCACGATTTTGAGGAACGTGTTGCCTTTTGAAGTGCAACAATTTTAAATATTATCGAATCATTCCCCCATGACTGGAGCCAAAGGTGCTCACTCTGCTTACTGCTGTTTTCCACACGGGAAGGATGGTTTCATTTGGTGCCGCTAGGTTTAATTCCGAACAAAACCAAAACACAAAGGCCAGTTCGACAATGCTGAAAGTCAACTCGATTTCAACCCCACCTCCCGGAGTGTAACTTCTCTTGCTTGATTTGTTGCAAGATTCTGTCCAGTGAAATTTTCTCTCCCTAAATGTGTCGACACAAGTCGTCACCGAGTGCTAAAGAGATTTCTCGAAAGCAGAAAGGGCTGTTTTCGTTTTCAGACCTCAATTATTAAATGATTCAGCAAAAAAAAAAATCACACTGGCTGTGCCTCCACTATTTACCATCACAAGCTGCTTTATGATGACCTCTGACACAAACACAAAACTCTAAGTGAGGTATCCGTAATCAAGATGGACAATACTGGTCTAGGGGTGTGTTCTTTCAATCCGGATTGTAGTCTAGCCGTCTTTCTCTCTTCAGTCCTCCAGTGTAGCTGTTTTTCACCTCAAGGTTGAATCTCAGAATAGTGAACGTGTCTGGTTATCGCGCACGGTTTTCATCGACGAGGTTGCCTGTAATGTTGCGTGAAGATTTTTAGCACTTGCTTCTTCTTTTCATTTGGTCTCTATGTACTTGTCATTCTATCACTGTGGAAGGAGATTACTGTTCCATCTGTGTCAACATTAAAAGTGTTCAAAATAGAATTTGTTTTTTTTTGCTTTTTTTTTTTTTTGCTTTTTCTTTCATTTATTGATGTGGACATACCATTTTTATAATTTATATTTGGTTCAAGTCATAAGGACCATCCTGTTATCAACTCACTCATTCATCCATTCTCAAAGTAATAAATGTGTAAACCACTTTATAGGCAAAGCGTCTTTAATATTGGAAAGAGATGAGTACAGAATAGAGGCTGTTACATAGTTATGGAAATAGGAAGGATTAAGCAGTGGTGTGCCTTTTTGTTTTATGTATTATTTTTTTTTAATGCAGGGACCCTGCATTTCAGTTACATTTCTAGGAAAACCCACAGTGAGAAACAATCTTAAATCTTCCTTAAAACACAGACAACCAAAGAAAGATCCATCAGACATGTCTTGCTTCGTCGATGCTCATCCTCATCCGAGGCGCACCGACATGGCAAGCCCCAATATTCTACTCTACCCATGAGCTCTGCACTAGCATGAAGCCTTTTCGGATGCCAGCTCACTGAAGCTGCCCGATTAAACAATTAAGACTGTGGTCTTAATTGAGGTAGGACAATAGATCCTACCGTGCATTTCTGTGAGCAAAAAGGCCAAGCGCTATTTCCCACTTTTCCTCCCTTTGGTCGAGTTGATGTCAGTCTTGGTCTTCTGCAGACGCGAGAAGATCTCTTTGAATAGAGCCTTGTACTCTGGCGTGTTCTGGCTCAGACGCTTGTCCACAGCTTCCACCTGCCGGCTGATGCCCTCCATGGCCTCAGGTGTAGAGGGTGTTTGAGGTGTCGTGCTTGGCTGCGCTACAGCCTCTACCACACGGCACTCCTTCATGGACGGGTCTCTGGAGACGGGCCGCGATGTTTGCACCTCGGCGTGACGCAGACTCTCTTCGTGGCGCCGGCATTTGCCCAGCAGCTCCTCATACCTCTCGAGCAACGCATGGTATTGCTCGTCCACTTCACGCAAGATGGACATGCCACGCTTGCGCACGCCGTTGGCGTGAAGTGCGTAGCTGCCCTTGCGTCTTCCAGAGGCATCTACGGCGGAGATGACGTCCAGTGCTGTGTCACTACAGCTCTTACGCACTGGCGGTTCACCAGAGCTTTCCTGGGTTGCACCTGCAACGTCCTCCGCCGTATCCGTTTCTGGGGCACTGTTGAGCAGCGTCTGCTCCAGGCCGTCCTCGGCAGCCAGTAAGCAAGCACGCGACTTGCGTAGCTGCTGCAACTCCTGCAGCTCCGCCTCTAGCTCATGGACACGCTGTTGGCAGCTTTCCGCACCTATAAGTCGCTGCTCCAAGCGCTCGAACTCCTGCAGCACGGCGGTGCACTCGCGCTCCGCGTTCTCCCGCCGGCCGCGTTCAGCTGACACAGCTGCACGGAGAGATGCGACCAGTGCACGCAGGTGCTCATTTTCTTCATCTGCTAGTGGCCGCTCCTGCAAGTCACCACTACCTGGGTCAGATACCCTGAATCCATCCTCATACCTAAAAAAAAAAAAGGGAGCAATAACCAAAAACCATGCAAGACCATATTATAGAGCAGTTTAAAAAAATTTGGTATAAATGATGCTGCATTAAAGCCCAACATGTGAGTAGATGGGAACTTTCCAAATAGGTTCTACTTTTCAGAAACACAAAACATCCCCCTTACTATTAAGAGTTCCCCAGAGGGCATTTAAAATAAAGCTCTGTATTGACAAGGAACATTTACATTCATGGCATGTGGCAGACATCCAAACTTAGAACTGAGCATTTGAGGGTTAAGGGCCTTGCTCAAAGACCCAGCAGTGGTAGCTTGGCAGGGATTAGAAATCATGACCTTCCAGGCCAAGATCCAATGCTTTAACCTTTATACCCTCCCCTCCTTCAAGCCGCCATTTACTTAAGACCACAAGGATACCGGTTTTCTAAAATGACTAATATGGTTTTAGTTTTTTACGGTTGTCTGCCGTTGCCTTGTCTTGACCACCAGGTGTCTAGGAAATAAAATCCGATCTTTTTAATCTAATCAGAGACGATCGTAATACCTGGGGGCGGTGCAGAGCTCCTTGAGGCAAGGGAACGAGTGTACAGTTTTCCGCCTTTCTTTCTTCTCCCTGCGGACCCTGAGCTCTTCGAGTGTGCGCAGTTCCTCCACACGAGCAGTCAGCGTGTCCACCTGGCCCTGCAGCATCTCCATGGTGCTCGTCAACCTGTGTGCCCATATTCGATCTCTGTTTACCACCTAATAACTGCTAATTTCTAATTCTTAATTCAGGGATGAATGTGCTGTGGGTTAAAGCAGTAGATTTTATATATACACTGATCAGGCATACCATTACAACCACCTGCCTAATGTGTTGGTCCCCCTTTTTGCTGCCAAAACAGTTCCGACCCGTCGATCATTAACAGCATTAACTTCTTTAGCAGTTTGAGCTACAGGAGCTCGCCTGTTGGATCAGACCACACGGACCAGCCTTCAGGGAGCCTCGGCCACCCATGACCCTGTCGCCGCCTCACCATTGTTCCTTCATTAGATCGCTTTTGGTAGATACTGACCACTGCAGACCAGGGACACCCCACAAGAGCTGCAGTTTTGGAGATGTCCTGACCCAGTCGTCTAGCCACCAAAATTTGGTCCTTGTAAAACTCGCTCAAATCCTTACGCTTGCCCATTTTTCCTGCTTCGAACACATCAACTTTTGAAGATGAAATGTTTACTAGCTGCCTATTATATCCCACTCATTAACAGGTGCCTTGCTGAAGAGAGAATCAGTGTAATTTACTCACCGGTCATAATTGTATGCCTGGACGGTGCATATAGAACCTTGCTGTAAACCAGTACCAGGGTGAATTTATCTACATAAAGCAACTCACTTTGTGAGTCATGTTTGGACATACTGTATATACACAAGTCTGACTTTTATTATTAAGGGAGACTAACAGAATAATCCTTAAAAAAAAAAAAATCCTACACTCTAGAATCGAAAGAATGGCTAGGGAGCAAAAGCAGTCAACAACCAGGTAAGATTTAGTAAAATTTAAATGACAACCATTTTATGTTCATTTAAAATATATTTTTTTGCTCTCTCAATTTTTATAGAAACCGCAAGCCAGTTTCGGCAGTGGGCTCTGTTGGATGTTGCCTGCAAGCTAAATAATCCATTATGTTCCGTAGATGATAAAAGGATGCCTGGAGTTTGATCCTGGTTCCAGATAATAGGTACACAAGAAGGCCATAGGGTGCCAGCTGTGTGTGCTCTAGGGGTAACTCCTAAAAAGTATATTAAATGGCTTTGGTACGAATGGCACACTTTGAATTATAGTACCTGCAGTAGAGACGCAATTTCATTGCTCGACAAAATCCATTAAAAATTACATTACGATCTGACGACTGAAAGGCTACAACTCAAACTGCATACTAGCAACTGTAGCCGCTTGGAGTAGTTCTCTGAAAGTCAAAGTAACATGGTAAGCCTCTAGCAAGGTAATTATACAAGGGTCAGGATAGGGTTCTACGATCATATGTGGTGCTGAATTTGTAAGTTGTTCTGAGCATCCTGATCACTTTCACCTGTTCCTCACCTGTCTATTTTCTGATGTGAAGCTTTGCTTTCCAACACCAGCTTCTCATTAGTAATCTCAAGCTCTCGAGCCGTCACGTCCAACTGCTCGTAGACTTTTGCATGCTGCTCGTTCATCTCCCGTAGCATCTCCACTTGCTTGGACAAGTACTGAGAGGAAAAACAGATACGAGATATGTGACAAAAAAACTGAAATCCTTTCTTTTTCTGTTGAAATGTACTTTTAATTATATAGTTAATTAAATAAAGTCTATACAATATATTTTGAATTAATATTAAATTATGAAAAATAAAAAAAGCAATATTTTCTGTCCTACAGTAGAACAGGACCAGAATAGTGTAATGGTAGAGTAGCAAAAAAAACAATAGTTGGCTTTGGCGTTCCAATACTTTTGAAATGGGTTCGTAGTTAAATGTCGTTTAGTGTTAGGAACGTCAAATGTATATTTATATGAACACAAAATTGACATTTTTCAAGCAGGAAAATTGAGGAAAGTTAAGTAGATTGGATAGGCCATAGCATTACTAATCCGCTCTGGGTGGGGAAGTGGACACAGCTTCCAGGAGCCTTAGTAATTAAAATGAGAATAAAAAATTTACAATTTCTCGATTATTCCAAATTTGTATAGATTATAGAATGCCAATTGGTTAATCTGCTCTTTTACCATATTTTACTAGACCCTTAAAAACATATGACAATGATAAAATGCATGTATTTTCTTACATGTCTTATACAAGATTTACTACAATGTTTGGGAGATCTGCAATTCTGCTGCATGACTGAGAGAGGGAGTAGAGTACACATATGCAGAGGGAGAAATCGCTGTAAAATACAATATAAAGTGTGAACAAGTGACTAAATTCACCATTAAAACACTACACGCTATTGTTTTTCTTCTCTGTAAATCGTCTTTGTACAGCAGAGACTGGCAAATCTGGCACCGTGACAGGCAAGCAGCAGGCGCCCACCCCCAACACCCACACGCTCCCAAAATACTCCTATTTCTCAGCAAAGCTTAATCTACTTTCAGCTGAAATCATGCCAAGACCCAACAATTGTCACTTTTAGAAGAAATTCTCTTAAAGTCTGTGGATGTTTTGTGGCCAAGACCATGTATGTCTTATACACACGTATCTTCACATCAAATTGATGGGGGCTGTACCTCGATCTCCTGCACCTGCTCCTCATTGGTGATGTACATCTGCTGCAGCGAGTCCTCCAGCTCCTTGTTGCGTTCCAGAAGGGTCTTCCCGAGCTCTGCTGCCAAGTGAAGATCTGAGAGAGGACAAACAAAGACAGGCGACATGAGGGGACCTTGAACATAAAGGAAGGGGCAGCAGGAAACCATCAAATGTGAAGCTCTTGAGAATTTAAATGATCTCTCTAAAGATTTCTACTTGTAAGTCACACTGAATGCTGTGAGGTTGCACTTAATTGTTGTCACCGTAAGATAATTTGTAGACGAATGTGTGAAATGTACTACATAGGTAAGTATTTTTTTTTATATTTGTATTACCATGGGTATAGTCATAGCAAGTAACAGGTTCAAATGCAGCATAATATAATAAAGTTACAAAAGTAGTTTTTTTAATGCATATTTTTGCTTTGGTTTTTATCTGAAAATAAATGAGGTTTTATTTCACTCATATGAATCAACCTGTGCCTCAGAGATACTGGACTTTAATAAAAACTGACATAAAGGAAGATCTCCACCGATTTAAAAAGAAACGAGTCTGAAGTGGCCTATTCGGTAACGTATATATGCTCAGGTTAAAAAAAAAAGTTGCCAAAATGATAATCGATCCGATACATCGATCGTAATGTGTATAGCAAATATTTTGGTCATGGTATCATATCAGAAGAGTGAGGACACAAAGTTATTCAAGGGATGTGGTGCCAGAGATCATGACTAAATCTGTGAATGTAAAATAGAAATCTGGGTTCATAGAATGAATTTTATGTATGTAACTAAAAGAAATTGACAAAAAAAAAATACATCAATAAAACTAATAACTGTGTTGACCTGCCCTCTGTCACCATTAAAGGCATGTGTGGAAAAATTAATAAAAAGTGATATATCAATTCATAAAATGGGTAGAATTATTTGTTTAGTTTTGGTGTAGTTCACTAAACAGACCACAAGTTTCATTTTGATTTGTCAACATTTATAATGTCTATTAAATCTGGGGAAGAAAATTGGATTCCAAAGACACTTCCCGTGGGCTCACCACCTGCAGGAGGGACCGTAAGGGACGGTGCTGTGAGGATTGGGCAGCAGGGGCCCCCGAAGGCGGGGGCCTGCTTAGACTGCTGCCCCCGCGACCCGAATTACGGATAAGCGGTAGAAAATGAATTAATGAATTCCAAAGACAAATATGATGTTTTATTTGGAACCAAACCATACCAAAACCATCAGTGATTAAACAATATCCTTGGTGGTATTTAGTTTTGACAAGGTTCTGCAATGTCACAACATTTATTCATGTTGCAGCTATTTTTCACCAATATCTTGTGTTGACAATGGAAGAGTCAGACCGCTGCGCAAAGTCTTCTTCAGCACATTCCAAAGATTCTAAATGGGGTTAAGGTCTGGACTCTGTGGTGGCCGATTCATGTGTGAAAATGATGTCTCATGCTCCCTGAACCACTCTTTCACAATTTGAGCCAAATGAATCCTGGCATCGTCATCTTGGACTATACCTCTGCCATCAGGGAAGAAAAGATCCATTGATGGAATAACCTGGTCATTCAGAATATTCAGGTAGTCAACTGACCTCATTCTTTGGGCACATAACATTGCTGAACCTAGACCTGACCAACTGCAGCAACCCCAGATCATAGCACTGCCCCCACAGGCTTGCACGGTAGGCACTAGGCATGATGGGTGCATCAGTTTATCCGCCGCTCTTCTTACCATGAGGCGCCCATCACTCTGGAACAAGGTAACTATGGACTGATCAGACGACATGGCCTTCTTCCATTGCTCCAGAGTCCAATCTTTATACTCTCTAGCGAATTGAAGCCTTTTTTTCTGATTAGCTTCACTGATAATTGGTTTTATTAAGGCTACACAGCTGTTTAGTTCCAATCCCCTGAGGTCCCTTCGCATTGTTCATGTGGAAATGCTCTTAAATTTAATATTAAACATAGCCTCGAGTTGTTTTTTTTTACGTTTTGATTTCACCACAAGTTTAAGTGAACGCAGATCACGATCATTCAAGATGTTTTTCCGACCACATTTCTTCCTCGAAGATGATGGTTTCCCACTATCCTACCAGTATTTAATAATGCGTTGGACAGTACTCGTTTTAGCAATCTCCTTAGATGTTTTTCCTTAGGATGTTCTGTTCTGTATTGTTTAAAGATTTATAATCACACTCAATGTCACCCAAATGAGGATTGGTTCCTCTTTTGAGTCTGGTTCCTCTCAAGGTTTCTTCCTCATAACATCTAAGGGAGTTTTTCCTTGCCACAGTCGTCATGGCTGCTCATCAGGGATTAATGCACACCATTCACACCAACTCTTAAAATGGCTGTTGTGAAAAGTGCTATAGAAATAAACTTGACTTGACTTGACTTTATGTGTCTTCCGACATGGTTGTTTAAGAAATGAGAAGCTCCTCACTGCATCAGTTAGGGTTAAATAGCTTGTTGCCAGCTGAAACATAATCATCCATGCAGTAATTATCCAGTGGGAGGCTCTTATCTATTTGCTATGTTAAATCCAGTTAGTGACTTTTTTTTGGGACGGGCAGTGTACATCAATTCCGTTGTGTTTATAACATTATCTGCTGCGCTCTCCCTCATTCACTGCAAACCATCTAACAAAGCTACCACAGTTCCTGCTTTCACTACCTAGACTGCTTAGAATACACCTCTGCTTGTTAGCAACCACAGGGAACGTGAAGGAGATAAATATATGCTGTATTGGGGTTAGAACCATTGACCTCCATTGCATAGGTATAAAGGCAGCAATGAATCATAAACCCATTGGTGGCAGCACTGCAAACATGTGGTAGCATGGCACCATCAGCAACATAAGTGTTGTTTGTGAACAGTTCCCTGAGGTCTCCAGGCTAGTAACAGCAGTGTAGGTCGCCCGAAGAGACAATTCATCGCACACAAGGAAAAAAAAAAGGCTCCCTCCCTTCCCCCATCTTTTCAATGAATACACAGCTCTTTTGTTCTGTCAATTTTTTTTAATTCCGCACAAAGGCATGAAGAGCCTGGCAAACTGCTGAGAGTGAGAGGGCTAGAAGAGATGGCATTGAGAGAAATTACCTTCAACTCTGCTAAACCATCAATATCACAACACACACAGTTAGAAGATAGTAAATAAAGTTGTTCCAAACAGTTATCTGAGGACAAAAAGCACTCAGTGTATACACTGTTTATTCTTTTGTTTCTCTTCAGTAAACACATTATCCTGTTAAAAAATTGCAGTGAATTTGGAGCCTATCCTAGAAAGACTGGGCGGCACGGGTCAGGAATACACCCAGGATCTGTCAAAGGTCACCACGCACATTTACGCTCACATTTATTCACATGTAGGCATTGTTTAGAATAGCCAACTTCCAAGTCATATTTTCTTGTATCTACACAAAGTCTACACAAACCTGTAAAATGACAGGTTTTTATAATGTTAAAGAAATTAGAACAAGATGAACATGTACAAAAATTATGTGAGAGGAAAAATTTTTACAATTTAAGAGAAAAATATGACCAAAAATGTTGATGCTGCCACCTCCATGAATTATGGATTTATTATAGCTTTTGGTCTCCTCAGACTCAGAAACCAGATCCTGTATTAACTCAGCACCCTGGAGCTGAAGACACCAGTACTACTGTGCCACCCAAGACTATATATAAATATTTAAAAACTAAATTTGACTTGGACACATTCGAGAATTTACATATCCGTATTTTAGCGAATATCTGACAGCACCAGCAACACATCACTGCCCTCAGGATATAGGCTTTCAAAGAACATTCATTAAAGTGACCATGTGAAGAAGCAGATCTAAATGAGTCTGCATATAAATTAGCTTTTAAATGAGATTAGGATAGCTGCTGAACGCAGTAAGCCTGGAATGGTTGCACACGACCAAGAATGATATGGAAGTTTTATGGGGAAAAGAAATTTCACATAAGTATTCCAATGAATGACAACACTGATGATTAGTACATGTGTTCAAATGTGCATTATATATATATATATATATATATATATACACACACACAGTACAGACCAAAAGTTTGGACACACCTCATTCAAAGAGTTTTCTTTATTTTCATGACTATGAAAATTGTAGATTCACACTGAAGGCATCAAAACTATGAATTAACACATGTGGAATTATATATTCTATGTTCTTCAAAGTAGCCACCTTTTGCTTTGATTACTGCTTTGCACACTCTTGGCATTCTCTTGGTGAGCTTCAAGAGGTAGTCACCTGAAATGGTCTTCCAACAGTCTTGAAGGAGTTCCCCGAGAGATGCTTGGCACTTGTTGGCCCTTTTGCCTTCACTCTGCGGTCCAGCTCACCTCTAAACCATCTCGATTGGGTTCAGGTCCGGTGACTGTGGAGGACAGGTCATCTGGCGCAGCACCCCATCACTCTCCTTTTTGGTCAAATAGCCCTTGATGCCTTCAGTGTGACTCTACAATTTTCATAGTCATGAAAATAAAGAAAACTCTTTGAATGAGAAGGTGTGTCCAAACTTTTGGTCTGTACTGTGTGTGATATATATATATATATTACAGCTGTAAAGACTATAATACAGAGTGATAATACAGAAACGATGCTTTGTGGCTGTTTGGACTGCAGACAGCTGGTTTGTTAAATATGCCGCAAGTTGAATCACCGCCTCACAAGGACATTCTGAAAACGAGTGGAATGTCATTCTTTGTGCAGCTGTACTGTGTTTAGAGTGATTTACTCTGCTTAGCATACAGTGGTTGTTTTTTGTACATGTTAAAATATGTGAAAGTATGATTATTTAAATTTTTTTTAAAAAGCATCCTTCCACATTTTTTTTATTTATCTCCACATACCCGATACTACATCTAGGCAGGATTTTAACAACAAATCTAAAATAATCTAAAATAGCTCAATCTAAAATGTAGCTATAGCCCAACAGACATCTAAGGGTCTGTCTGGATTAAGAATGGATGGGATATATACACAATGTCTTATGCAGTCTAAATTATTAAACGAAATTAAAGCCTCCATTGTAAAATATATAGAAGGAAATGTCCTGTATCTACTGTGCACTTAGTCTTTTTCTACAACCATTATATCTGTATACAATATCCTGTTTTTATTTCTCTTAGTGAGAGAGCTATTGGAGTGTCTGCTGGTTACACCCAGAGCTATAACACTCCCCCCTCATCATCCCAGGCTTAATACCAGTTAATCAAATATAGTGCAGCCAGAGAGGAAGTGGGAGAAGATGGAGGCTACAATACAGTAGCACAATCTGTGACACATTACAGAAAACATGCTTAAGAACATTTAAACAACATTAAAACTTGAACCTGAAGGTCATGGTAAACTTCCTGTAAAAATGGCTTTTGCGTATGCCGTAATTGTTGAACCCTTACACACATGCACACTTGTCAAACTCCATGGAATAATACTGTACGTGAAAAAGCTTGTGATTGGACATTTATAATGGAATATTACTCAAACTGATGGGAGGATGAACGCTTGTAAACTGGGGGTTGTTTTGTTTTTGAGCAGCCCTTGTGTACTTTATTTTCAATAAAAAAAATCCCAAATGCGGTTTGGGGAAGGCCTCTTTCTTGCTGTTGATATAAGACACATTTATATTAAAGTCTGGGAATTATCTGTATTTGTTGGAATGTCAAATGGATCACAATTTGCACCTCGTATTGTGGAGTATGTGCAAAGTAATGTAGAGTGTGTTAGAGAAGTGAAGAAAAGAGTGCAGGCAGGATTGAGTGGGTGGAGAAGAGTGACAAGAGTGATTTGTGATAGTAGAGTATCTGCAAGAGTGAAAGAGAAAGTTAATAGGACTGTGGTGAGACCTGCGATGTTTAGAGACAGTGGCATTGAGTAAAAGACAGGAGGTGGAGCTGGAGGTAGCAGAGCTGAAGATGAGGTTTTCGTTGGGAGTGACGACGATGGACAGGATTAGAAATGAGTTTATTAGAGGGACAGCGCATGTAGGACGTTTTGGGGACAAGGTGAGGGAGGTGAGATTAAGATGGTTTGGACATGTGCAGAGGAGAGACATAGGGTATATCGGTAGGAGAATGCTGAGGATGGAGCCACCAGGAAGGAGGAAAAGAGAAAGATCAAGGAGAAGGTTTATGGATGTGATGAGGGAAGACATGCAGGTAGTTGGGTTTAAAAAAGACAGATGTAGAGGACAGGGGGGGTATGGAGACGGATGATCCGCTGTGGTGACCCCTAATGGGAGAAACCGAATGAAGAAGATTGTGTAAGCATTATTAATTTATTGCATACTTTGTGACCTCATTAAAACTTAACATAACACTTAACATAATTAAAAATAAAGGTAAAGACGAAGCAAAGTTCCAAAAAACAATGAATGCAGCATAAATGTCACACCAGTATAAGTCCTTGCACTGGTCCCCATTCAGTCTAGCAACCCTGGGGTACTCCTGCTCTCAACGTTTTGAACATGTAGTGTAAGATGCTTATGTCAACTCTTGAATTTTTGGATCAGGTAAAAAATTTAATAATAAATAATAATAGTTTATGTGAACTACAGTACTAAACATAACGAGAAAAATCGCCGACACCACTGGGGTTTGTTCTATAAATTAATGGCTTTTCTTTGTAAGCACCAGAACCACCAATCCTCTCTTTGTTGACTTTACAGAGGCAGATCGATATGAAATTCTCGTAATAGCCATTTGCTCTTATGTAGTGTGAGGCACTCATACAATCTGGCTCAACCCAACGTCTAAAATGTGCAGTCTCATCAAGTTGCAAAGCTGCACACTAGCTTTTTTTTCCCCATGTGCCAGACCCCAGAATTGTAAGCGCTGTAGCATCTTTTTTCCTGACCTGAGGAATCTCACTGCAGTTCCATCAATACAATCAATGAAAAAGAAAAAAAAAAGAAAACGTATTTGTCTCTGCTGTCACATTTGTCAAAACAAATGTAGATAAAACAAACAAAAGCAATAAAGGTCTGTTTGATTGTTCTTAACTTATTGTCATTGTTGGAAGCAACTCGAGTCCTCTCTTAGTTCCTTTACTTGCAATCGGAGCCAAGGAACTCTCTGTACTAATCCAAGTACCACGTCGCAACAAATGGTGAGAATTCCCTCCCTGCACATTCTTTCCCACTTCCCACAGATCAGTTTCATGTTTCAAATTCCTAAATCACAGTAACCCACGGTTCATTTAACTAAACTGATGAACCATGTCATTAAATAATGGTAAAGTAGACCATGGAAAATGCCTGCAAATGTCTCGTACCTTTATTCAACAATAGAAAGATTGCCAAAAAATACTTGCTCAAAGGTCAGAAAAGGACAAAAATATCATTCTCAGCCGTAAACACAACCATTCGGATAAAAATGAACACAACTGATAGTGTGAATGAATGAAATAGAGCTCATAACAATGCATGCTGTTATGGAGGAGGAATAAAAAAAGTAATGACAAATTGTTGTGATGTCATTGTCACCCTGGAGTGGATAATTATAACGGCAGGCCCAGGCGTCATTTTATTTGATTCATGACTGACATGGCGTACTTTTTAACCATTTATAGTTGTATCCAATGTTGTAAAATGAGCATGAGGCAAGTTATCACTTACATTATAGCAATGATGAACATATGTTCCCTTATAACTAGTCTCTCATTTTTATTTTGAAATGAAGATAATTAAAAAATAATAAAAATACAGAAAATAAAACCAGGGAGAAGAGAATAAGTGTTATATAAATAACTGTTCAGTCCTAAAGACTTTGCCATTCTGGAAAACTGACTGTTACAAAGCCATGGCAGTGTGCAACCAGATTCTAGGATTCAACCAAAGAAAATAAGCCATATAGCGAGCACATCATTTTGGTTTGAAATGTTTTGTGAAGAAATCCTTTAGGGTCAGGATTAACCCCAGTATCACTACCTTCACTCGACACGGCCTACACAGCACCTCATCCCAACACTAAGCTGTAACCCTGTGAGTGGCTGACTGCTTGAGAAAATGACACCAGATTGTAAAAAAAATCACATTATACACTGGATTTATTATACCATGAACCAAACCATGGGCTCGATCTTCAACCTTCACTCCAGCTCCACAGATTCACATCTGATGACATCAGCAGAGCAGAGCATTAGGAAAGCCTTTGTATGATCTTATCATTGAAAGGATGGCTTTTTTTTTTTTTTTCTCCTAATTTGCTTATGAAGCTGTTTTGTCATCAGCCAGATGTTTTCATATTGCATCATGGACTCACCCTGCTCCAGGTCTCTCTGGTCGTACCATGGCTCGTCTTCTTCGGTCACAAACTCCTCCATCCTGCTAGCACGGAGCATTAGGCACTTCTCCCACAAGAAATGATGGCTCTTCTTCTTCTGCAGCTGGAGGAAGGTGACTGCTATATAGCAGACTTGAGGTTTCTGCTCGGATACCGTGCAAATTTTGTGATGTCACAACAAAAAGTGGCAGATCTGCTGTGCACGAGCGTCCGGGAGAAAGAGGGAGAGATAAATGAGAAAAGCAGCGGAATGATCCTCAGCTGACAGCTAAGCACACTGACATCACACTGATGGGTTCACACCGCTGCATGTTGTTGTGCAGCAATAATAATAAAAAAAAAAAAGATTAAATAAATAATGCATAAGCAAACCGTCTGAGTTGCTGCTCAATAAAGTGCACAGATCGCTGCAGGATTTTTTCCTCTGCAAGGGCTCTGTGTATGGCAGATAGCACACAGTTTTGTAAAAAAAAACAAAAAAAAAAAAACAGTCCCTCCCACTCCAGTGCTAATCTCCGACATCACCTCCCAGTCCTCTTTCCCGACATCCCGTTCGCTTCGTGCAGATGGTGAGGTGGCTTGCAGCTCCCAGTCCCTGCTGCTGGTGCCGTACGGGTTGCCAGATTGACCTCAATCGAGCATTTGGGAAGGTATCCAAATCGGGTTTTGTCTCTAAGAAAATGATTTTTTTTCTCACCTGAACGTTTTTTTTTCTTCAATAAAAAACATTCATTGATTTGTTGTATTCTCCAAGCTTAAGTCGCAAGAGCCATTAAGAAACACCATCAGTGAATGCTCAGGACTATTTGCACTAGACATTTGCACTAGCTTTATACATTTAACAGATTTCTACCTCGTATTCATTTATTCCGAACCACAAGCCATGCAAAGACTTTGACTGTGCAATACCTTCATATTTATAACATATTTATTCATATATATATATATATTGTTTACATTGTTGATACTTTATTATATTTTATTTGTGTCCACCATTAGGAATGAATCTTATCTATTTCAAGTCAGATTTATTTGTATAACATTTTTAACAATGTCCTAAAGCAGCAGAAGTTAAACATTACTTATAAATGATAATTAGGATTTATACCACACCATCAGTTTTGGCTGAATGCACGAAAATTATTGGTTAGAAAAATTGCATTTTATATAACAGCTCAAAAAAGAGCTGGCGCGTAAATAATGCGTTTAGTATTAATGCGCTATTGATTTTTGAGATCTACAGTATCTCAGGAAAATGAGTACACCCCTCACATTTCAGCAACCATTTTAGAATATCTTCTCAAGGGATAATACTATAGAAATGAAACCTGGATTTATTTTAGAGCAGTCAATGTAAAGCTTGTAGAGCAGTAAAAATTAACTGTCCGAAAAAATAATTTAACTCACATCCATTATTGTTAAAAGAAGTTGAGTCCTCATGCTGCACGTCAGGTGCAAAGCCAGCTTCAAAAACAGACAAATGAGTGTTGCGAGCATGGCTTTAGAGCTCGCAAAGGCGAAAGGTCGGCTTGTCAGTGCTCGGATCATACGCTGCATGCTGCATCAAGTCTGTCTGCATTTCTGTTGACCCAGAAGGAAGCCTCTTCTGAAGCTGTCTCACAGGAAACTCCGCAAACAGTTTGCTGAAGACAGCCAGTCCAAGAGCATGAATTACTGGAACCATGTCCTTTGGTTTAATGAGACTAAAATAAACTTGTTTGACTCAGATGGTGTCCAGCATTTGTGGCATCGCCCTGGTGAGGAGAACCAAGAAAATTGTGTCCTGCCTACAGTCAAGCATGGTGGTGGTAGCATCATGGTCTGGGGCTGCATGAGTCCTGCTGGTACTGTGGAGCTGCGGTTTATTGAGGTAAACATGGAGTCCAACATGTACTGTGTCATTCTGAAGCAGAACATGATGGCCTTTCTTCAGAAACATGAAAATGACTCCAAACACACCGCCAAGATGACAACGGCTTTGCTGAAGGTGAAGGTGATGAAATGGCCAACTATGTCTCTAGACCTGAACCCTATTGAACACTTGTTTACTTAGGGTGTACTCACATTGTTGCCAGTTATTTAGACAATAATGGCTGTATGTTGAATTATTTTTAGAGGACAGTAAATCTATACTATATATATATATATATATATATATATATATATATATATATATATATATATATATATATATATATATATATATATATATATATTAGTTTATATCCAATATAAACAAAATATATCCAAGTTTCATTTCTATAGTATTGTCCCTTGAGAAGATTAAACTAAAGTGGTTGCTGAAATGTGAGGGTTTTACTTACTTTTGTTAGATACTGTATATTGTGGATTCTCCACTTAATATTTGACATAACAAAATATATTTTTGTAATAAAATGTGTTTAATAAAACGTGTACTTGTTTTTAAATTTGTGCAGTTATTTATTTAACATTAATTACTAACGTTTGTGCATTATCGTATGCTTCTATAATGTAAGTTTGGGGTACTCAAGCAAATCAGTGTATTAAAAGCAAATGATTAATGTGTGTTGTTTCTTTTTCTTTTAATTTCTGAATGGGTGATTTGTCAAATATAATAATTGTATAATAAGAAAATTAGATGATCAGGGTTTAAGGCCAAAGCTTGGACCATGTATGCATTTTAAAAAGTAGAGATTAATAGTCCTGCCACTATTGTTTTATTAAATTGGAAAGAACCTAGTTATTCGAAGACAATGAAGGCAGATGAGGTAAAAGTTTGAAAAATAAAAAAAATATGGGTGCTACACAGGTTGCAAAAGAAAGTATATAAATATTGTACATTGACTGTGGGTTTGAGTGCTTTCATGGATCTAAAGTTTTTATTTGACAACGCAACCCTGGATACTGAAATTAGTTTCTTTTGCTTTACATTTAAAATTAATTTATTTCAAAGTTATTTAATTTGCTACTTTTAATAATAATCTGCCATGACAGAGTCTTGGTTGTAGGTGCTGTTTGGTTTTGTAAATCTATGATTGGCAGGAAAGTAGTTAATCCAATCTGGCAACCCTGGCAGTTGTGAATGACCTTCCTCCTTTCCCTCCACGTCTTTCTTCAACCACCTACTTTTCCTCCACCTCTTCCTTCATCTCCTCCCCCTTTTCCTCTAACTCTTCCTTTAACCCCTCCTTCTTATTTTCCTTCTTATTCTCCTTCTTCTCCTTTTTCTCCAGCAGGACTTTTGCACTAGCCACTCATTCAAGAGGTACAATAGTGGCTAGAAATAAGACAGTGGAGAACTTAAGGCCTTAAAGGATTTTCTTTGTGTTCAAGGGACCATGAAATCTGTATTGTTTAGACTTGGTTCATCAACAGGAGGATCAACATGCAAGATCCAATTTTACATTAAGGGCAACAATATTGCACCTAAGCAAATAGAAAATCACGTTTTCTAGCTATTTGTGTTCAATGAACAATACAAAATTAACTGTAAAACCAAAAAACGTGAAAAACATAGAAGTGCATACAGGAAATAAATAGCAAACCTGCCAAACCAATACCTGCTTTAAGGATATATATATATATATATATATATATATATATATATATATATATATATATATATATATATATATATATATACAGTGAGGAAAATAAGTATTTGAACACCCTGCTATTTTGCAAGTTCTCCCACTTAGAAATCATGGAGGGTCTGAAATTGTCATCGTAGGTGCATGTCCACTGTGAGAGACATAATCTAAAAAAAATAATCCAGAAATCACAATGTATGATTTTTTAACTATTTATTTGTATGATACAGCTGCAAATAAGTATTTGAACACCTGAGAAAGTCAATGTTAATATTTGGTACAGTAGCATTTGTTTGAGGTCAAACATTTCCTGTAGTTTTTCACCAGGTTTACACACACTGCAGGAGGGATTTTGGCCCACTCCTCCACACAGATCTTCTTTAGATCAGTCAGGTTTCTGGCCTGTCGCTGAGAAACACGGAGGTTGAGCTCCCTCCAAGATTCTCTATTGGGTTTAGGTCTGAAGACTGGCTAAGCCACGCCAGAACCTTGATATGCTTCTTACAGAGCCACTCCTTGGTTATCCTGGCTGTGTACTTCGGGTCATTGTCATGTTGGAAGACCCAGCCTCGACCCATCTTCAATGCTCTAACTGAGGGAAGGAGGTTGTTCCCCAAAATCTCGCAATACATGGCCCTGGTCATCCTCTCCTTAATACAGTGCAGTCGCCCTGTCCCATGTGCAGAAAAACACCCCGAAAGCATGATGCTACCACCCCCATGCTTCACAGTAGGGATGGTGTTCTTGGGATGGTACTCATCATTCTTCTTCCTCCAAACACGTTTAGTGAAATTATGACCCAAAAGTTTTATTTTGGTCTCATCTGACCACATGACTTTCTCCCATGACTCCTCTGGATCATCCAAATGGTCATTGGCAAACTTAAGACGTGCCTGGACATGTGCTGGTTTAAGCAGGGGAACCTTCCGTGCCATGCATGATTTCAAACCATGACGTCTTAGTGTATTACCAACAGTAACCTTTGAAACGGTGGTCCCAGCTCTTTTCAGATCTTTGACCAGCTCCTCCCGTGTAGTTCTGGGTTGATTTCTCACCTTCCTTAGGATCATTAAGACCCTACGAGGTGAGATCTTGCATGGAGCCCCAGTCAGAGGGAGATTGACAGTCATGTTTAGCTTCTTCCATTTTCTAATGATTGCTCCAACAGTGGACCTTTTTTCACCAAGCTGCTTGGCAATTTCCCCGTAGCCCTTTCCAGCCTTGTGGAGGTGTACAAATTTGTCTCTAGTGTCTTTGGACAGCTCTTTGGTCTTGGCCATGTTAGTAGTTGGATTCTTACTGATTGTATGGAGTGGACAGGTGTCTTTATGCAGCTAACGACCTCAAACAGGTGCATCTAATTTAGGATAATAAATGTAGTGGAGGTGGACATTTTAAAGGCAGACTAACAGGTCTTTGAGGGTCAGAATTCTAGCTGATAGACAGGTGTTCAAATACTTATTTGCAGCTGTATCATACAAATAAATAGTTAAAAAATCATACATTGTGATTTCTGGATTTTATTTTTTAGATTATGTCTCTCACAGTGGACATGCACCTACGATGAAAATTTCAGACCCCTCCATGATTTCTAAGTGGGAGAACTTGCAAAATAGCAGGGTGTTCAAATACTTATTTTCCTCACTGTATATATATATATATATATATATATATATATATATATATATATATATATATATATATATATATATATATATATATATATAAAAAATTTTTTCTTTTTACTTTTTCAAGGAATGAATGCTGTGCTGAGACGCACATTACCTTTACAAACTGTGATATGCAGGTTGCAGTTTTAAAAACAGGAGGTGGGTAGGTGGTATCTGGGTGGTTAAGATTTTGGATTTCTGAACAAAATGTATTAAATTCATAATCCCAGCACAACCAAGCAGACATTGCTGGGCCCTTGAGCAAGGCCCTTAACCCTCAACCTGCTCAGCCCCTGGATAAGGGCATCTGCTAAATTCCAGAAATGAGAGAATAACTTTGCCTGTAAAACCATTTAAATAAGGAAAATGTCATAGCAGGACATTTTTCTTTGTCTGGTTCATGGTCTTTGCCTTCACTATAACTGAAACCAGAACTCAACATTAGGTTATGATGTAACTTTACCTCCACTAATTAGGTGTTATTGATTTATTTAATCAATTTTACGTGTATTTAAAATTCTAGAATAGCTTCTTTTTTATTTTCTGTAGCAGATAATAGTCGACCTGGTTTTAAGCTCCGATATAAGCTTCCATGGCTTCCATTTTACTGTACAAACACAACACTGAGAAAACAGGAGGGTGTATATCCAGTGAGAATTACATGAATAATTAACTGCAGTATTTACAGTCGGCACCAGAATTTTTTTTTTTTTTTTTTTTTTTTTTTTTTTAAGTATGTGCAAAATGTTTACTCTAAACCAAATCATCCATTTTTTCTCTTTAAACATATGAATTGGAAATTGGATATATTCAACTGCCACAGCCTACACCCTTTAGTATTTTAAAATTGTCTCCCAGAGCTCCATTGTTGCCTTTGACCATTTCCTGTTCCCTCAAGCTATAAATATATGATCAGTTGTTTAAATTCTTTTGCCATTCAATCTTTTGTGGGAAAAGTAAAAAAAAAATTTCAATACAGAAGATGTAGTTTATTATCTGCAGTAATCCCTAATCACTGGTCAGAGCTGAGTGGATCTGGAGCCTCTCCTGGGAACACAGAGAGCATACCCAGAAACTCCATACAGACAGTAACCTAAGCTCAAGATCAAACCAGAGACCTGAAGCTATGAGGAAGTAACACTACATACTGCATGAGGGCCGATAATGGTTTTAAAAATACATGAACGGTACCATTAAGCACCAAGAAAAGCATCATAAAATTTGACAGGAATGGGTTACAGTAATATACTAGCCTGTGCTTCTGTCCAGAGTATGTTTCAGCAAGAATTAAAGGTACGGGGATGCCGAAATATTTTTATTTTTGGATGTATATTGATAGTATTTCTGCATGCTAATTTTCACATCACATAACTAATATTCATGCTTACCTCATGCATTAAGCAGCCATTTTGTCCAAGGTACAAAGTAACAATTAGAATTATTTATTCCTAGTTGTATGCCATTTGTGTGCTTTCAGATAAAACAGCTCTATTTCAAGCCTTTCTTTACTTCCATTTTCATGGGCAAATAATTCAGAGATAAAATGCTAAAGACCTTGACTTTCCAGGCTTTCCCATGGTTCAGACCACACAATGGGCACAATACAATGTGACCTTGTTTTGCTTATTTTAATTCAGTTATTTATATCTTATCTTTAACAGTGCATCTGTTGAGCCCAGGTAATAGTTATACTTGATTTTTTAAAGTCAGCATCAGCCACGCAGACGAGAAGAAAAACAATGTAAAATCTTTGAGAGTGATCTAGAGTGATCTTTGAATATCCGTGTATATTGATCACTATTGTGTCTTTTAATAAATAAATGCATAGGTCAATAATGACTCTTCTGAATATAGTATCTTTGTCTGATTATTAGGAACAAAACTATGTGTTCCCAAGACCTTCATGAGTAGCTTTAAAAAATGAAATAAAATATAGACTTGATTCTTTATGCTCAAAGTGCACCAGCAAGGGTCTCTACAGAAAGAAGCGTATAAAGAGGAGCAAATGAGAGGAACCAGACTCAAGAGGGCACCCATCCTCATCTGGGTTGCACCAAATGTCCATTTGAAGCAGATATACCATGTTGCGGGGTACAGTGATGATGATCAGAAGCAAACTGTATTCCTGAGTCAGTGTAGCAGACTGTTGATATTAACTACAATCCAATCCATCCTCAAAGCACCCGTTCTACTCCGGAATTACATGGAACCACCCACGGTGTTGATGAGAGACCGTCCCAAGCTGCACAGAAGTGTGAAGATCCACGGAGGGGAGAGGGGCAGGAACAGTGGTCACTGGAGCCTCAGGAGCATGTTTAACTCGACCGAGAGAGAGAGAGAGAAAGAGAGAGAGAGAGAGAGAGAGAGAGAGAGAGAGAGAGAGAGAGAGAGAGAGAGAAGAGGGTGACGGGAAGAGAAGGATATGGATTATTAAGTGTCCTTATTGGTGTATGAAAGTTAATGTCACTGTGCAGTTTGGACTCTGGCAAGACTCGCTATAGCAGCATAACTAAAAGGGAGAACCAGAAGGCAACACAGACATGAGGGATCTCTGGGATAAGAGACGGCCCACCACACCACCGTCAACAAACCCGAGTGAACGTGTGAATGTGAGGGGACGACAGCATACAAATATACCAGTTCACCAAACACTCTATATCCATGCTCCCTCCAGATCTGAGCCTTTACCTAAGAAAAATCTACTGATAAAAGGCTTGACTAAATAAATAAGTTTTCAACCTCGACTTGAACACTGAGACTGTGTCTGAGTCCCGAACACTGGTTCGAAGGCTGTTCCATAACTGTGGGGCTTTATAAGAGAAAGATCTGCCCCCTGCTGTAGTCTTCATTATTTGAGGAACAAACAGATAGCCAGCACCTTTTGATCTAAGTAGGCGTGGAGGATCATACTGGTACAGAAGTTCACTCAGATACTGTGGTGCGAGACCGTTAAGTGCTTTATACGTCAGTAGTAGTATTTTATAATCAATGCGAGATTTGATTGGGAGCAGTGTAGACTGATTAAAACAGGGGTGATGTGGTCATATTTCCTAGATCTAGTGAGGACTCTTGCTGCTGCATTCTGAACTAACTGAAGCTTATTTATGCGCTTACTTGCACACCCAGACAGTAAAGCATTACAGTAGTCTAATCTAGAAGTAACAAAAGCATGAACTAGTTTTTATGCATCCTGTAACGACATCATATTTCTAATTTTAGCAATATTTCTAAGGTGAAAGAAGGAGATCCTGGTGATATTATTCACGTATGACTCAAAGGAAAGACTCGGGTCAATAATCACACCAAGGTCTTTGACAGCCGGGTATGTGACATACGTTTTCAAAAAATATAATATATAAAAGGCAATCATGTAGAGGATTGTAATTTAATTACTTTTCCCAGTGTTCATTTTCAAGTGTAGAGGCTTTTGGGACACTCTGGACTTCTGACTGTCTTACTGCTTACAGTGCCTTTTTCCTTGTCCAGTTCTCAGTCATATGCTCAGTTTTGCTGTGAGTAGCTATCATGTGCCAGGAAAGCATTCCTCACAGTCTAACCACCAGCTTGCCCTGTGACTCCAAACAGGAAGGATTTATTCTGCTACTTTCTATAGCATGATGAAAAAGATCCTACAGGATATGAATCAGGGGGAGTTTCAGTCAGCAGTTTACAGTTCAACCAATTTTTTTTATTTTTATGGAATCTGCAATTTCAGTTCTTGGCTGTGCAAAAGGGTGTTGGGGGTCTTCTTTTGACCAACAACAATACAAGTTTATAGATTCAAGAAGGATGTGCTTTCTATTAAAATCTTATTTATGAGCATTAACAACAAATCCTCACAACATATGAACATGTAAACTTAAACAGATTTTGGACTTTATCTTCGTGCGTTCACAAAGAAGTGTTAATAATTAAACAACACGGAAGAAGACACATAATTAAGTTTATTTATTGTAATAACTTGGATATCTGTGGTGAGTAATTTGAGCTCATTTGTGATACATGTGCCTGGAAAAAAAAACAATTAATGATCTAAAAAATGATCTAAAAATCATATGATGTATCTGAGTATTATATGTAATAAACTTACCTGAAATGCAGAGCATACTGAAATGCATCAGATTTTTCTGGTAAAATCTGGTGCATTTCAGTATGCCCTTACTCTCTGACACTCTAATGGAAATTTTAATTGCCTGATAAAACCATGATACTCCAAATTGAAATACTATGAGAAAGTAATTAAGAAATTGCTTTATATAGATTGCGTTTAAAGTTAGTATTTTCAAACAAAACCGTCTGAAAAGTTTAAACAAACAGAGTACATGTCTAAAGTTACGTGAAAATATGTTACAAATTTATTCTTTTGTAGAAACAAAAGAGTAAAATAACATTTGTGTGGAAAACTCATGCATATTCATTTGACCTTCTGTAAAAGTGGTAAATGGAGACTTCATTTATAGAGAAATATTTCAGTCATCTGAAGGTGAGTTTCTGAGGTAAACGTAGGACCCAGAATAAAGACTCAGACGCAATTACACTAAATGGAAATGAACATGGTAATATTCAGATATTCAGATTATATTCGAGTGAGTGGAACAGGTATGTTATAGACTTTTACCATATCTAAACAAGTACAGAATATTCCACTAGGTGGCAACATACTGCATTTATTCATTTCAATATCACATCAAATTACATATAATAACAGCACATAACACAAAACTGACACCTGAACAGAGGTGGCAAAAGTACGCACATCCATTACTTAAGTAGAAGTACCGATTATACCTTTTTACTTAAGTGAAAGTAAAGAAGTCTTGGCTCTGACATGTACTTAAGTAAAAAGTAATTATTACTTCTACCTGTTTTAGCTGTTAACTGGACCTCACATCATATTAATGTTTGATTTGATTTGATTTGATTTGATTTGATAGATAGATAGATAGATAGATAGATAGATAGATAGATAGATAGATAGATAGATAGATAGATAGATAGATAGATAGATAGAACTTTATTGTCATTGCATAGTACAGGTACACAGCAACAAAATGCAGTTTGGCATCTACCAGAAGTGCAAAAAGTAGCAATCGTGCAAATAGTGCAGATAAATATGTATCATATTTACTGCATGTGATTATGTATGTAAGCATATGTACAGTGATTAAATATAAAGGCTATAACAGTGCAGAGATGTGTGGACATCATTAAGAGCCTTTGCTATGTTTCCACACGGAGAGTTAATGAGGTGATACCGGAGAAAGTGCACCTCTTCAAGTCAAGAAGCTTTTATATATAATCATAGACATTTTACAGATTTAAATGATGTATTGTTTTTATCTGTACGATCAATAAAGACAGTAATTTAAGTTCGTGTCGCCATTATGAGGGAAAAACCCACAAAACGCCACCCAGAGGGTAAATTGTGTAAAACATGGCGGATTTGGTGTTTGATTTGAGACTTGGCGCATAAATAAAACAAAAATTTACTGATTAAAAATATTTTATCTGGAGTTTATTTATTTATTTTATATTTAAGTAAAGAAGGGACGTCGTGAATAAGTGTGTTTCGCTGGAGGTTTTAATTTCGCCTATTTTATATTTAGTTATTTATTTATGTATTTACATTTTTTTTTCAATAAAAATGGTAAAAACAGAAATGCGCGCTGAATTGATAGCGTTAATAACATTTAGTGCCGTTTAAAATAATTTGAATTTTGACAGCCAAATATATATATATATTAATACAAAACTAATAAAAATGTTGTTACCTAATGAATGTATCCAGGCTGAAGATCCACATAAAAAACACAAGCAGAGAAAAGATGATGATGATCATGAATGTGTCTGATCTCAGTCATGTTCTCATCACTGACTCTCTCTGTCTCATCCACATTAACCCCAAACTTCTTACTGCGATCTGCCTGCTGATTCTTATCTCCGTAAAGAGTGAGAGCAGGACTTTATACACCAGCGGATTGAAAAAGACGCGCAGTAACAGGAAATCGGTTGTTCGGCTGAATATATTTCACCAAATCAATGGATTAAAACTAAAGTAACGAGTCTGTTTTGAAAATGTAAAAAATAAAAAGTACAGATATTTGTGTAAAAATGTAATGAGTAAAAGTAAAAAGTTGTCTGAAAAATAAATAGTGGAGTAAAGTACTGATACCAGAAAAATCTATATAAGTACAGTAACGAAGTATTTGTACTCCGTTACTTCCCACCTCTGCCTCTGAATCATATTTAGAATTATTACAGGCCAAAAATGCTATGGGACCTTCTTCTTCTTCTTCTTCTTCTTCTTCTTCTTCCTCTCTCTCTCTCTCTCTCTCTCTCTCTCTGTGTGTGTGTGTGTGTGTGTGTGTGTGTGTGTGTGTATGTGTGTGTGTGTGTGTGTGTGTGTGTGTGGAAATTATAAATCCAAGCATTGTGATATTTATCAACAAAATTTTTTTTGAATATTGAGCATTGAATTAAATATATTAATAACAAAAATACATTTGTGGGAAAATGAATGTCTTAGTAATTGACTACTAAGTAATAATTAGTAATAGTAACAATTAAGACTAATAATTAGTATTTTTAAACAAAACCGTCTCAAAATTCTAGACATGTGGGTTAAAAGATATTCAAGTTTTGTTAATGAGTATGTTCATTGTATATATATATATATATATATATATATATATATATATATATATATATATATATATATATATATATATATATATATATATATATAACTATTATTATTTTTTTGTATGTTGATTGTATATGTGAAAACTCGGTTCAGCATGTGACGTCATTTTTGTGCGACTCCTAGGTTGGCTCGGAGCTGACTGAAGTTGGCTGACTGTGTGTGTATGTGTATATGTGTGTGTGAGTCTTTCAGGAAAAAGAAATGACTGCTGTTGAGCGAGCTTTGAAAACCCATTTCGGTTTTGAGAAGTTCCGATCACAGCAGCAGGAGAATGTGGTTAAAGCGGTGATTAAAGGTAATATTGAAACAGTCGGGTTTGTTTGGAGATTACTTTAGTGTTGGATGTTACTGAATTGTCGCAGCTCAGCATTTGTCTTGTGCATCTGGTCAAGTCTAATGAATTTTAAGGGCGTTTATAGTTTTCTTTATTGATTTAAAAAATTTTGTTAAAAATAGTATAATCCTGTTTTGACGTGACAGTAGTCTAAAAATGCTAATCTGCTGTCCTTGTCCCTTTAAACGCAGGTGACAGGGATGTGTTTGTATGTATGCCAACCGGCGCAGGGAAGTCACTGTGCTACCAGCTTCCTGCAATGCTGGCCTCTGGCATCACACTGGTCATATCTCCTCTGATTGCACTCATACAGGTAAATCATTCTTCTTTTTTTATGTTTTGCTGTGTGATTCTGCATTTGCACTTTTGTCTGGTATTAACTATTCATGAAAACACTGCCAAATCATTCATTGCTTACTGTCTTATGGCACGTTCTTCCTGATGAAACATACCCAATCCTGGCATAACCTCAAATTGTCTGGTTACTAAAGAAAAAAAAAAAAAGGTTTTGCTTTCCCTTAGATTTTAGGAATGAAGTTAAGTCAAAAGCTTTCATTGTCATTCCAAGCCTATATAGCTGCTGCAGTACATTTTTAAATGAGATTCTATTTTATAAAATGAGATGTTTTTCCAGAACCCTTCTGCTACATAAAACATCGAACTACAGAACAGAACAGAACACATAGCTTCATAAAAGAACAAATAAGCATCATAACAGAACATAGAGCCACATAACAGAACGCAGAGCCACATAACAGAACGCAGAGCCACAAAACAGAACCCAGAGCCACATAACAGAACGCAGAGCCACATAACAGAACCCAGAGCCACAAAACAGAACCCAGAGCCACATAACAGAACCCAGAGCCACATAACAGAACCCAGAGCTACATAAAACGACATAGAGCTACATAACAGGACACAGAGCTACATAACAGAATCCAGAGCTACATAAAACAAAATAGAGCTACATAAAACAAAATAGAGCTACATAAAACAAAATAGAGCTACATAAAACAACATCGATCTACATAACAGAACCCAGAGCTACATAACAGAACCCAGAGCTACATAAAACAACATAGAGCTACATAACAGAACCCAGAGCTACATAAAACAATACAAAGCTACATAAAACAACATAGAGCTACATAAAACAACATAGAGCTACATAACAGAACCCAGAGCTACATAAAACAACATAGAGCTACATAACAGAACCCAGAGCTACATAAAACAACATAGAGCTACATAACAGAACCCAGAGCTACATAAAACAACATAGAGCCCCATAACAGAACGCAGAGCTACATAACAGAACGCAGGGTTACATGAAACAACACAGAGCTACATAACAGGACACAGAGCCAAATAACAGAACGCAGAGCTACATAACAGAATGAAGAGCTACATAACAGAACCCAGAGCTACATAAAACAACACAGAGCTATATAACAGAACCTAGAGCTACATAAAACAACATAGAGCTACATAACAGAACCCAGAGCTACATAAAACAACACAGAGCTACATAAAACAATACAGAGCTACTTAACAGAACCTTGAGCTTCATAACAGAACCCAGAGCTACATAAAACAACATAGAGCTACATAACAAAACTCAGAGCTACATAACAGAACACAGCGCTAAGGACTAAATAAGTTAAAGTGCATCGTGGATATACATATATACAGATGTGTATGAATTGTTTAACGTATTTGAGTGTGTGATTAATTTAAAGAATAAGAAATTGTGATTTTACCTGATTGTTAATTTTGACATGCTTAAAGTAAAACTCTATATCGTTTAGATTGTCAAAGTGTGGACTGACAGGTTATTCCTGCACTCTTCTATGCAATGCAGGATTCATTCTTTCATTTTCAGTCAACCTATTCTAGAAAAACAGGCAAACAGGCCGGAATACAATATGTCCTGTATGGAATTCCAGGCTGTTGTTGGACACGGTGCACACGCACTCATTCGCACCTATGAGCTCTTTGACTCCAGCTGAATTTCTGGGAGGAAGCCTGAGAACCAGGAGGAAACCCAAACAAGCAGTATCCTGAGCTCAGGGTCGTTCTGATGATTTCTGGAGCTGCGAGGAGGCAAAATCTATACGCTTTGAATTCATTTGTTTTTGTTCATAACTAATTAGTTCATTGCTAGTTCACATATGATTGTTTCTTACTGGGTGTAATAATGCTGTATGATCCATAGAAAGAATTACGCTTAAAGACAGGGTTGTTGTGTATTGCTTTTGTTTAGAATGTGTAGGTCACTGCATTTGTTGCACAATGTTGCACATGTGCACTTTGTGTCGTTAGTTTAGAGTTATGTGTACTTTTGTGTTCCTTTTGTTAATTTATGTTGTTTGCTGTAGCACTTTGGTCCTGGGGGAAATGTTTAATTTCAATGTGTACTGCACTGTATGTGGTATGACAATAAAGCCTATTCGACTTGACTTTGATTGACTGTGTGTGTCATATTTAAATGTTCTCTGTCTTCACTTTGTCTTCCTAGGATCAGGTAGAGCACCTTAAGGCACTAAACATACCAGCATGCTCCATAAACTCAAAACTCCCATCCGGCGAGAGAAAGCAGATCCTGGACGACTTGCATAGTAAAACTCCTCGTCTCAAGCTGTTGTATATCACTCCTGAGATGGTTGCTTCTCCATCCTTCCAGCCTTGCCTGAGCTCGCTGTGCTCCCGCGGGTTGCTAACCTGCCTGGCGGTTGATGAAGCTCACTGTGTCTCTCAGTGGGGTCACGATTTCAGACCTGACTACCTGAAGCTGGGGGACCTGCGCACCCGTCTTCCTGGAGTCCCCTGCGTGGCCTTGACAGCGACCGCGCCGAAGCGCGTGCAGGAGGACATTGCTCACTCGCTTAAGCTAAAATCACCACTCATTTTTTCCACTCCGGTGTTTCGCAAAAACCTGAAGTACGATGTGATATTTCGAGATCTGCTGCCTGACCCGTACGTTCATCTACATGCGTTTGCTAAGGAAGCGCTTGGGGGATGCTCAGCTGAGAAGGTCAGTTGGTTTTTGGGGTTTTTTTTGAGTGGGGGGTTTGGTTGTAATATAGTGGGTACATCAGATTCTCTCAGAACTTTACATAATAGTTGCAATAGCTGTCTGATTATTAAGTCATAGCAGGCAGAAGAGTTTTTCTTTAAATACAGTATAGAGGATGTATATCATCCACAGATTTAGCTGAAATTAAACATTAAAATATATAATATTTTTGCATTCCCTGACATGGGAACTAATACAGTGTGATGTAAACTTTTCAAGTGTTTACATCTGGACTTATTTAACTGTACCTATTAGTTAGAATTTTTGCTTTAGAAACACATATAATATTCCTCACAATTATTACGACTGACTAATTACTGATCTAATTACAGTGAACCACTATATTTATGCACCACTGTTATTTTAAATAATCTAGAAATCTCTTGCATAGGAGTGTAAAGTATTGCACAGATGTTTTCCCATTTCCTGATTTTTTTTATGTTTTTTGTAGCTAACCTGGGCTTCGTTTAAGAAATAGAAAGATGTTGCATATACATTTTCAGTCTAGTCAAAGCGGTAATCCATTAAAAAATAGTGTAACGTAAATAACCTGCGATGCTCAACCTACACTGCTTAGATGTAGTTTGCTTTTGCTAAAATTGGCTCATAAAGCATGCGTTTCTAGTGCACATTGCTTTCGCTTTGCTCTACACCAAACGTGTTCATGCAGCTGTCATTTTTGAGGTCAGGCTGTTGTTCTGACATCTCTTTTGGAAGAATTTGTGCCTCATGGTGCACGATGATGGCCTTTAAAATGGCAGCCTGGATGCTTATTGGATAATTTTTAAAATAATGTATTAAATAAAGTAATCGAATAGACCTTAGTGCTCACACTTATCTAAGTGATGACATTAAATGAATGTTCTTTTTTTTTTTTTTTTCTTTCTACTACTAACTTTTTTTTTTCTCTATCCACGTTGTCTCTTGATTAGATTCCCACAAACATTCAAACTCAGATGTTTGTTACAGTCAGATTGATGCTCGATTTTTAACTTCCTGGATTATTTTTTTTGCAAATGGCTTTGTGTCTGCAATAAGCAGTTAAAAGCATCAGTCTACACCTCAGTTTAGAACTTCTCACTTGCTTGCTAACATTGGACATGTCCTGTTCTGGCTTCTAATTGGTGGACTGAGTTTTTCTCTCCGTTCACAAAGGGTGTGTCTCAATTTTTTTTTCTTTTTTGGGCCAGGAATTTAATTAATTTTATTGCAAAATTACACTTTTACATATTTTAATACCAAACCAGAACAAAGGGACATATAAAGAAGGTCTACAAAATTAAATGAGGGATGAAAAAAACAAAACAAAGGGAAATATATAAATTAAACAAATAATAATACAAAAACAAATAACAAAAACTACTTCACAAAGTAGTAAAGGTGGTAAAAAATTATTATATCTTCCCTCAATCTACCTCCAGGATACATACATCATTAAAGTCCCTTTTTTTCCTGCCTCTGAAACTATACTTGATTTTTTTTTTTTTTTAGTTTTAAAAAGAAGATAAAATCTTTAAGCCATACTGATACCGAAGGAAGTTGTAGGGAGGTCCAACATAATATTCTGCGCCGAGCAAACAAAGACGCAAATGAGACAACACTACCTCGCTAATGGGTTAGAGGTTAAAACTGGAGATGAAACACCAAAAATGGCAATTAAAGGGCAGATGTCGAATTTGATTTTAAGAATTTCAGAGACAGTTTTAAAGAAGGAGTTCCAAACCTTTTGCAGTTTGGGACAGAGTGCAAACATATGTGGTTACAGGGTGTAAGTTCAAATTTTTTCACATGCAGGTGCATCTCAGTAAATTAGAATGTCATTAAAAATATTTTTTTTATTTTAGTAATTCAATACAAAAAGTGAAACTCGTATATTATATAGATTCATATTCATATTTCACAATCTGTGAATTTTCTGAGATGAATTTTGGGTTTTCATTAGCTGTAAGCCATAATCATTCAAATGAGAAGAAATAAACACTTAAAATATATCACTCTGTGTGTGTGATGAATCTTTATAATTAATTTGAATTGAATTCATAATCCAGTCTTATTAATTGAGATGCACCTGTATGTCGGGAACGTTGGGATATACCTTTGATCGATTTAGTCTTAGAAAGATGAGCTCTATGGGCCGTGTTAAATTGTATAATACTGAGTCTAGCACACGACGTGGAAGTGCGTATATTGTCCCAATAACCATCGTGAAACTTTAGGTCTAATTTCTCTTACCAAACGCTAGGGTTTTTTAAATTATAGCAATTTTCCTTTGACCGAGTCAAAGTGTATATTTGAGAGATAAAACCACTAAATCTAAACATCTCTTCTCGTGCAGATGGTGGAGAAGGTGGTAAAAACGTTATTAATGAAAGTGTTTAAAGCATTTTTGATCCTTCTTCTCCCAGAAAGTGAATGTAGAATCTGTAAAGGGTCGGGCTGGAAGAAGTGATTATTGCATATAGGAGCCATGGTAGAGGCTGAGGTCAATTTAAAATAACGCAGAAATTGATCAAATATGTTGAGAGAGGTACACACTACTGGATTATCTGTATAGCGTGCAGCTGAGGTAGAAAGGGGAGGAAAACACCATAGCGCCATTGCAGATTGGGGGCCCGCACCCAGAATGCCAGCTTACGAATATTAGCTGCCCAATAATAAAGGCATGAGCTTAGGTAACGCAGGCCCCCACTTAGTTTGCATTTTCAAAGTAAAAATTTGGAAACCATGGGGGATTTTTTTTTGCCCATACAAAAGACAAGACAAGATTAGCTGGTCAATATTTTTGAAGAATGATTTAGGTTAAAAACAAAGGAATAGACTGCTACAGAAATTTTGGAAGAATGTTCATTTTAACTGTATTTATTCTACCAAGTGGAGACAATGGTAAAGCAGCCCATTTTTTCCAAAAGCTGAATTCATGTATGCAATTAAGGCCGTAAAATTAGCCGCCATTAATCCGGAGTAGGAACGAGTAACATTTGCTCCAAGATATTTCAATTTAGAATCCTCAAAATGAAAAAGAAAGTCAGTTTGTTTTATCTTTTGAACAGATTGATTTATGTGTAGGCATTCACTCTTTTTTTTTTTTTCTTTTTTTTTTTTTAGGTTCAATTTATATCCAGAAAATTTCATTAAAATCCTCGAGCAGACGCGTTATTACGGGGATAGATGTAACCGGGACAGTAACATAAAGTAACAAATCATTAGCATATAGGGCTAGTTTCTACTCATTTCCTTCACGGAGTATGCCCTAAAATACAGGAAGTGCAAAAAGTAAGGGAGAGAGAGGACATCCCTGGTGAGTACCGTGCGACAAGGTAAAATAATCGGATTTAACATTGTTGCTATATACAGTACAGACCAAAAGTTTGGACACACCTTCTCATTCAAAGAGTTTTCTTTATTTTCATGACTATGAAAATTGTAAATTCACACTGAAGGCATCAAAACTATGAATTAACACGTGGAATTATATATGGAATTATATACATAACAAAAAAGTGTGAAACAACTGAAAATGTCATATTCTAGGTTCTTCAAAGTAGCCACCTTTTGCTTTGATTACTGCTTTGCACACTCTTGGCATTCTCTTGATGAGCTTCAAGAGGTAGTCACCTGAAATGGTCTTCCAACAGTCTTGAAGGAGTTCCCCGAGAGATGCTTGGCACTTGTTGGCCCTTTTGCCTTCACTCTGCGGTCCAGCTCACCCCTAAACCATCTCGATTGGGTTCAGGTCCGGTGACTGTGGAGGCCAGGTCATCTGGCGCAGCACCCCATCACTCTCCTTCTTGGTCAAATAGCCCTTGATGCCTTCAGTGTGACTCTACAATTTTCATAGTCAAGAAAATAAAGAAAACTCTTTGAATGAGAAGGTGTGTCCAAACTTCTGGTCTGTACTGTATATAGAACCTCGAGGTTCGACATATAATAAGCGAATCCAAGATGTTGATCGATCCTCACAGCTAAACTCCCTTAACAATGTAAAAAGATATTCCCATTCGATCGGAAAAAAATGACCACCAATGTGGAGAACTACTTTGCTTCGAATATATAATATTGAAAAGAGTATGAATGTTTAAAAAGGAATGTAGCCTTTTTATTAATCCAGTTTGCTTTTCTGAGATAATTCTAGGGAGAATCCTCTCCAAACGAGAGGCCAGAAGTTTGGCTAGAATCTTAACATCTGCGTTGAGAAGGCTAATAGGAGGCTAATAGGTCTATACGAATTCCATGATGTTGGTTCCTTTCCTCCCAGAGAGTATTTGCTTGTCTCGATGTTGACAGTGAGTCGGCTAATTTAACATTTAATTTCTTAACAAATTCGGAAGGAAACCCGTCAGCGCCTGGCGATTTCTTCGAATGAATTCATCAATTTAATGGGGTGTGTCTCAATTCCAAATGTTTACCTCAATTCAATATTTATTTATTAGGGTTTTTTTTACTTTGTTATTTATTGTGTATGCACATACATTATATGAAAAGTACTGGGATGAACCCTTTTCCAGCCATATGTGCTTTTTTCTCCAAACTGTTACTACAAAGTTACATGGATAACATGTCTTTGGATGTGATGGCATCACATTTTCCACAAGCACACTCTAAAATCTAGTGGAACAACATCTCAACAAGAGTGGAGATTATTATAACAGCAAACGGCAACTAAAAGTGCAATTCAATGTTCAAAAAGCAAATACAAATCTTCAGGTCAGGTGTCCACAAACTTTTGTCCACATAGTGTAATTTCTTTTTAAATTTCTCTTTTTTTGTTAACTTTAACACTTATGTATCAGCATTAAAGTTTCATGTCCTCCAAAGATTGTATTTCCAATTGTACCACAGTTTCTGAAGTGGTTTGCAATTTTTAATAAGCTATTTTGTATATTATGATTTGTGAATGTATTATAATTGTAAGCAGATATGTGAAGACATCTAGATATAATTTTGAACTGGCGCTAGACATATGAATACTTCAGAGGATCCCTGAAAACTCTGAAAAACCAATAATCAATGAAATAAACATCATTGGCTTCGGCTTGATCCTTTTACTTTTCAAACATTGAGGAAGGTATGTTCAACAGTAATGAAATATTATATAAACGTGGACAAAGTTTTAATAAATCGCTGTTTTAGGAAAATTCACTCGTTTGCTAAAATAAGTGTAACATTTTATTAAAGTGTTTAAACCTATTGAAAGTTTCTAGTAAAAAGACTGTTTATCGAATACTTGAATAGGAACTTCTTTGCACCTGCTTGTTCATGTAATTATCTAATCAGCCAATCAATGCAGTACAATGCATAAAATCATGCAGGTGCAGATCAAGAGCTTCAGTTCATGTTTACCTCATATATCAGCATGGTGGGAAGAAATTGAGCTCAGAAACTTGGAAATTCAATTACTGCTGACTTACTAGGCTTTTTGTGTGTACTAAAGTGTTTACATGTGTTTTGAAGCAGCAGTTCTGCTTTCAAAATGTCTTCTTGATACAAAAAGAGGTGGAGAATGTTCAGATTGTGGTGACAGTCACTGTAATAACACCCTTTAAAATCTCTGGTGAGCAGAAAAACATCTCTGAATAAAAAATATACTGAAGCTTGAGGTAAAAAGTCTACAACAGCAGTAGACCTCTACTCCTGTCATCCAAGACTATGAAGCTGATGCTACTATAATGGCTTGCAGTAGAAGATTCGTTTTTTCCTTGTCATGATTTGGTAATTGTATAAGTAAGTGTAACACTAACCCTACTAGCCTCACTGGGCAGTTTGTGTATACAGTTGTTTATTTTCAATTGTAATTTTTGTGTGTGTGTGTGTGTGTGTTAAAGGGGTGTGGGATTGTATACTGTCGCACAAGAGAGAGTTGTGAGGATGTTGCACACAGACTGACTAAGCTGGGGATTATGGCTAAGCCCTACCATGCAGGTAATTCGTTACAGTTTAAAGAAAAGTTTGCTTTTAAAACAGGCTGTAAACTACACACTGCTTGTAGCAATGTAACTGAACACTTATTGGTTAGTTAGCTGTTCTTTAATCATTAGCTAGATAAAGCTCTTGGCCAAAATCTAGGAGTCACCGAAGAGTCACTGTACAATTACTAAAGAGTCATTAAACAGAGAAGTTACTGAAGAGTTACTACACAAAAGAGTTACTGAATTTATCCAAAAGATTAGTTACTGAAAAGTTACTAAAAATGTAATGAATAGCTACTAAAGTGCATTAAAGGATACTTTATATAGAGTTAAAAACGTAAATAACTCATTAACTCATAACTCTGGTAAAGCAGTCCCTCCCAAAGCAAAGCGCAAACATATGAATATAAACCCATTCACTTAATTCAAGTAATTTTTATTTACTCCAAAACAGCACAATTATATATTAATAGTATAAACGACAGTCACTTGACACGACATAGTTATTAGTCATTATTTCATGCTGACCACTTAGTTTAACAGTTTAAATAAACTGTTTAATAAATTATAATGAAATTCTTAGTAATTCTTTGCACATCCCTAGTTATGTAACAGTCCGGACTTTGATTAAAGACTAATACATCAACGTTTTACTGTCGATTCTTTTGAAGTAATAGTGTTAGTAATACGAGTAATGATGTACTGTATTTCTTATTATTATCTCATGTAGAAGATTTGAACTGATAATGGTATATAGTGGTATAATTTATAGTTTAGGAATGCACCACTTCTCTTTTATCTTAGGTTCCTCTAAAATGTGTTGTTTTTTATTGTTTGAATGTGGTGTGAGCAGGCCTGAAGACAAGTGATCGCACTGAATCTCAGACTGACTGGATGGAAGGGAAGGTACCCGTCATTGTAGCCACTATCAGCTTCGGGATGGGTGTTGACAAAGCCAATGTGAGGTCAGTGATGATTTGTTTTCATCAGAAACAGATAATCTGATATACAGTGTAGCAGCAAGCGTGCTACACTTTAAATTCATGTTTATATACATGTGTCTGTGTGAGCATGCTTATAGCTATAATGTGATTTATCTTTGTATCTTTCAGGTTTGTAGCTCACTGGAACTTGGCTAAGTCCTTGGCCAGCTATTATCAGGAATCGGGACGAGCCGGGCGTGACGGCCTGCCCTCCTCTTGCCGTATATACTACTCTCCCAGAGACAGAGACCAGCTCCGCTTTCTCATCTGTAAAGAGATCAATCGCAAAAAGGCACGTAATAGTGAAAACATTACAGCGTAAACATTAGGCTACCTATTAGATTACATGGTGAAAGGGTTTATTTGTAATGCTCTTTTACCTGATCATTTTCCCAGTTATTTCAGCAACGAATTCACTGCATGTCTGATGTTGAATGAAATTCAAGCTCCTGGTTGATGCCTCTGTGAAAGCACTCACTCTCGTGCAATAAATTGACGAGACACACCTCCTGGTGAAGCCAGAGGTCTGAGAGAACACATTTGGCCTTCTCTGTGAGTGGGAGGGATAAAGTTGTACTGTTCTCTGTGTACCAGGTTCACTACTGTTCCAAAAGTAACTACATTTATATTTACAGTTATGGCATTCGGCAGACTCTATTATCCGGAGCGGCTTTCAACTGTCGGCGACTAAATTCATTCAGATGCTGGTTCATTAGGAAACAGATTAAGAATACAGTCCACCAGTCTGAAAACTGACAGAAAGAGAGAAAATAGATAGAAAAGCTGTAGTTCTTTAGACTTCCTTTGAAGAAGACTTTGAAGCGTTTGGACATCATGAGGAAGTTCGCTCCACCACATAGGTGCCAGATCAGAGAAGAGTTTTGAAGCATGTCTTCCTTCTACCCTAAGAGATGGTGGGCACAGATTATGGATGAGAGGGAATGTGGGAGAGGAGTAGAGGGGTGCTGGTAGGAGTAGAGCTGTAAGGTAGAGGGCTGCTTTTTGGTTTTGTACAGTGTGTAAGCATCAAGGTTTTTAATCTGAACTGGGACAGCTACAGGCAGCCATCGAATGGAATGTAGCAATTGGGTGGTGTGCGAGACCTCAGGAAAGTTGAAAACAAGTCTTGCAGCTGCATTTGTATCAGTTCTGAGGTCAGATATATGTCAGAAGCAAACCTGCGAGGTAGTAAGTTGCATAGTCCAGTCTTGATCTGATGAGAGGCTGAACAAGGCATTGTTCAGTCTGTGAATGAGTGTATTTGGTGTAAGTGCTTGCTTCTGCTGTCTCAAAGGAAAGAAGTGTTGATTCAGTTCAATGTTAGTAGACATTTTTGGAAAGAAGATTTGTAAATGTTTTGAATATAAATTTGATGAACAAGCGATAGGAGACTGTAGAACAAAAAAAACTCCCTGAGACAACTCGAAGAAACCTTAAGAAGTATCAAACTCAAAAAACACCAATTACAAATAATTGCCCTTCTGTAACTATTTAACCAGAAGTCCTAATTATGGTTTAAGGAAGTTCAGTATGAGCCTCATTATAGTTTAAAACTTATCTATTCTTTAAATGAATTGTTCCCTGATTACATTCCTGTCATGTGATGATGAGACTTGACAACCTAAACTGGGGAAAATCAGGGGGAAATGATTGAAAACATTGCTTATGAAGGTATATTCAATGAAAATTCAAACATATATTGTGTTTCTCTGTGCCACAGGCAGGCTTTAGTGTCTCTTGGATTTCGCTGGCCTATCCTAGTGCTTTGAATGTATTTAAGAACTAAATCTGTCTGACTAATCCCATGTGCTCTCACATCTCACGTCTAAATCCTTTTGTGTATTTAAGACTTAGTGTTCTTAGTTTTTAAAAAAAAAAGGTCATTATGGTCAGGATCTTTATATTATTTTGTATTAGCTTTTAGCTAATAGCGGAGCTGTTGGTTGTTCCGTACACACGATTAAACCTTAAGGGCATTTGCCGTCTTAGACCGAGGAACAGCCGAGCAAAATGAATAGATATGACTGTATTGCATCCAGTACATTCCTGTCATTATGCATGTGGCCTTCATTGTCAATGAAGCTTATAAAAGTTAAAACTGCCCTAACATATTTTATTTAGTTGAATCATGTGGTCTCTCAATCCTGATGCTCTCTTCCAGAATAGATTTCAAAATCATACATACACTTCATGGCCTAAAGTTTGCGGACACCACTGGCACTGATTTTTGGATAAAAGATGTGTTATAGTAAAAGGAAAATCCTAATGCTTCACCATATAAAGACCATATAAAGTCTAGACAATTGTGAGATTCCAACTTTGCGGCAACAGTTCAATGAAAGCTTACTTACGGGCACGATGATCATAGCTGTCCACAAACATTTGACCATAGTGCGCGTATTGTTTTTGCGTATATTTCAGCCATAACTTTAAACCACTGACTGGTAAAGTGAATAACATTGATTATCAAGGGGTGGGAAATATTATGCAGCAGGGGAAGAGTCAGTTCTCGATGGATTTGAAGCTGGAAAAATGGGCAAGTATGAACTTTTGAGCTATTTAGGCTACAGTAGCTCTTCTGTGGGATCGGGAAAAAACAGATTGGCCCCACTGATGCACATCAATGTGCCCTGTTGCCGGTTCACCAGTTTTAGTAGGTATTAACCATTGCACAATAGGAACATCTCACCAGACCTGTTCTAGCCTTTAAAAATTTCTTGCAAAACAAAAGCCTTGTCAAATTAAATCTGGCCCCATTTTTCCTGCTTTCATCACATCAACTGACCTTTCACTTGCTGCCTAATATATCTTTTCCATGTCTATAAAAGACACACACACACACACACACACACACACACACACACACACACACAGTAGTACACATAAGTAGTAGTATATATCCTGTTTATGTCTAAACCAAGCCTTGTGTATGGGAGTGTAGAGACTGGTACTGTGTTTATTTTCTCTGTGTTGAATGTAAGTTAATCAAATCCATATGGTCCTCCACATGCATTTTCAGACTCGGTGTTTTTTAAAGCAAAACACAGTTTCTACCAAAAATGGAAACTAACAGGCTTTTTCATGTCTGTCATTTTAATGCCTGATAAGCTTGAAAATATAAGTTTCCAAATATTTCTTTATAATTTAGACTTTTGTTTGGATGTCCATTTTGCTATTGTGTGTTTTATAAAATGTTTCATTAGAGCCCCCCCCCCCCCCTTTTTTTTTTTTTTTCCCACAGGAGAAACGAGGTTCAGAGAAAGAACAGGACAAAGCACCTCTGCAGGACTTTGAGGCCATGGTTGCTTTCTGTGAACAAGAAGGGTAAGATTTCATATAATACACACACTTTGGCAGTTAACAGAGTTGGATTTATTGAAGGTCTTTTAGGTTTTAGATAGATTGATAAAAGAACATGTTTTTATTATAAATTGTTTAAATAGTGCTTTAAGGTGCTACGTGTTTGTGTTTTTTAATCATTATGAAGAAGGAATATTTAACAATATCGGTTGTATTTTGAGAAATATGAAATGTAGTATGATTTAATAATTGTCATATAGTTTATATGTAAATGTTTAGAGATCGTTTGATGTTCGGAAAATGGATAAGTTGTAAAAACTAGGAGCTTGGCATTCTGTTATAACTGTATTCTGGTAACTGTAGCTGATACCTTGGTATACCAGTCCAAATAATAAAAAATAGGTTTTTTTATATGAATAAATACAGAATTGCATCAGCTCCGCTGTAATTTTCCCTCATCTGCAAGTTTCTTTCATTTACATTTGCCCATTTGGTTGATGCTTTTATTTAAAGTGACAATTGACACAAGATCCAACTGAGCTGGTTTAAAACTCACAACCTCATAATCTACAGCCCACAGCCATCAGCTCTAAACTTCCACTTCCTGTTCCGGTTGGCTTGCATAGCTTTAACATGCCTTTTTTTTTTTTTATCCATTCCTCTCATATATACCTAATAGGTAATAGTACAGATTACATTGAGATTATTCACTGGCATCACAACTTCGTAAAAGAGTAAAAAGCCGCATCTGCAGTCTCTGTATACTGTTCCTGTAGTTAACACCAGCAGGTTGAGTGAAATATTTTCACTCCTCTGACATGTTTTCCTCTTGACTTTGGTACTGTGTCATTGAGGCAGGTGTGAAGAGGCTTAGTGCAAAAACTAATTCCCCCAAAGATTTTGAAGTGATTTCTGTTTGTCCCTTCTTTTCTCTGTCGCTGATGCATTGTCTGGTATCTCTCCATGGTCGACTGAAATGTAGAGACAATAGATAGAAAAGCTGTATTTCAGAGGACAGAGTCCCTGTTTCTTTTGCCTCGTCCACAGCTACAGCAGCACTGCACACAAGCAAACACCACCAAGCTCAGGACTGTCACTGAAAGAAAGCAACATCACATTATTAGACATTTAACATTAGACTTTTTATTTATTTATATATTTTCCGGAAGTGAGGAGCTTAAACTTTTCTTTGGGTCTTTGAGGTCATATCTAACACCACAGTGTATTTGATTTCATACATCCTTGGACAACCCGTGCTCCAGCACTTAGGGTGAGAAATGACAAGACACACACAGTGCCTGTAATTTCTCACCTAAAGTGTTATGGCAGAAACGGTGAGAAAACATTACTGTGCCATGCCTCTGGCAGTTTCAAAAAATTTGATTTTTTGAAAATAAAATCCCCCCCCCGGCTGTCAGATTGGCACATCTCAGTCTGTAATGTTCTTAGCAAAATAAATGTAATAAAAATAAAATACGAGACTTTCCAAATCTACCAAAGGCACTAAATTTTATTTATTTATTTATTTTCCTCTTGACAGCAATTCTGTTTTGATTGTGCATTGTTTGTCGTTTTATCTACATCTGTTAGTGATCGTCATATGTGTGTGGGAGAAAACCTCCCAGCCACCGTAGCAGAAATCTGGAGCCCATCAGTTTAAGCTTAAAGCTTAAATATATTATATTTAATATATAAACTTAAATATAATTATATTTAATATATTTGGTAGAAACTGTTGCACTTACAAATGAAGAGGAGGAGGATGAGGAATCCTCCTAGCTCGATGGGGCTTGCTTCAGGGAGAGCCTTTAGCTTGGTCCAGATGTTTTGAAGGATATCAAGTGCTTCCTGTTGAGCATCCATTCTTTCTGCTCCTTGCAGCTGTTAGTAACAAGTAGACCGTATTCGGATCAGTGAGCTGGCCCCGTTCCTAATCTGGATGGACTCCTGCCAAGAGTTTACAGACAGTGTCATTTATAGTCTAACATGACCCCAGTGGATATTCAGGCTTAACTTAGATCTCTCTCTCACTGCATACCACAACTAAGTGTGTTCCTTACTCCAAACGATCAGCTTTAGTTACAAAATATACTTTTGCAGTGCATCAGACTGAGCCCACTTCCTACGTATGTGGCTTTTCCGTGTGACTGCAGACGTGTGGTACTTCAGCCAAATAGATGAGAACCCGATAGTTAAAACAATGTTGACCTATCATCTTGCTTTCTTTTTTTGGGACTTGGGACACGGTGGTGTTTGGGTGTGTTCTGCAAGGGTGTATATCACAGGGCGGGGTTACCACAGTGTGGAGAAATAAGAGTCTATATTGGGAAACGTCTTTAATTTAAAAGATCACAAAGAATCTAGTTGCTGCTTATGAACCAGGATGTAGGTGCTCAGGACCTTAATCCGACTCCATAATCAAAAGTGTCTATACAACTGTTTGGATAGACTGGATGCCATCGTGGTTCAACCCTAAATGTTGGGATAAAGGGATAAGAGCTGTGTTTGTACTGGTTCAACAACATGAATCTATAGTATAAAGAGGCTTAGTACATAACTCTGTAAACGTAGTTGAAAGTAATTTAGTAAACAAGTTATACAAATATACTAGGGAAGTATGTAAGATTAGTTTAGTTTGTAAAAAATGTTTGTTGTGTGACTGTTTGAATGTAATAGTATTTAAGAATACAGGCTAGTTAGTAAACATGTTGTATGTAGGTCCATTTGAATGTAAACAATGTGTATAAAAGTTTTGCATAAGTAAACCTTTACATATTGTTTAATAGTATGGACGTTTAGGTTGTTAGCATGAAAAAAGAAAAAGACACATGTAAAGGGTTTGTTGGGAACTACAAATAATATGTCACGGTTTAGTCAGTGAGGAAAAATTATATAAACTTTTTATCAGTAATTATAAAACATCTACAATTTTGTTTCAGTGAGTAAAAATAATATGTAAAGGTTTAGTTTGTAATTGAATGTAATATGTAAAGCTTTAGTCAGTAAGTAAAAATTATATAAAGGTTTAGTCAGTAAGTAAAAAAACATGTTAAGGTTTAGTCAGTAAATAGAAATAATTTGTAAAGGTTTAGTCAGTAAGTAGAAATAATATGTAAAGGTTTAGTCAGTAAGTAAAAATATGTAAAGGTTTAGTTTGTAAAGAAATGTAATATGTAAAGGTTTAGTCAGTAAGTAAAAATAATTTGTAAAGGTTTAGTCAGTAAGTAAAAATTATATAAAGGTTTTATCAGTAAGTAAAAAAAAGTTAAGGTTTTTTTAGTGAGTAAAAATAATATGTAAAGGCTTAGTGTATAATTAAATGTTTATGTATAAAATTTAATTTTAAGAAAATGTAGTATATAAAGAATACCATGTAAGTACCTATGCACATAGGTTATATTTGTTCATTAATAGAGGTGTGGTTGTGAACATGTTCCTGTCAACTAATTCGGCCACATTGTTTTGGTGTTTCTGTTCCCACACCCTTGGTGGTTTAAAGTTTTTTTTTCCTGTTTGAATAGCGATTCATAGCCAGTGGACTTTAGAAGGCAATGCAGCAACACAGTTGAACAAGACTAGCTGTTGAAATAATATAGTGGCTTCCCTGCTCATTCCTGGTCTGAAAAGCATGCAGCAGGTGTTTGCATGTTGTCAGGCTTGTAAAAGGAATGTAGTGGTGTTTTCTGTTTAAACAGTCTTCCAGCACATGCAGACTTTAAGCTTTCTAATATAAGAATTAGGCGTGACTGACTTTTTGCAGTTGCAGCTTTGAATTAACAAGCTCAACCAGTTTGTTTTAGCCAAGCAAGAGATCATCTCTTACCTGAGGGGGAAAGAATGTGCTGCCCTTTTTTCCCTTGCTCCAGTTCCAGCAGTTGATTTGGGAATTCCACAAGCAGTACGGCTAACTGTTGAACTACTCCAGAGTTGTGTACTTACTGCCTTTTGACTGCTGTCCAGTTTTTTTTTTGCTTCGCTTGTTGTCCTTGTTTCATTCCAAGTTTTTTTTTTTTTTTCTTCCTGGGTTTATTACCTTCACTTGTGAGCTTGTTCAATGCAGGCAGTTCTTCAAGTGCTGTTGCTGTTCTGTTGAATCACTACTTAAAATGCATGCAAGATATATTTTTTAGTCTGTTTTTTTTCACCCCCTTCCATAGCCAGACTTCAGCTTTAGGTCTTCTTTACATTCTCTCCACAAAAGACTGCCCCCTCTCTCTCTCTCTCTCTCTCTCTCTCTCTCTCTCTCTCTCTCTCTCTCTCTCTCTCTCTCTCTCTCTGTCGTTTTGTCTCTCTGTTTTGTCCTCCCTCTCTTTCTCTGTTTACCTCTCTCTCCCCCACACACCCCTTTTGTCTCAGCAGGACCGCCTACTTCTCCTCCCCTCCGATCACCCTGGAAACTCTCCCTTTTTCCTTTTTTTTTTTTTTTTCCCCTCTTGTCCTCAAATTCTGGCAGTGTAAGAGTGTGGGTTTTTTGGTTTGTTGCTTTCTTTACTGGGTTTGGGGTGTTATGTATTACAGCAGGGGAAAATATGTGTTTGCTACATTGCTCGGCATTAAGGAATTGAATTTGGACAAAAGAAAGGCCTTGAATGTGTAAATGCAGTGAAATGAAGGATTCCTCACAGCTTGTCACACGTAGCACCTCGAATAAAATATATACAAATAAAGAATTTCTCCTCCATGTCACTCATTTTTAGCGTGCCCTGCTTATTTAAGAGGCTCGGCGCTGAAATGATCTATTTCTCTTGCGCACCGTGTGGAAAATTCAATTGTGAAATCAGCAAGTGAACAAAACTATGACAGAAATGTGCGTAACTATTTAACTGGACTAGTTAATAGTGGCTCTGTTCTTTAAGATGTCGCTGTTTCGTAGAGACGTGGCGCACAGAAGCCCTTTTGTGAGATCGCAGCAAGGTTTACTGTACACATGCTGTTTTCATTGAGGGCCGAGTTCAAACCCCTCAGCAAACTATCTCAGACACTGGTGTAACCTGAAACCTTCTGGTTGGGGTATGGAACGAAGGTTCTGTCAGAGTGTGTGTAGATGTGTATATAGCCTGGTGAAACCATTCACTACTATTTATTTATTGAGTTTTCCCTTTTCCTAATTGACTGTACAGATACAAAACAAAACAAAAAAATGCCAAAACCCACAGCATAAAAAAAAAGATATGACAAGAGCATTTTTTTTTTTTTATCATGTTCAAGGGGAGCAATAATATCAGTACAGTTTACAACCAAAAGCTCAGCTCCACACCTCCTGCTGCAGTCATGTGATTCAACAGTAATGACTTATTAGTACTTATGTATTTAATACCATCCTTTTACACATTGCTTGTCTAACATTCACATGGTTGGCATGTCCTCTGTTGAAGCTACTCAGGTTTGAGTAGAAGAAAGCACGTGTCACAATTGGTGGAAACTTTTCGCATAACATTGTCTTCCAGTTGCAAAAAATATCAGTTAGTGAATCAGCTGTAGGGACTAGGGGTGGTTCATTCCATAGCTAGGTGTCAGAACAACAACAACAACAAGAGTTTTGAGGCATACCTTCCTCTGGTGGAACCAGTCAATCAGTGCTAGAGTATCAGAGCTAGAGTGTGGTGCCATCATGGGTGAGGTAGGTCCTTTGAGGATGGTGGGCGCTGCCCTGCTTTTGGCTTTGTAAGTGTCAATGTTTTAAATCTGATTCGGGCAGCTACAGGAAGCCGCTCGAGGGAACACGGAGCACTGGATCAACAGGGTGGTGTGGGAGTACTTGGGAAGTTTAAAAACAAGCCATGCAGCTGCATCCTAGATCAGTTTCAATGGTCGAATGGCAGTGAGATCAGTAAGCTGTTCATGGAGATCACAAGATCTTACTTTGGGCACGAATCATGATCAGTAGTTCAGTTTTGCTGGGATGATGTGATGTCTGTCAGACATCCTGAGATTTGGACAGAAAACAAGAATCTTTGAGGGCTGGATGGGGAGGATGAGCTGAGTGTCTTCCATATAGCATTGGTATGAAGTTCCATGTAAGGATTTGGGCATCACCAAGGGATCTAGAACAGAATAAAGTGCCTGGTTGGGACACTAGTGGGATGTCTGTGTGGAACAAATTGGGAAAACCTCTACGTCACATGATATAACTGACTCTCCAGGTAAGAAACGAACCATTGCAATGCAACGAATATTAAAATTTTAAGGATGGAAAAATGAGTTTCTGTGCAACTGTGGGACTTGAGTTTGTTTGGTCAGTGATAGAGAGGCAGTTGCTTATAGACACAGTGTGTTTGAGGATTTTTTTTTTTTTTTAAGGAAAAGTAGGAAGTGATGTCTTTGTTGAGGTCTGATGGGTCAGAATGGGTTTCTTAGGGATGCAAAATTATTGCCATTATTGATAGTAGTGATGAAGGGAGGAGGTCTTCTTGAGCATTGAGAAACGGACTGGATTTAATGGGCAGGCAGTAGGATATCAAGACAGGATGACTTGCAGGATCTCTTTTGTGTAGATTAGAAAAATGTGCCAGTGAATGAGAAAAGCAGCAACAAAAGTTTTATAACCATGCAGAGACATGTCACGTTAAAATAAAAGAGGGATTCTCTGTGACTTTCGCTCCTGGCGTGGTTGCTGGTACCAGAAGGGCTGGTTTAAAAACTGCTGACACCAGTCAAAAAAGAAATGGTGGGAAAAATAGAAAAAAAAATGCACACAAAGCCACCACACACATTCTATTTGGTAAATTAAGTTAACATAATAGACAGTGTATACATTTCTAACTTCTAATCATTGCCATCAATGTGGAAAACGTTTTTTTTCCATCACTGGGTAGGATAATCTTATTCTTAGGCAGACCCAGTATCCGTAAAACTTAATACTATTTGTGGATGTAATGTTTGCGATATATATAAATGGCTAGCCCATCCTACTAGCAAACCATAGTAAAAAAAACAATTGAAAATAGTAATAATGGAACAGGGAATAGTAAACAAACTAATTTTATGAAGTCTTTTCCAACTTCCTTAGCTACGTTTTGTTCACTTTCCATTATTAATTTTTCTTCATGTATAGGTCTAAAATAAGGCCTCAAACACCAGATGAATTTTCTCTGTGTGCAGGCAGATCAAAATTGTACTTGGGTGCAAGATCTAATAATAACACATAATTTGTGTGGCATTCACTATTCATGGAATTGAAAAGAATTGTGCTGGACTATACAGGTAGTTGTCGACTTACGACCACGATTGGGACCGACAGACCGGTCGTAACACGATTTGGTCATAAGTAGAGTAGGCTATATGTACAGTTCTGTGAAATTATGCCGGAAGCCGCGGCTAGCGATTGTGGTCGTAAAGTCGAATGGTCGTAAGTTGACGACTACCTGTAAATGTATTTAACAACAAGGACTGTGTGATGTGGTCCAGCTGTCTAAACAAAATGAGTAACACACTTTTTTAAATATTTATAAAAGCTAAAAATATATGCTAACGTGGAAATAGCAGACCCTTTAAATCAGACATTAAGGTGACAACTTTTCACGAAGAACATTAAACGCTTACCTGAAGCGTCGTATTCAGACTTGTATTATTGTTGATTTCTATTAAGTTGAGACCGAGTGCGTCTACACAATTACTTATAGGGAAAGTCGGAAACATTTGATCATACAATATGGATGATGTTTATCATGTGTTGGAGCGTCACATGCTGTTAAAAACACCTTCTATTTGGTTCGTTGATATGGTAACCGGAGATCGATCGAGTCCGCTGTAGCTAATGTACGAGTTTCACCTCCCGATGTTCAGTAAACAGTTTTGGATAAACTGATCTGCAGAACAAAGCCAAGAATCCACGAACCCGCGCGAGGTAAAAAGCTAGCGTACAACACCACGCGCTGGACACCAAACCCAGCCATTAGGGTTGCACAAGCCAGTGCACTCCTAGTGCCGGTCCGAAGCTCGGATAAATGGGGGGTTAAAAAGGTGGATAAAAGGGTTGCGTTAGGAAGGGCATCTATGTGCCAAATCAAATATGCAGATCACAAACCTGAATTTCATACCGGATCGGTCGAGGCCCTGTTTACCAACCACCGCCCCAGGTATTGTTAGCCAACAGGTACAGGTGGGAATTGGGCTACTGTTGGCCGAAGGAGAGGAGGAAGACGTCTACAGATACAGCAGGGAAAGGAGAAGTGGAGATTAGGGTGGGTAATTTAAATGTTTGTACTAATACAGGTAAAGGAAGAGAGGTAGCTGATATGATGGAGAGGAGAAAGGTTGTGTTTAGGAGACCAAGTGGAAAGGGACATAAGGCAGGAACATTGGATGTGGGTTTAAACTGTTCTATCATAGTGTGAATGGAAAGAGAAATGGTGTAGGGGTGATTCTGAAGGAAGAGTACGTTACATTTGTGGCATTTAGCAGACACCCTTGTCCAGAGCAACGTACAAAAATGCTTCGAGTCTCTAGCAATGAATAAATCCACACTGGTACACTGGATTACAAACTTAAGATAAATCAAGCTACAACATTTTTTTTTTTTTTTTTTAAACAAAGCAAATTGGAAAAGTGTTCGTTTAAGTGTTTCAGGACAGTAAGAGTGTAGTGGAGGTGAAGAGAGTGTCTGATAGGGTGATGAACGTGAAGCTGGAAGTTGAAGGGGTGATGATAAATGTCATCAGTGCCTATGCTCCACAAGTGGGTTGTGAAATGGAGGAAAAGGAAAAAAAATTCTGAAGTGAGTTAGATGAAGTGGTAGAAGGTGTACCTAAGAATGAACGATTAGTGATTGGGGCAGACTTTAATGGGCATGTAGGTTAAGGGAACAGAGGTGATGAGGAGGTGATGGTAGGTATGGCCTTAAGGAGAGGAATGTGGAAGGGCAGATGGTGGTAGATTTTGCTAAAGATATGGAAATGGCAGTGGTGAACACTTATTTTAAGAAGAAAGAGCAGAATAGGGTGACGTATAAGAGTGGCGGAAGGTGCACACAGGTGGATTATGTTCTATGTAGGAGATTTGAGGTGAAGAAGAAGAGGAGGAGAGTGAGGACTAAAAGAAGAATAGGATGGTGGAAACTGAAGGAGGAAGACTAGTGAAATTCAGGGAAGAGGTCAGACAGGGGCTCGGTGGTGGTGAAGAGGTGCTGGATGATTGGGCAACTACTGCAAAAGTGATAAGAAAGACAGATAGAAAGGTACTTGGTTTGACATCTGGAAATAGAAAGGAAGACAAAGAGACGTGATTGTGGAATGAGGAAGTGCAGGAAAGCATAATGAGAAAGAGGTTGGCAAAACAGAGTTCTTTGACAGTCATTTCAGGAAACCAAAAAGTCTTGATGTGCCCTCTTAGCAGTGGAAATAATGTCAAATCCCAGGAAATTAATATTTTCAAACTATAAACCAGTAATTAGTTCAGTTCTATCCATCCATTTATCCATCGTTTGCTGTTATAATAACCTCCACTTTTCTGGGAAGATGTTCCACTAGATTCTGGAGTGTGCTTGTTGGAGATTTCTGCTCATTCGGTCATGAAGGCATTAGTAAACTCGGGTAATGATGTATTGTGAGGAGGTCTGGGGTGCAGTCAGCATTCCAGTTCATCTCAAAGGTGTCCAGTCGGGTTGAGCTCAGAGCTCTATAGGAGGCCACTCAAGATCTTTCACTTCCTCACATGTAAAACGTCTTTATGGAGCTCGTTTTGTGCGCAGGGGCATTGTCATGCTGGAAAAGCTTTGCGTCTCCTAGTTCAAGTGAAGGGGAAATTTAAGGCTACTGTATCTAAAGACATCCTTTAAAATAGTGTGCCTCCAACTTTGTGGTAACAGTTTGGTAAAGAACGACAAAAGTCATGTGTCCTAGTACTTTTGTCTGTATGTGTACAAAAAGGATTTAACAGTCTAAGCACCAGTACATGAACATTTATTTATTGTTATTACATGTCTCTTGGCTATTTATTAGTTATTACTTTTCTCTGGTTATTTGCTATTCAATAATAATAACTCTTCTTTTAGACATCTACATGGACATACAAAATATAACACTGCTCATTTCACACTGACTAACCTACATAAATCTTTTTTTTCTCTTTCTCCAGATGCAGGCATGCCACTATATCTAAGTTCTTTGGTGACCAGTCGCCGAACTGTGCCGGCGCCTGTGACTTCTGTCACAACCCTAAACTTGTCCGTGCTCAGCTAGAGAGAGCTGCTGCGCTCAGCACTAAGACCGGGCCTGGGCAGAGCTCTGAGAGCAGGGGGCCGTTCGGTTTTGACCGTGAACTCTACGCAGGAGGGAGGAAAGGCTACGGCTTTGAGAGGTTAGCTGACACATTATAAGAAGATCCTTGAGTCATCAGATTGAGACATGATCTCACAGCAATTTGACTGAATCACTGATGCTAATAGGACAAAAAAAAACTTTTGTTGAAAACAAAACATGTCCTTTGTCCTAAAGACTTTCTCATTATGGAAAACCTACTGTGTTTGGCGAAAGCACTGACTGGAGACACTTTACAAAAAGATGAATCGTATCAGTGAATGTACGTTTCCATTCATTTATTTTATTTTATTTTATTTTTTAAATCATCAGTTATTTGGCTTATGTTACGAGGATTGTCCGGTCAAGTTCTTGTGAGTGCAGTGTTACTATAGAAACATTAGAACCAGTGTTCCATTTAGAGCGTTGTTGACTTGAGGGATTGGATGAGTGTGTGAGTCGAGACAAGTGTATGTGTGTATATGTGCATTTTTTTATTGTGTGTCTGTTTAGTCTGGTCAAATATAAATGACCCCAGCAGCTGATCTGGTGTGTATTTTTTTCCAGGTATGATGAGGAGTGGGAGGGCGGTGCCGAGGACGAATCTGAGAATCGGAAAAAAGATTTCAAGGATCTGTTCAGGAAACAGATGGGTTTACGCAAGGTACATTAAGCCGTGTGCTGTTTCTATCCCACAAATAAAGCACGCAAACAACACACGCCGGTTCAAATAACGTCCACACGTTTGCTTTGCTTGTGTTGAGTTCTCCCAACACAATTTAAAAAATCTCACACAACCCAAATAAGTGCCAACACTCTTCGTCTGACTTGTTCTGAGTACATTCTTTCCTCTGTGGCTCATTTTCCCTCGTCCTCCTTTTTTTCTCTTTCATTTTTTACTCACATCTGTTTCACAGCTGTTTGCCACAGTTCCCTCAGAATAAGAAATTCAGGCCTCATGTCTTTTCCATGTGAGAGAGAAAATTAGAAACTGTTTTCTGCACCAAAGGGGGCATTTTGAAACCTTTTCCAAATGACATAAAGCCAAACTAATAATGAATGGAGGGGTGTGAAAAAGCTGAAATATTAAGATTATCTGGGCCCTCCAGAGTCTTAGTGAAATAACCACAGGATTCAAAGGATGTACAGTGATATCACTCAGGCACTCAGGCATTCATGCATAGTAGCGATAACTGTGAATTTGTAGCGGTAAAGAAATATCTATAACTTACAGTGTTCATAAATATCATTTTTAATTGCAGGGATCAAGCAGCCCAAAAGAAGCATTTGCTCAACCAGGTTAGTGTCCAACTTTTTCAGTAATGCCTGATTCATTTCAATGGTTTAAAATCCTGCTGTTTTCTAACTGTTGAAGGACTTCATGTGAACCTGGAAAAAAAAACCTGATTTTTTTTTTTTTATTAATTTTTTGTTTGCATTTCACTTTGGCTGTAGAACAAAAATAATTATTTATTTTGGATTTTTTTGTTTTAGAAACTTTAGCCATATTTTCCATATAATATTATTTTATATAAACAAATATATAAATTTATGGACAAAAGGACTGGGACCCCAGACATTTCCAGCCATCTGTGGTCCTTTCTCTGTTACCACTAAGTTGGAGGCACACAATTTTATATACAATTGTATAGTCCTTGGATGCGGAACCATTCAAATTTTCTTTCACTTGAACTACGAGAGCAAAACCTGTTCCAACATGACAATGTCTTTGCGCACAAAACAAGCTCCATGAAGATATGGTTTACATGGTTGGAAGTGGAAAATCTTGAGTGCCCAGCTATAGAGCTTTGACCTCAACCCTACTGAACATCTTTGGGATGAATTGGAATGCTGACTGCACCCCAGGCCTCCTCATCCTACACCTGACTTTACTAAAGCCCTTGTGGCTGAATGAGTACAAAAACCACATTCCAAAATCTCCCCAGCAGAGTGGAAGCTATTATAACAGCAAATGGAGACTAAATGTGAAATGGGATATTCAAAAAAACACCAACGAATCTTATGGTCAGGTGTCCACAAACTTTCGTCCATGTAGTATATATTACTAGCGGTATCACAACAGGTTTTTTTCTCTATTATGTGTTTTTCTTAAATTGAAATGTAGTTTGAGGAACATTCTAAAATCATTGTGAAACATAAAGCAGATTTTTGCCAGAAAAGCATTTTTTTTTCCTGTATGTAATTCTTGATCTGGATTAGCCAGAAGGTGTTGATTGGATTTCCTGAACAGCAGGTCTGACAGTTGGTTTACTTAGAAGGTTAATATTAATGTTTTGGTTTTCAGTAGTAACAGCTTGCACAAGGACTTGACCCTAAAATAGACCAATGGATAGATAAAATAGCTACAATCTTCAGCATCTATCTAGATTGAGAGTAACAACATACATGTTCGATGTTTGTAACCATACATGTCCATTAATGTTTATGTGTAATAATGTGAAATGACACTGTGAAAAAGTATTGCACACATGAAGAAAGAAAGGGGAAACGCCAAAACACCAGCTGAAATCAATCAGTAATTAGAAAGCAATCCTGCCCTTGTCAGTGCAAATTAATATCAGTTGGTTAAATCCTATCTAATGGCCTATATAAAGGTGTCCCATTACCAAGGTGTCACACAAGAAACATCTCATGATGAGAAAATGCAAAGAGCGCTCTTAAGACCTTCGAAACCGTACAGAAGATTTCTAAACTTCTGAATGCTTCAGTAAACACTGGTGGGGCAATAATCCAGCAGTGGAAAGACATTTCACCATAAACTGGCCATGACCAGGTGCTCCTCGCAAGATTTCTGACAGAGGAGTGAAAAGAATATCAGAAGAGTTGTCAAAGAGCCAAGGACCACTTGTGGAGAGCTTCAGAAAGACCTGGAATTAGCAGGTACAATTGTTTCAAAGAAAACACAAGTAATGCACTGAACCGCCATGGCCTGTGTGCACGCTCACCACACTCCATTTCTAAAGAAAAAGCATTAAAGTTTGTTGCACAACATTTGGACATGCCTGTGAAATACTGGGAGAATACAGTCTGGTCAGATGAGACCAAAATTGAGCTCTTTGGAGGGCATAATACACACCATGTTTGGAGGACAAATGGCGCAGCACGTCACCCCAAAAACACTATACTAACAGTGAAGTTTGGAGGTGGGAACCTCATGGTGTGGGGTTGTTTTTTTAGCATGCAGTACTGGCAAACTTCTTATAATTGTAAGAAGTATGAATGGAAAAATGTACCGAGAAATGTGCCATCTGCCAGGATGGTAAAGATGAAACGAGTGTGAACATGTCAGCAAGACAATGAAAACACACAGCCGAGGAAACTCGCAATTGGTCTTAGAGAAAGAAAATAAAGCTGCTAGAATGGGCCAGCCAATCACCTGACTTGAATCCCATACAAAATCTATAGAAAGAACTAAAGATCAGAGTTCATAGAAGAGGCCACAGAACCTTCAAGATTTGACGACTGAACAATGCATGCAACTAGTTTCCGTATACAGGAGGCGTCTTGAAGAGGTCATTACCAATAAAGGCTTTTGTACGAATATCAAATACTGTTCAATACTTTTCCCCTGTCATTTCACATTATTACACATAATTTATGTATATATATGTTTTGATTCTTTGTAATTGTGGATTACATGGGTTGTTATCAACATCTGGTAAAAATTTAATGTCAATAGCACCTAACCTACTGTAAAATATTTTATACAGTTCAATGTGCAAAGAGAACTGTAAACAAGAGTGTACTTTTAAATAAAAACAAAATGTAAACACAAAAGGTTGCAAAACAGCAGCAGTCAAGTAGATGTTCAAACCAGCATGTAAACAAAAATATAAAAAAAATGGGTGGTGCTGAAAACACGGATGTGTGTGAATTGAAATGAGTGTGTGCACGAGTGTGTTTGAGTTCAGATTGTAGAAGTAACGCAAAGATCAGTAAGTGTGTGAGTTTCAGTTCTGTATGTTGAGGAGCCTGACTGCTTAAGGGAGAAAAACCATTACACTGTCAGGATTTGACGGCCCCGAATGATTCTGAACCTCTTTCCTGATGGTAGACGGGTGAAGAACGTGTGTGCGGGGTGTGTGGGGTCGTCCACAATGCTTTTGGCTTTGCGGATGCAGCGTGTGGTGTAAACGTCCATGATAGATGACCTTCTCTGCTGTCCTCACTATCCTCTGTAGGGTCTTGCTATCTGAGATGGTTCAGTTCCCAAACCAGGCAGTGATGCAGCTGCTCAGGATGCTCTCAATTGTCGCTCTGTGGAACGTGGTCAGGATGGGGGCGGGAGATGGGCTTTCCTCAGCCTTTTCAGGAAGTAGAGATGCTGCTGGGCTTTCTTGGTGATGGAGCTGGTGCTGAGTGGCCAGGTGAAGTTCTCCACCAGATAAACACCAAGTAATTTGGTGCTCGTGACAATTTCCACGAAGGATCCATTGATGGATAGTGGAAAATGGCCACTCTGTGCTCTCCTGAAGTCAACACCATCTCTTTAATTTTGTCAGCATTCAGAGACAGGTTGTTGGTTCTTCAACAAGCCGTTATTTGTTGGTTGCACCTCCTCTCTGTATTCTGACTCGCCATTTTTGCTGATGAGCCCTTGATGATATGGTTCGAGCTGTGCATTGCTACACAGTCGTGAGGCAGCAGAGTAAACTGCAGTGGGCTGAGCACACAGTCCTGAGGTTACCCCAGTGCTCACTGTGGTGGTGCTGGAGATGCTGTTCCCTATCCAGACTGACTGAGGTCTCCCAGTCAGGATGTCCAGGATCCAGATGCAGAGGGAGATGAACAGACCCAATAGGCTCAGCATTTCAATCAGGTGCTTAGGGATGATGGTGTTGAATGCTAAACTGAAGTCTATGAACAGCATTTGTACGTATGTGTCCTTATTATCTAGGAGGGTGAAGGCTTGGTGGAGGGTCGTGACTTTGTGAAACTTTATCTCAAAAAGTATATGAAATAAAAATGGTAATTTTGTGGCATATTTCAAGGATACTGCTGTGTTGAATATTTATCCTTGAGTATTTGTTTATTTTCCCTTTCCAGATGCTGACTGTCCATTAAAGGAGGCGAGCAGTCAGAGAATCCCCAGACTCACAGTGAAGGTGATGCTTCTGTGGCAACTGTCACACTCCACTTTAATATACATATTATCCCACAGACACCCTGCCTCAGTCTGGAAACATGGAGACCAGCGGTAATGTTGCAAAACACTAAGAAATATCCTGAACAGAGCCTTTCCTGGAATGTAGTAGTAAAACACAATGTAGATCTTGTAATAGGGAAATAATCCTGGATGTTGATCCTGAAGTTAATTATAAGTGTCTGTTAGCTAGTGTCACCAACCAGGTAATATTACAAAAATGCAGCTTGTAATTTTTCAAAGAAATTCCAATGTCCTGGAGGCCTTTCTGTTCTGGGATAACTTCCTGAATTCTTTTTTTTTTTTTTTTTTTTTTTTTTTTTTAAGGAAACACTGCCATACAAAGACTCCTCCCAAAAATTTCAAATAAAAACCTCCTGACACCAGGAGAATCATATAATCATGAAATTTAAAATCATAAATAGATGTAAAGGTACAGATACTTAGTCAGTACATTACAGAGAATTTAGCAGCACTATAGTGTAAACCAAAGATGGGAAGTAATGAAGTACAAATACTGGTATCAATATTTTACTTCACTATTTATTTCTCAGACAATTCTTTACTTTCACTGATTTAATTTTTTTTACACAAATATCTCTGCTTTCTACTTCTTACATTTTCTACCCAGGCTCGTTACTTTAGTTTTAGTCTATTTGGTGGCATGATCAATATTTTTTGTGCCGTTCTCAGCCCATCAACCTATTTCCTGTCATTGCGTAGCTTTTTCAATCTACCACTGGTGTATCATTTCCTGGCTTTCACACACCACAGGTGTAGCCTTTGAGCAAGACAAAAGGCAACAAGAAGTGTAGCTGACGTGGATGAGACAGAGGGAGTCAGCGATGTAAAACATGACTGAGAACAGAGGTGTTCCTAAACACATGATCAACATCATCTTTTCTCTGCTTGTGTTCTATATGGTGGTGGTTCAGCCTGAATATGCTTATTAGAAAACAAACAAAACAGGCAGTCGTAAGGGCTAATTTTACTTATGTACATGTCAGAGCCCAAAAGTCTTTACTTTAACTTAAGTGCAGTCAGTACTTCAACTTTTAGTTGTAGAGTCTTTTAAAACATGAGTATCTGTGCTTCTACTTGAGTGAAGGACATGTGTACTTTTGCCTCCTCTGGTATAAACAATACAGATTTAGCCACAACCCCGGAAAGTGTTTTTCTGTGGAATGCTGCGTTAAAAAAAGGAAAACTGATATGAGTGTAATTAGGCAAAAATGTTCTAGAGCATTTCTTTCAAATATATGCAGCAATATTCATCTATGTATTTGTTAATTCTGTGAGGGTTTGTTAAATTCAGGATCATTAATACTGGTTTACAGAAGCACATTTACACAAGTATATGGGTAATGTTAAAAAAAAAAAAAAAAAAAAAAGGGTCTTTAAATCATGATTCGTCAGGAATAGTGTAAGAGCTGGGAGAAAACTGCCTCCTAGTGGCAGAACTCTGTGTGTTCAGTGCTGTCTTTTATTATATGTACAAGACATATCTACTACCCCTAACCCTAAATAAGATGAAGCTTAGCAAAATGTTCTGAATTGAGTTGCTCTGAAAGGTATTATTTCATCCATGTCAATGTGCTTGTGTGTCTGATAGGCACGAGAGCACTGTCTGTCTCTTCTCCAGGCTTCTCTGTCTCCATCTCTGACTAAACACAGAGGAACATCGGATCAGCCATACAGGTATTAATCATGATTTCTTCTTATATAGCGAACAGTTCCGCTAATCACAATGACGGCATAAGCTGTCAAAAAAGGATAAATGCACTAGCATATCTATCTATCTATCTATCTATCTATCTATCTATCTATCTATCTATCTATCTATCTATCTATCTATCTATCTATCTATCTATCACCATAGCTTCTTATATATCATATATATATATATATATATATATATATATATTGCAGCTTATATATATATATATATATATATATATATATATATATATATATATACACACATATTTATTTATATATATATATATATATATATATATATATATATATATGTATATATATATGAAATGACAATTAAAAAGTAGATTTATTTTTGTAATTCCATAAAAAAAAGGGAAACTCGTATATTATATAGATTCATCACACACAGACTGATATATTTCAAGTGTTTATTTCTTTTCAATTTGATGATTATGGCTTACAGCTAATAAATAACCCAAAATTCAGTATCAAAGAAATTTGAATATTACTTAAGAATATAAAAACAGATTTTCAACACAGAAATGTTGAACTACTGAAAAGTACGAACATCTCGGTCAGGGCTCCTTTTGCATGAATTACTGCAGTGGCATGCAAAGCGATCGGTCTGTGACGCTGCTGACGTGTTATGGAAACCCAGGTTTCTCTGATAGCGGCCTTCAGCTCTTTTACGTTGTTGGGTCTGGTGTCTCATATCTTCCTCTTTACAATACTCCATAGATTCTGCATTGGGTTTAGGTTGGGCGAGTTTGCTGGCCAATCAAGCACATGGATACCACGGTCCTTTAACAAGCTATTAGTACTTTTGGAATTGTGGGCAGGTGCCAAATCCTGCTGGAAAATGAAATCAGCATTCCATAAAGCTGGTCAGCAGAGGGAAGCATGAAGTGCTCTAAAGCTACCTGGTAGACGGTTGTGCTGACCTTGGACTTCATAAAACACAGTGGATCAACACCAGCAGATGACATGATTTCCCAGACCACCACTGTCTGTGCAAACTTTACACTGGACCTCAAGCAACTTCTTCCAGACTCTGGGACCTTGATTTCTAAATTAAATGCAAAATTTTCTTTTCTTTCATCTGAAAAGGCGACTTTGGCCCACTGAGCAACAGTCCAATCCTTTTTGTCCTTTGCCCAGGTGAGACACCTCTGATGTTATCTCTGGTTCAGGAGTGGCTTGACACAAGGATCAGTTGTAGCCCATGGATACGTCTGTGCGTGGTGGCTCTTGAAGCACTAACTTCAGCTGCAGTCCACTCTTTTTGAATCTCCACCAAATTCCTGAATGGGCTTCGTCTCACCTTTTTCTACAGCACTCTGTAAAACAGCAGCTTCTTTAGCGATGACCTTTATGTGTCCTACCCTCCATGTGATCGTCTTCTGGACAACTGTCGTCAACAGTCTTCCCCCATGATTGTGCAGCCTGAACCAGACTGAGACACAATTTAAAGGCTCAGGAAACCTTTGCAGGTGTTTGGATTTAATGAGCTGATTAGAGTGTGACACTACAAGTCTCCAATATTGAACTTTTTCAAAATATTCACATTTTCTGAGATACTGAATTTTGGGTTTTCATTAGCTGTAAGCCATATCATCAAAATGAAAAGAAATAAACACTTGAAATATATCAGTCTGTGTGTGATGAATCTATATAATGAGTTTCACTTTTTCTATTGATTTATTGAAATAGATCAACTTTTAAATAATATTCTAATTTATTGAGATGCACCTGTGTGTGAGTGTGTGTGTGTGTGTGTGTGTGTGTGTGTGTGTGTGTGTGTGTGTGTGTGTATATATATATATATATATATATATATATGTATATATATATGTATATATGTATATATATATATATATATATATATATATATATATATATATATATGTATATATATATGTATATATGTATATATATATATATATATATATATATATATATATATGTATATATGTATATATATATATATATATATATATATATATATATATATATATATATATATATATATATACACACACATACAGTACAGACCAAAAGTTTGGACACACCTCATTCAAAAAGTTTTCTTTATTTTCATGACTATGAAAATTGTAGATTCACACTGAAGGCATCAAAACTATGAATTAACACACGTGGAATTATATATGGAATTATATACATAACAAAAAAGTGTAAAACAACTAAAAATGTCATATTCTATGTTCTTCAAAGTAGCCACCTTTTGCTTTGATTACTGCTTTGCACACTCTTGGCATTCTCTTGATGAGCTTCAAGAGGTAGTCACCTGAAATGGTCTTCCAACAGTCTTGAAGGAGTTCCCAGAGATGCTTAGCACTTGTTGGCCCTTTTGCCTTCACTCTGCGGTCCAGCTCAAACCGGATGGAATAGCATGCCGCTGCAAGATGCTGTGGTAGCCATGCTGGTTCAGTATGCCTTCAATTTTAAATAAATCCCAGTGTCAGAAAAAAGTGTCACCAGCAAGCACCCCCACACCATCACACCTCCTCCTCCATGCTTCACGGTGGGAACCAGGCATGTAGAGTCCATCCGTTCACCTTTTCTGCGTCGCACAAGGACACGGTGGTTGGAACCAAAGATCTCAAATTTGGACTCATCAGACCAAAGCACAGATTTCCACTGGTTTAATGTCCATTTCTTGTGTTCTTTAGCCCAAACAAGTCTCTTCTGCTTGTTGCCTTTCTTTAGCAGTGGTTTCCTAGCAGATATTCTACCATGAAGGCCTGATTCACACAGTCTCCTCTTAACAGTTGTAGAGATGTGTCTGCTGCTAGAACTCTGTGTGCCATTGTCCTGGTCTCTAATCTGAGCTGCTGTTAACCTGCGATTTCTGAGGCTGGTGACTCGGATGAATTTATCCTCCGCAGCAGAGGTGACTCTTGGTCTTCCTTTCCTGGGGCGGGCCGCATGTGAGCCAGGTTCTTTGTAGTGCTTGATGGTTTTTGTGACTGCACTTAAGGACACTTTCAAAGTTTTCCCAATTATTCGGGCTGACTGACCTTCATTTCTTAAAGTAATGATGGCCACTCGTTTTTCTGTACTTAGCTGCTTTTTTCTTGCCATAATACAAATTCTAACAGTCTATTCAGTAGGACTATCAGCTGTGTATCCACCTGACTTCTGCACAACACAACTGATGGTCCCAACCCCATTTATAAGGCAAGAAATCACACTTATTAAACCTGACAGTGCACACCTGTGAAGTGAAAACCATTTCAGGTGACTACCTCTTGAAGCTCATCAAGAGAATGCCAAGAGTGTGCAAAGCAGTAATCAAAGCAAAAGGTGGCTACTTTGAAGAACCTACAATATGACATATTTTCAGTTGTTTCACACTTTTTTATTATGTATATAATTCCATATATAATTCCACGTGTTAATTCATAGTTTTGATGCCTTCAGTGTGAATCTACAACTTTCATAGTCATGAAAATAAAGAAAACTCTTTGAATGAGAAGGTGTGTCCAAACTTTTGGTCTGTACTGTGTGTGTGTGTATGTATATATATATATATATATATATATATATATATATATATATATATATATATATATATATTATATATATAGTACCACAGCTTTTTTATATACCAAGTTATATATTATATTTTATTTTTTTTATATTCATTATTTCATATAAATTTTAGCATAAAATTTCATTTTAGGACACTTGTCTGAGGATTTTTATTAAAGTCTTTATTTCCAATTCCACATTCTTTGCTTTACCGCCTCTACAGCTGTGACCCACTTTCCGTGGCAGTTGAAATAGAGCATAAAGTGTTCAAATCTTGCAAGTCCGCCAACCTGTACAAGGCTGCAGTTCTCAAGAGAGTGAGTGTGATTTCATTTTAATTTTTCATATCAATTACAAAAAGGCTTCCCATGGGCTCACCACCTGCAGGAGGGACCGTAAGGGACGGTGCTGTGAGGATTGGGCAGCAGTCGAAGGCTTAGACTGCTGCCCCGCGACCCGAATTACGGATCAGCGTGAAAAAAATGAATGAATGAATTACACATAGGCTCTTTACATATGATTTATGAACCGGTTCATAATCCTGAATAGATGCGCAGAAAAAGCTGAGGCTCACAAAGCAGGTGACATCATGCAAGCAGCATGCAACCTGTGGAGTTGATGTACTTGGATTCGATGTTGTCTTTTGCTGTTGTGGCCTGTTCTTCTAAAGCAGACCTGGGCAAACTACGGCCCGCGGGCCACATCCGGCCCTTTGTACGTCCCTGTCCGGCCCGTGTGAGGCCAATCATAAATTACAGGGATGCACCGAAAATTTTCGGCCGAAATTCCTAAATCACCAAAACAACACGGCAGAAACACAATTGTAAAGACGCAATAAAAAAGCGCAGCAGCACACGGTTATCTGGATAAGAGCAACATGTCTGCGGTGTGCGGATAGCGATTTGCAAAACATGCAATGCTAAAATTTTCAAGAGGGGGTGTATCTGCAAAGAGTTTCTCCAAGTCGGGTTTAATTTATCACCTGAAATCCAAACATCCCGATTGCCATTCTAAATATGAGAAGAACGCGGCGAAGAAAAGTAAAGTAAATCCGAGCATGCGCACTCCGTCTGTAGAGGACGTTTTTGAAAAGGCAGGAAAGTTTTCCAGTGATGGTGCCAAAGCAAAAGGCATAACACAAAAAATTATGCAATTCATTGCCTTAGATCAGTGGTCTCCAGTGGATCGACGGGTTGATCTTTGAAACATTCCCCGTGGATCCCGAAAATAATAATAATTATAATATAATATTATTTATTACACGGTTTTTCTTAATGCTGTAGATTAGAACCTTCCATTCACTTGAATGGGCTTCCAAACGTTCAGCGGTCAATTATTTTCGTCGACCTGTTGCTAATAATAATTGACCGCTGCCTGTCTGTCAATACTATGAATGGTAACAAATAAATAACAATAATTTATAATAAATAAAAAACTTTTGTAATTGATTTATTCTTTGAATTGCAATGCATTGATTTTAGTGAGGTTTTAGTACTCATTTATAGCCATAAATGCAATGGTTCAAAAAATTGACAATCTTTTCTTTTGGTGTTTCGGTTTTGGCCTTGGTTTCCTCATTTTTGGTTTTTGGTTTCAGCCAACAATTTTCATTTCGGTGCATCCCTAAAATATAATCGTTCGTGTGGCCCTCTGACACAATTCAGGTTTCTCATATGGCCCCTTGTAAAAATTAATTGCCCACCCCTGTTCTAAAGGATCACTGTTCTGAGATGACATTTTGAGAAAGTGCATGAATGTGGCTAAAGAGTATACAGTACACTATAACGTAACAGAAATAAAAAAAAAAATAGCATTGTGAATGCTGTTGTTTTCTTAGGAATATTTGCATGGGGGTGTGTTTGTGAGTGAGAGCGTTTGTTTACTGCAAAAGGAGTATTAAAATAAGACAACACTGTATACATTTATTCTTTAACTGTAGCTAATACTTCATTCAGCCATAACATTACATCCTTCTACAGATTTTCCCGCTTGCTATATGGCATCAGTTGTTTAATGGAGAACGAATGAACACAAATGGATAGAAAGAAAGATATGCACTGAGTGGACTCATGGCGTTGAAGAGATTTGCTCGAGACGTTTTGAGACAAAATGAAGGAGAGAAATCTGAAGAGAGGGAGAGAATAATTTAAGGACTGATGATGGTTTTCTGATGCAGATGCATATTTTTCTTTAGACCTCAACATCTAACTTGTTTTCCAGGTAGCGGAGCTTAAGACAGACGCTGGTAATGCCGTGGCATCGCCTGTGGAGGAGGATGGAGAAACAAGCAGCTCCAGCGTCAATGAAGAGGAAAGGAAGATGATGAAAGAAGAAGCAGCTTCCTCTTCTTCCTCATCTATCCTTGAAGACCAGCTAGGCTTTACATCAGCTTCTCAGATGTATTCAGTAAGAAATAGCTGGGTTGTAAATAACAAAGTTAATGGCTCTGTTTTGAAAGATTAGTCTGTTCCAGTGGGATCGGTTGGAAAGACGTTTGGTTTATTTACTATAATATATGTTAGTTCTGGATTCGAACAAAATTGGAGCAACATGCACACCAATGGAAAAGAATGGCCCCAGTGGAAGGTGGAAGACTTGAAGAATCTGGTTGTTGAGTGTATGATTTTAGTAAAACATGAAGGCACATGCGCTTCTAGGAAAATGATTCAAGACCGTGTGAAGTGACGCGCCCCAATATCAGGGTAATTATGTTCCTATAACAGCACATCGTCAGGTGTTTTATCTCTCTTGTAAAATGGTCTGACTGAATGCTCGATTCTCAGTGGCTGGTAATCGCCATTCCAAATTAACACAATTACATCCATAGCAACATGCAGTTACAGTTGCATACAGTGAGAGACTTTATTAATATGACAATACAATTTTTATTTTATTTAGGAACTACCCGTCATGCTTTTTAAAACGATTTATTGATGCATTTAATGTAGTGGAACGTTCATTAGTCAAGTGAGTTCCTCTTATCGCTTATGTTACCCCAGCTGCCATTCAGTCATCAGTGAATGAAAGAAAGCAGGAAAAAAAACATACATTGCAAAGAACTGACTTCTTTCTGTTAATGTTCTCATATAATTGATAATACACTTTCTTTTTCTGTGTTTTATGTTTTGAGTGAGCCATAATGCAAATGGGCTTTTTACTATAGAGATGATATACTGAAAGGGGTGTGTTAATGAAAACCATTGTATTTACATTGGGATCTACAACTTCACAACTAAGCATCCACTAAGTATTATATATGATCATGTATAACCATTTTAATCACTCTTATGATGTGATGTTTTGAAATAATCTTTTTTTTTTTTCTGTGTCATGAATGTAAAGTGAGTGTACAGTTTGGGAAACTGGTCAAAACTCTTATTAGGTGTTTAATAGTTGATTAAGACAAAAGGTAAGGAATATAGGGGAAGTACTACATTTAACTTTCTCTATCTTTTCTGACAAAGTACACATTACACCCAATTCTATACCATTCCATAACGTACATCAGTGTTTGCAAATAATGGAATTGGTAAAGAACTCAAAATTGCCGAAGTGATTTAGTACGAGCTGCTCTTTTTGTATCCCTTCTCGTAGCTGAAGCGAAAGCGCGTGGGGGCGGGATTCCGTGGCTCCTCCACCCTCTTCCAAACTGCATCAGAATTTCTGAAGACTTCCAAGAATGACAACCTAACAGCAGAGCCCATGACTTCAGAAGCTGCTCCGAACGAAGAGGAACAGGAAAGAAAGCCTGAGGCAAAAAGAAGCAAAATATCTCTATCTGACTCCTTATCCTCTTGTAGCCTGGGTAAGAGTTCAGGCAAAACCCTGAGCAAGAAACAGCAGAAATTAGCTGATGCCGCTAAAAACACGCACTCTATCTCTCAGTACTTTGGGAAAAAAATTATGGATGGTACACAAAAAAATGGAGACGCTACAATCTTAAAAACTGAAGGTGACACAGGTGACTTTGTGGAAACTCCACACAACTGCGGTGCTTTCTTGAATACTAACAACACACAGACCCAACCTGAACGTTCCATGGATATGGAAAACCTTGAAAAGTATACAGCACCTGTGGAGAACCAGACTATGGATGATGTTCCCATGGATATAAGCGACACTGAGGTAGAGACATGCAGGCCTGAAGAGGCCACACAGGGCTTTGAGAAGAAAACAGTGCCAGAGGCTGAAGGGTACGATCCCGTTACCTTTCCTCGTTCTTTCCGAAATGATTTCCTATTTCTTTATAGTATTTTTGCTTACATAGGACTTGAAATCTGGAATGTTCTCAATATGTTCTCTGCTCTCCTCAACACTCTCACCATAGGAAGAAGTCCCAGTGTGAAGCCAACATACACCCAGAAAAGGTAAAAATAGCTCTTTAGCATTGGACTGGAAGGAAATGGTGTTCATAAGGATACATAAAACCTACATAAAGTTTTCACGATAACTCGCTTAACCTGACAGAAAGACCCATGAAGGCTTATTCCAACAGTATTTAGCTAGGATAGAGATTCATCACAACCTAAGAGACTGTATTTGTTGACATAATATAGTGGAGTACATCAGAACAACGTACTTCGTATCTTATTGTCCTTTTAGCATCTCGGAGTCATAAAACGATGAAAAATGAAAACGGAAAAGTTTTTAATGTTCACCTACAGCTACACCTACATAAGCACTTCAGGACAACTTTTTCTTTATTTTGCCATGTTTTCTGTAAAGCATCTATACAGACACTGATGTCACACACAGTTTTGTGTATCCAGTTATCTTTCTTTTGCTCCTATCTCTTCCCTTTTATCACTTTGCTGCTCACCGAAGCAGGGAACACCGGTTTGTAAAACTCAGCACAGGAAAGTACAGATATTTGTGTCAAAAATGTAATGAGTAAAAGTTAAATGTCAGAGAAATAATGAAGTAAAGTACTGATTTCAGAAAAATCTACTTAAGTACAGTAATGAAGTATTCATTCATCTCTCTGCTTGACCGCACCTACTCTACCACAGTCAAATTGAACTCACTTATGAATAGAAATATAACCATCGTAGGTCAATTCAGGAGAATTTTACTAAGCAGAAATACTCAACTGGCTGAGTTGCGAGAAGTTGTAATGACTGTAAGTCAAGAAGAATCTGTGACTAGCCGCAGGTCTCATAACAACTTCGACCATGACAAAAAAAAAATTTTTAAAATCTGATTTAAAATTAGTTTAGAGATTCGTATGAAGTTTTATTGCAGCTGAAATTTGTGGCCCTTTTACGATGCTTTTAGTTTTTTTGAGTTTTTGACTTTTTTTAATGCAAATTTGTGAGAAAATTAAACAAAATTCATGACTAATGCAAAACAAAGGGCTCAATCTGTCTCACATACTGGATACTTGTCTTCTAGCCGTGTAAGGATGGAGAATCACGTTCTCATCCCCCCACCAAATGTAGCCGTCTTCCCGACACCAAGCGGAGAGTGACCTTTGACCCTGTGGTGCACGAGAGAAAGATGGAGGCAGACGGTGATGCCAATCACGTGTCACTCCAGCCTGTGACTCTGAAAGAAGCAGCTGATATTGTTGTGAGAATTTTGGATCCTTTCTACAAGAAGGGCAAATTTGCTACAAAGGTAAAGTAAAATATATATATATACACATTCCTGTTTTATAGGCCAAAAAAAGGACACCAAAGTAAAGACTTGGGATTTCTAATTTTGTCTGTAGGACCTGTTCAAGTCGTTCGCTCGCTTCCTCTCTCATCTGCTGGTAGAAGGAAAAGCAAAGGATCGTGTCAAAGGTGAGATTTCACAATGCAGAGCCGGCAACAGAAGGAACAAAAACTGTTTATTAAACTATATTTGTAAGATAGGTAAATGAGCTTCAGCTGGTAAATGAAAAAAAAACATATATATATGTGTGTGTGTGTGTGTGTGTGTGTGTGTGTGTGTGTGTGTGTGTGTGTGTGTGTGTGTGTGTGTGTGTGTGTGTCAAAAAAAAATCTTTTTTTGTTTTTTTTCTTCCATTTTCCAGCTTAAGCTCATTTACCCATGGGTAAATTCGGGTTTTTTTTTTTCTTCAACATGTGTGTGTATATATATATATATATATATATATATATATATATATATATATATATATATATATATATATATATATATTTTTTTTTTTTTTTTTTAGTTTTTAATGGTCAGAACAACAAATAATGTTTACGAAAATAAGCAAGAATGAAACCAATTCAACTTTTTTTTTTTTTTTTTTGCAACTCCTTTTTAACTTGTTGAAGCCTTTAACACTGAGCGGAAGAACATGGATTCTTTCATATATAAAAAAAAAAAATAAGCTCCATAATGAGTAAGCCAGATGCCAAGAAAACCCTCATTGAAATGAATTGACGTTGAAACCTTTAAAGGGGGAGTTCATGCTCTCCTGTGAGACGTCCTATATTGAGATTATAAATGATATAATTGTGGAAATAGTTGTAAGTGTGCCAAAGGTCTTGGATCGAGCCCAGGACAGTCTTTACGATTATTAAAGCAGTCAGTGAGAGTGTTATTATTATTATCCATTAAAGCAAAGCTGAGACTTAAATTATTTTTAGTCAGACAAGATCATGATCCGTCTTCTTCGGCTTGCACACTTTCAGAATGTTTATTGGAAAAGAGCTTTAAAGTTTAATAAACTGCTGGAATGTGTAATACTTGAGTCTGTTTTTGCAGTTCATCAGTCAGCAATGAATATAGATTTCATTGGAAATCCTGCTAAATATAAAGGTTTTCTGAATCCGAGAGCAGTTCTGAATAAATGGCTATGGATGGATCTTTCAACACTACAGGATTTTCACACGTAATAATCCATAAAAAATTCAATTTGATCAATTCAAATTGTAAATATGTGTACCGTAATTTACAGAATATTAAGCGCACCCAAATATAAGCCACACCCACTGAATTTGACAAAGATTTTTATTTTGAACATAAATACGCTGCACCTGTCTATAAGCCGCAGGTGTCTACACTGAAACTAATGAACTTTACACAGGCTTTAACGAAAGACAGTGACTGTAACACTGCATGTATCTAAACAGTAGTCTACCAAGAAATTCACTGTTCACTATGAACTCGAGAGTTTTTCTTTTGGCATCGTCGTGCGTTTAAAAATCACCACCGGTGAATCTTTTCTCCCTAAGCCGTGCAGCTCAGAACACAGGTGAAGTGCGTTTTTTCATGCCCGGTTGTTTTCAGCGTGACGAATGATTCGCATTTCGTGTTGACAGTCGGAGTGAGCGGCAGGTCAAACGCCAGAGGAACATCATCTATATTTATGATGTGGTGCGGCCCGATTCAGTGGGAGCGCATCTGATTTAATATAAAGAATTTCATTTGTTCACCTGAACCCGTCCGGCAATTTCATTGGTCTAATGTTTGTGAAACCGGGAAAAAAACAGGAAAAATCCATATATTAGCCGCTTCATTGTTTAAGCCGCAGGGGTTCAAAGCGTGGGGAAAAAGTAGCGGCTTATAGTCCGGAAAATACGGAAATGAAACATTTCTCTGCGAGTGTCTCCATCTTTGTCGGACATTATGGGAAGCACCTCGGTGCTGCTGTTCCCTACAGAGAAATCCTCACCCAATACTTGTAGCAAAATTGTACAATAAATGTATGCCAATTAGGAGCATTTTAAATATTCAAAACAATATTGTTTGAATGTAAGAAACGGTGGCCCACCCGCTGTTAAAAGGATCAAGTCAAAGCTACAATTTTTTCTTTTTACTTAAATAACATTCACAATATACATTTTGCCTCATTTTTAAAAAAGTTATTTGTAAATAATTCCCTCAGCTAATATTTTCAGTGTGACTGAATACAACTCTATGAATGTGGCAACATTTTGAATATTGTTTTACCTCAGTTTTTAAGGCATGGGTGGTTGGGCTTGGGGATTTCCTGTATGTCGAGATGAAGATGAATGTGTGATGTTTTTTTTTGTTAATCTGTTTCAGTGAAAATGGAGGCAAAGAGCTTTATCAAGCGTCTCTTCAGCAGCATCCAGCGCTGCGAAAACGAGACGGACTGGAAATACCTGCAAGACGCAGCCAAACCCAATGCAGCAAGCAGAACTGCAGTTCAAAAGGACAGATAGAGCTCTCAGCTGTACCCTTTACCTCCTGCCTCAAATGCTTCTGGGCAAAGTTACCCCTCTCTCAGGAACTGTGTGCATTTCAGAGGCTGCTGCTTATACGAAGGCAACATATTTCAGAAACTGACCCACATTTGCTCTTACTAGTGCACTTTATTGATGGCACATGCTGAGATTGATTTTTTTTTTTTTTTACTCCAGTGCCGACAAGGGCATCGATTCTTTACTGTGATGTAGCATTCGGTCGTAGCTGCTACGTTAAATGCTGCTATGTATAAGGGGATTTGTGGACATTTTACAGAGAGGGGGGGGGGGGGGAATACCAAAAAAAAAAAGTGTTTTAGGGAACTTCTAATTTATTGTTTGCTCTTCTATGCTTTTTCTTTCTTTCTTGTTTTTTCTGTGGTCACTCATTATAAAAGTTATGGATATGACCGACCTCCAGGCAAAATAAAAATAAATATTGTTCCTTCTCACAGCAAAGTGTGAACTATCTTTCCGAAATCAGTGTCAAGTCAATACATATATTTATCTTTAATTAACTTTTCATTATTACTTGATGTGAAAATGTACATTCACGGTCCACTTTATCAACACCGGCCCCTTTAATGCAGTTTTCTAAGCAGCCGGTTGCAAAAAATTCATCCAAGACCAGAAATCTCTGTTGTTGACTGTTGGTGCCATACTGGGATTTTTACACGTAACTAGAAATTACACAGAATGTAAGGAAAATAAAAGAGAAAAAAAAACAGACGAACAGAAAAGCATCTCATTCTAAACCTTAAAGCGGACGGGTTATCACAGCAGAAGACCAACTCCTGTCAACAAAACAAACAGTTATCACAGGATATATAATTTCACTGAAGCCCAGTTGAACAATGGAAATAGACCAAGTGGTATTCTAATGTTTGGTTGAACTCACTGTAGCCTCAGTCTGACACGTACAGCAGTTATTAAAGCATATACTTGGTACTATTTAACTGGCTGATGGATGCACTAATGTGCAGCTTAATCTGAACATAATCCTAGGACTTTAAACATTTATTCATCATCATTTGCCCTTTATTCTGGTCAGAGTCCAGGATGGATTGTACATCAGCCCATTGCAGAAAACCAGCAATGGAGGAAGTACAACATTCCTGTTGCGCACCCAAATATAAGCCGCACCCACTGAATTTTACACAGATTTTTATTTTGAACATAAATAAGCCGCCACAAATAAGCCGTCTACATTGAAACTAATGAAATTTACACAGGCTTTAATGAAAGACAGTGTCTGTTACACTGCATGTATCTAAACAGTTGACTACCAAGAAAGTCATTGTTCACTGTCTTTCTCCTTCCTTTCACAACAATTTCTCCCGAGAGTTTTTCCTTTTGGCAACGTTGTGGGTTTAAAAATCCCGATGCCGTGCAGCTCAGAACACAGGTGACGTGTTTTTTCATGCCCGGTTGTTTTCAGCGTGACGAATGATTCGCAATTCCTGTAGACAGTCCGAGTGAGTGGCAGGTCAAACGTCAGAGGAACCTCATCCATATTTATGATGTGGTGCGGCCCGATTCAGTGGAAGTGCATCTGATTTAATATAAAGTTTCATTGGTTCACTTTAACCTGTTCAGCAATTTCATTGGTCTAATGTTATGTCGCTCAGTTTTTTGGCTTGAAGTTTGTAAAACCAGGAAAAACCCAGGAGAAATCCATTTTTTTATTATTAGTAAATAGAAAACACCCATTCATGATAACAAAACCCCCTCAACTTCACAGTGTTCATTGGAATTTGGATATTGGAATTGGATATCTATTTGTATAATAGAAATCATTACAAAGCAGCTTTATAAATATCAAATGTAGATTGAGCTCCATAATGAGTAAGCCAGATGCCAAGAAAACCCTCATTGAAATGAATTGACGTTGAAACCTTTAAAGGGGGAGTTCATGCTCTCCTGTGAGACGTCCTATATTGAGATTATAAATGATATAATTGTGGAAATAGTTGTAAGTGTGCCAAAGGTCTTGGATCGAGCCCAGGACAGTCTTTACGATTATTAAAGCAGTCAGTGAGAGTGTTATTATTATTATCCATTGAAGCAAAGCTGAGACTTAAATTATTTTTAGTCAGACAAGATCATGATCCGTCTTCTTCGGCTTGCACACTTTCAGAATGTTTATTGGAAAAGAGCTTTAAAGTTTAATAAACTGCTGGAATGTGTAATACTTGAGTCTGTTTTTGCAGTTCATCAGTCAGCAATGAATATAGATTTCATTGGAAATCCTGCTAAATATAAAGGTTTTCTGAATCCGAGAGCAGTTCTGAATAAATGGCTATGGATGGATCTTTCAACACTACAGGATTTTCACAAATAATAATCCATAAAAAATTCAATTTGATCAATTCAAATTGTAAATATGTGTACCGTAATTTACAGAATATTAAGCGCACCCAAATATAAGCCACACCCACTGAATTTGACAAAGATTTTTATTTTGAACATAAATACGCTGCACCTGTCTATAAGCCGCAGGTGTCTACACTGAAACTAATGAACTTTACACAGGCTTTAACGAAAGACAGTGACTGTAACACTGCATGTATCTAAACAGTAGTCTACCAAGAAATTCACTGTTCACTGTGAACTCGAGAGTTTTTCTTTTGGCATCGTCGTGCGTTTAAAAATCACCACCGGTGAATCTTTTCTCCCGATGCCGTGCAGCTCAGAACACAGGTGAAGTGCGTTTTTTCATGCCCGGTTGTTTTCAGCGTGACGAATGATTCGCATTTCGTGTTGACAGTCGGAGTGAGCGGCAGGTCAAACGCCAGAGGAACATCATCTATATTTATGATGTGGTGCGGCCCGATTCAGTGGGAGCGCATCTGATTTAATATAAAGAATTTCATTTGTTCACCTGAACCCGTCCGGCAATTTCATTGGTCTAATGTTTGTGAAACCGGGAAAAAAACAGGAAAAATCCATATATTAGCCGCTTCATTGTTTAAGCCGCAGGGGTTCAAAGCGTGGGGAAAAAGTAGCGGCTTATAGTCCGGAAAATACGGACTATAATAATTTAAAATACCTGAGTTAAATATGTCTCCAGTAAAAAGTACTCCATTTACATTAACATTTGATTAGAAGTGCCGAAGGATTTGCTTTTAAATGTACTTGAGTCAAAGATATATATATAAAAAAAAAAACGGATCTGGGACAATTTATGTTAAATAAATGCTGTTTTCTCATGAGCGATCATTCATTTGTAAGAAGAGAGATTTCTATTGTGACAGGCACACACACACACCTAGTACTCATACTTCACACCTACTCTCATGGTAACTGCAGGATGACAGTTGTGGTCTCGAAGGTTCTCACTTAAGCAAATTTTTGTATAGTGTTCAATACAATGTAGCAAGAAACACGTTTTTCTTGAAACGTTGTGGAGAAAGAACCGAAAACGAAAAACTACCAGTACCTGATAAAGAACAGACACCACACAGACTCCTTTACATCTGAAATGTTTGCATGAGGTTGGAAAAAAAAATACTTCGAGGGCATTAAAGTGTATGTGTTTGTATCACGTGAAACCGAGGACCGTTCAAATCAGGACAACGGAAAATGACTTGAGCAGAAGTTACATTTATTAAGACTTCTTATTCACAGAAAGTGCATTTTTATTGACTGGAATACTATATCACAAATCACTGGTACATTATCATTTGTCAAGTACATGAAAGTGCGCAGGTTGCTTTCTAATAAGGTGCGAGTAGTACCATAGCAAGTACAACAGAAGCAGCAGCAGGAATAGCAATAACAGACTTGTTTGCTGAGGGGGTCAGAGCTATATAGAGCTTAATAGAGCTAAGGATTGCCGTCATTCTCTACTGATGACTTGTTACCCATTCAATTAATATTGCTAATTCTTTTGAAAACACTAGAGCAGGTTTGGACTGAGGCCCCTCAGCCCCACAAACAGAAGCAGTTACCCCTGTCCCCAGGGGATCTGATCACCAGGTCACTGACAATCTCGACCGTACCGAAGAGGGGAAATAGCTTTTCGTCGAAGCGCTCGTTGTACGTGTAGATGTGCGAGTGGCGCTCGGCGTCGTAGAAGGACAGCTGGCCTCGCTCGTAATCCAGGTAAACGCCAACCCTGCGCGGGATGAGAGACTCCGGGAGCGCCGTGAAGGGCACGGTGAGCGCCTTCAGCTCGACGCCTCGCTCCAGCCTCAGGGTCAGGTAACCCGTGTTGGTGTTGAGCGACTTGAAGCCTTTGCGCAATGCAGACTCTTTAGCTACGCCCAGCCTCCAGTCCATCTCCCCGACGTCGACTTCCCAATAGCGGCGACCCAAGCCGAAGCCCTCGGTGCCCACGGCGCACCACCAGCCATCAAAGCGCTGGTGGTAGTTGGGAATGTCTCGGCGATCGAAGCCACAGCGCATGCGCTTCTCGTCGGCCGAAATCAGCAGGTCCGGGTTCGCCGTGTCCAAGTCGAGAGTCACCTCCACTGGGGTACAAGCGATATGCTTGGGTAAGTCGATCATATTTGTCATACATATCCATTTATATATATATGTATATATAGTATGGACATGTTGAGAACAAACCTGCAGCATCGCAGATCCAGTCCCATACTGATAATTGGGGAAAGGAAATACTTCTCTGTTAACTCACAGCTAAAATCAAACATTATTATACATAGAAATAGTGAAAATATAACTGGTATTGTTTTACTTACCAGTCTGAGGAATGTAAGGAGTAGCACCTGAAAAAATGTAAATGATTTAAATCCATAAGCAACTGAACAATAATTTTTAGTCTAGTTTGCCTACTACAAGGGCTTTTTTTTTTTTTTTTTTTTTTTTTACTTGTTGTATGTACTTTACAGCACAGTAAAATTCTTTCTTCACATATCCCTTCAATGTTAGGATGCTGGGATCAGAGCATAAGGGCAGCCACGACACAGTGCCCCTGGAGTACAGGGGATTAAGGGCACAAGAGTGGCAACTTGGCGATACTGGGGTTTGAACCCTCTGCCTTTTGATCAGTAACTTTCGATCTACATAAGAATAAGCACTAAGAATATCTTACCGATTTTCTGACTCTTTTGCTTCCATATGAGCCACTGCTGTGGAATAGTCTCCTGAAACACGGAAAAACATCCATCCCATTCAATTTTTGTTTGATTTCTGGGGCTCATCCGAGACCTCTGGATCTATTCTTTAAGTGCAAGTTCCCCCACCTTGTCCAGCTCTTTTGACAATAGAGTCCAGAAGATCAGCTCCACGGCAGTCTGGAGAGTCAGAACACGACCTCGTCGCCACTGCTTCTGCAGATCCTCCAGCACCATCACCACCTGCTCGCCGGGCCACACGCTCTGCTACAGAGTGCAAAAGAGACAAAGTGTGTCCCAGGATCTGCAACTAGTGCAGGAAAACCAAAGCCATTATAATATCTGAAGACGTTTGAAAGAATGGCAGGGTTCTTGTGCATGACTGGAAATGGGTGGAGTTTAGAAGCTTGGCTGAAAACAAAAAACAAAAACACTGTGACATGATCTTTAGATTTCCTAAAAACAACGGTATTATGCAATTTTTTAACATCCATTAACAGATGGGGGAGTTAAAAAGGGCCACTGTGTTTCCATTGCCTATCCGGGAAATACTGGATGTGAGGTGGAAATTCAATCAGGATGTACACACCCAGTCAAACACCAGTTCAAATTTTGGGTTGTTTTTTTTTTTTTTTTTTGGAAACTGGAGAGCCTGCAGTAACGCCCATGCAGTACAGCATCTAGACAGCTTATTTAAAAAAATGTTTTAAATAAATAAATCACCCACAAGAATAAGTAAAGCATTTTTTTTTTTGTTTGGTTTTCACAAAGAAAGGAATTACAAGCATGCAGTGGGAAAATGTAATGTTGTATCCCTACTATTTATTTGGGTTTACCTCTGGCTGAGCCCTCAGGTCCTTGATCCAGGTCATAATGAGCCTTTTTGCATTCTCTATATCCTGCTCGCTGCTCAGAGCCAGCTCCATCCAGTCATTCTTCTCTGGCCAGCCATCAGTCTGCAGTGGCCTTTTCTGCAAGAACACATTTGTGATAGTTCATGTCTGTTTGCATGTCATCAAAGAAAAAAAAGTCCTTAAGCTCCATGGTAATGAATAAGTCAGTAGTCAAAACATTTTGACATACAGTTAATTGCTATTGCTGTTTTGCACAATCCTTTTTGTTTCCATTTGGTTAATTACAAGGTTCACTCCTGTATTCAGTTCTCTCTTACACACTGCACTGTGTAATATACAGTAGGTTTACTATATTGTGTTTTGTGTATTTGTCCTACACTGTCTTGTGTTGTCTTTGCACTGTTTGCACCAGGTTGCACACTTTATGTGGCGAGGACACTAACTAGTCCTTAGCTCAGTGTTTTCTGTTATGTAGCTTTATGTTGTTAAATGGAGCACCAGGGTTCTGGAGAAACGTTACTTACTCATTTTGCTGTGTACTGCGTCAGATATATAGTGTTACAATGACAACTGACTTGACTTGAATACAGTACAAGTAACATAATAATAGCTAAATTTGAGTAATGGTCGGTTATAACGTGACAACACTGTTAGGGATGATTATTACCTCTTACCACAAAAAACACTTCTTTTTTTTTTGCACAGATGTACACACACAACATACACACATATAGGCATGAACAGTAAGATGACTGCACCACAAATCTCCACAGAGAGACTCCAAAAATCTAGAACAGTAGAGGTTATTATAACAATAAGCAGAGACTAAATCTGCACAAGGTGTTTGATGGTCACGTATTGACAACCATATAGTGACTTGAATACACACCTACACATCAAAGGAGAGAAACATACACACACATCATTTATAACGTGCACATGCTTCTACCTTGCTCTCCAGCAAAGATGCCCACTCCAGAATAAAAGCTCTACAGTTCAAAGTGGGCCAGACGTCCTCACAGTTGGTGATGTGCTCCAGCACCTCAGACATCTTCATCCAACCAGAAACAGGAAAGAAAAATATGTATAATAGACTTTAATAAACTTGTGTATCTGCAGGATCATCTTTATTCTCAATCTACATTAGAGCCTTGAAGCAGTGCACAGATGTTATTATCCTACCTGGCAGACTCTGCTCAGGTCCTTGGCCAAGTTCACGATAAATTCTTGGCTCTCATCCAGAGACTCTTTCTTCTCATCTTTTGCCTTGTTGCGAGACTCCTGGACACACAGAATATTAAGTTACAGTGACTGTGGAATATCCAGTCTGTCTAACTTGTCTAACTTGTCTACAGCAGTGTAGACGTATTACAGAAATATGTATTCAGAGAACGTGAGCAGCTGACAGTTAAGGGTATTTAGAGAAGAAAAAAATAAAATAAAACAAGGGCAAACTTCAGCTTTTTTGTAATGCAGCTCCATCAGCCTTTCCTATTATCGATCCTGCTTAATTTGCAGCTATAGAACTAAATAGCCATGACCAGCCAGAAGAACAATGGATCCATCAACTAACAATACAGAAAAAGGTGAATTAGAAAATTCTAACTTTACCAACTGAATTTCATTGGCACATAAGTCAAATTGTAAGTAACCTTCTTGTTGAACCTCTCCTGTCATGACTTGTATTTATATTCTGACTATGTTTAATTCTATTTTATATTAACTTTCTAATATCAAATCAAGCCCTTCCTGATTCTACCAGAGTTTGATAAAAAGTATGAAATACGAATCATAACAGTAAGCAGTTTATTAAAATTAACAATAAAAAATAGTAAGCAGTGTATACAGTGGTCTCCCACGAATTATGGACGCACCCCCGCAACCCCTATGGTACCTTAGTAAATTCATCTAAACATTATGTCACTTGAATACAATAATGCGTTTTTAAAAGTTTTATGAAATTTGTTAGTAAAAGCATAGTTTAAAATGTTATTCCTAATGTTCCTGAACGTTCGGTACGCACAACTCGCTGTTAGTTAGGTTTCAAATGAGAACCCGTGAATTTTCCGAGACGCGACTTCGGAACCGCGAATTTTCGGGGGTTGACTGTACTGTCCTTTCATCACACATTAAAGCGGCTAACGTGGCAATATCAAAAATGGGAACACGACAGAAAATTTTACCACAGCATACAGAGCCTGCCAGAACAGTCATGATGCAGGTATGTCAGTCTTATGATGCAGAGTTAAATGTTACCCAATGCAGAAATATGTGCGTTTCACCTTAAGCTTGACGGTGAAGTTCTTGGCCGGTTCGACGAGGAACTGGAGACAGTGTATCATCTTGGCTGATTAGCACTGAAATCACCTAAAAATGATTGAATAATTATCATAGGTTCATATTAGTACTGCATTTAAAAAAAAAAAAGCATCACTACTACCAGTTGATACTGTTTCTATGTCAACCCTGTAAGACTGAAATACAGTTTTGTTCATTAGGTATTTCGGGTAAGAGGTAGTAATCTATAGGGACTTTTCTCTGTGTTGTTTTGATTTCATAATGACTTGCCAGTTTTCCACTCAGACAGAGGCTAATAGAAAATAGGTCATTAACGAATTAAGACTTTCAATCTTTTAGCTCATGGACTTTTAGAGATTTGGCTCAATTGTTAAACGTAAAACAAAACCGACTCGCAATTCATGATTGCACGTTAGACAAAACTATTTAGGTGGGTGTGACTGATTATTAAAATAAATAAAAACCATGCTTGAAGATGTTTAATGAAATATTATGCTAATTAGCTATTTATCTATATAGTGGTGATAAACAATTAAAAAAGTTTGGACAGAGATGAGACTCAGTATAAAAAATTTTGTTTTATTGATATATAAAGCAGATATATTCCTGTTTTTAGACCAAAAAGTCTGAAGTAATCTGATTAGGCACCAGCAGAGAAAAACTGTTTAACATATGATGTAAATTAGCTCCAAATCAAAAAGGAGCTTAAAAGTGATTTCTTTATATTTATTACGTGTAACCCTTACGTTCTTTATATTTATTACGTGGGCTGCAGCTATCGATTATTTTACTAATCGAGTATTTTAACGATTGTTCAATCGATTAATCGGAAAAGAAGCAGTTGTTCTTTATTAAACAGCAATACAACATATACGAGAGGAAATAAGATGGGACAGGAACTGAAATTGCTGAAATTGCAATCTGTGAAACCCATTTTGTGCCTTTAACTGCCATATTACATCAAAATGCAAATACAAATATATATATATAAATATCTATGCATATATAAAATATAAAATAGCAATTTCAAATTAATTGAATAAAACGCACTGTACGAAGTTTTCTTTATATTTTAATTTGAAATGATCCAATGATTCCCCCTCTGTTTTCTCCCAGTTCCTCCATTTTTCATCCTGCAGTGCCTCCTGTGTTACCTGTCCAGTGCGCTCCAGAGTTAAGCGGGTGGTGCGTCAGTAATAAGGGTCCCCGGGGAAACACAGTGCTCCGTGTGTAGTTAATGTAGCTTTTGACGATGACAGAAAACTGATTTACATTTAGATGTAAATCACCATTCCAAATTTCAGCATAACAACCCTCATGGTGCCTGAGAAACAGATATCTGACCCTGGCTGCACCCCCTATGTTAAACCACACCCAAAACTGTTTAAGACCTGAGAATAATTTCCTTTAAAAAAAAAATGATTTATGCAAATTAGCAATAAAATAGTAAGTGGATGGAGCCAATTAGTTATTGAGACTTTTTAATCTGTAAATCCTTTATGTTAAATAGTTGTCACATGCTTGATAAGTGAAAGCACCAGAGTAAAGGTGTGCACTGAAACTGGATCTCGCTGTATGAAACATGCAGACCATAAATGTGGGTTTTACTTTCATGACTGTAAAAGTGAGTCAGACATGAAGCTTGTGTGTGTGTGTGTGTGTGTGTGTGTGTGTGTGGTTGGGGGGAGGGGGGGTGCTCACCTTGTGCTGTGAGACTCATTTGTAGCATTTTTTATTAAAAATTCATCGCATTCATTTGGCCTGGTTGGCATTGCTGTAGTTGAAATGACAAATTTGCTGTGATTTAAACTCATTTAATCATTGGAGCAGGCCAGGATTCTCTTGGGAGTAGGACCGCAAAATCTTGTCTCTTTAAACCACATCATACTCGAAATAATGCAATGTTATCATTTACTAACATCGCTTTAAACAAAATAAGTCGTTACACCCTCCGTCACCGTCTGCTTTGCCTTAACAAGCCGACTGGCAAAATGTAGATTCTTCACGTTACAAAATGTTTCGGTGAAATGAAAACACTGACTATTGCACACTATTTGGTCAAGTCCTTTATGTAAAGCGGTACAGACCCACAAACGTATATCTAAAAATCCTTTTTGTTTCAATCTTAACCAGTTTAAAGCTGTGGATAGACATAATGCAGAGACGGGGCTGCAAGCCATGCTGTCATTGCACGAGCTGAGCCAGCACAGCACTCTGCAGAAAATGAACTCAGCACAATCTCTCTCAAAGCTGGGAAAGGCATTTCTTAAACCTGTATATTTAGCCGGTAGCATTATGTTTAATTGTCATATTTATATAAGCAGCACGAAATCCTGGGTTATATTATCCCTGGAGCAGTAACGAATCACAGTGTTACTACATATTCCGTTCTTTGAGAAGATCAGATTTCTACTCCTGTCTCAATGGATCCGAGAGCCTATCCCAGAAATTTAGACGAATGGGGACGGCATGTCACTGATGTATCAAATGAACGTTAGAGCTAGATTTTTATCAGCCCTTAATGATAAGCCAAAGAGACGGAACATTGTGAAGTAATTGAGTTAATATAGAGAGGGATGAAGGGAAGAATTGATTTCTCATACGAAAGCACAGTTCAGACATGCATTAAATGGCTGGTGTGATCCGGATCAGTAAGAACACTTGCTTTATTTATACACTTTTGCATCATTAAATCAGATTAACACTTATATATATATACACAATACATATAATATATACACACACACATATATATATATATATGCAAAGATAATAAGAGTAAATTGTCTGACTGCCAGCCAACACAAGCCTTTCTTTTGTCATTGTTATGTATTTATTTGTATTTATTAACCAAGTCTAGGCTGAGTTTTGCAGACAGAAAGCAAGTGAAGGACGCAGACACTGCGGCACTCACTAACTACATGTATATTGATGATAACCTTGAACTGACATTGCAACACCGTTTTGCACCTAAGCACTTTATTTTCTGCGCAAAATGTCATCCGCGTGCACTGCTACCCTTTTTAATGTAATATACTGATTAATAAATATAATAATTAATTAATTATTACAACTCTCTTAAAACCGTCCAAAGTCATTTCTGCACTGCTTGGCCATCATTTCTTGCCATACCTGGTGCTCACAGACGTACCTGTGAAGATGTTCAGCTGTAATATTCTGGGTTCAGTGCAGAGGCGATGCACGAGCAGAAGCTGCACCCGAGCTCGCGCACGCTGCAGCATACACACTGACCTTGTTTACATCTCCGGACCTCCTCTAGATCACAGCGGCCGTGTTCCATAAAAGTATCTGCTGAACACGTAGTGCACTAGGTAGTGCACGAGAGCTGCGCAGTGAGGTAGGGTGTGAAGGGGCATTTGGGATCAAGGGATTGATTCACGAACTTCCGGATGCAGCGATGACGACAAAGCGGGTTTATTTTACGCAACGATAATGTTTTTAATTTTCACATTTTGCTTTTTTTTTTTTTTTTTTTTATAATATTATAAAATTATAATATATTATATAATTAAAATTAAAAATTTAAAATAATAATAATATACTAATAAAACTATATATATATATATATATATATATATATATATATATATATATATATATATATATATATATATATATATATATATATATAATTTTTATATATTTTTTGTTGTTGTTTGTTTATTTGTTTATAAAACAACATCGTTTCGTGCACAAAATCTCACCTGCATGCACTGCTCTGCTTATGAATATACTTATACTGTATATAATTTACTTATTAATATTCAATACTTATTAATAATCAATTAATAAATAACGTATTAATAATAATCCTTACTAATAACACTTTAACAAACAAATAAATACAACCTTAAGCCATGCGCACATGTTACGTTTTAATTGTCACATTTTGCTTTTCAAAATTTATTATTTTTTGTAAAATTTGTTTATCTATCTATCCATCCATACATCCATCCACGCCCCAAATTGTATCTACATGCAATGCTTTATCTAAACTTCTTTTCATTCATTCATTCATTTTCTCCCGCTTATCCGTAATTCGGGTCGCGGGGGCAGCAGTCTAAGCAGGCCCCCGCCTTCGACTGCTGCCCAATCCTCACAGCACCGTCCCTTACGGTCCCTCCTGCAGGTGGTGAGCCCACTGGAAGGCGGCCCAACGTCACGGACCTTGATATTTCCCTCGTAAGGGACCCCTGGAGCATAGAGGGTTAAGGGCCTTGCTCAAGGGCCCAAGAATGGCAGCTTGGCGATACCGGGGCTCGAACCCCCGACCGGCAACCCAGCGCCTTAACCGCTGGAGCCACCACTCTCCCTAAATAAATTAAAAACTACTATTCTGACTTTTCTTAGTTGTGAAAGTCCTCTGTTTGAATATGCTGTATTATATATTTATTTATCTGTTTGTTTGTTTGTTTGTTTGTTTTTAAGAAAAGATTCTTACCATTTTTCTCAGCTGATTTGAAGCGTTTCTCAGATCAGAAATGAAATTCTCAAAAGGATTTGTTCAACCTCCACCTCTTTCAATCATTTGTGCACACCATAAAAGCATTTCTTGTTGCTTTAATCAAGTTGTGAATGCTTTTGTACATTCATGTAATTGAACATCTCGGCATCAGTTTATTGTATAAGTCATTGAATGCAAAACACACACATATATATATATATATATATATATATATATATATATATATATATATATATATATATATATATATATATATATATATGAATCTTGAATGTCAATAACGAAGGCGAGTGAACGAAATCAGATCGACCAATGATCAACTGGTTCTCTGAAAAAGGTCAAAAGTGAATCTTGTGAACCTTCATTTGGCAACAACGCAAAACAAAGATTTACAATATCTGAAAATGGATGAACAACTAAGAAATGAACGGACACTAATACAGTACAGAAAAAGTGTGAATCCTGTTCGGTCTCTTGCACTCAATATGAATCAAATATGCAATCAAATAAAAACATTTGTGCTGCTGAAATCCATAGATACAGAAGAAATTTAGATTTTGTGCATTTTCAATTATTGTAATCCAAACCGTAGTTTATATCAGGAAATATTAAAACTGTGCACCATCATAATGACAACTTGCCTAAACATTCTGAAGATCTTGTTTGTGAACAATGACAAAGGGACTTTTCATTCTAATGGGAATGATATGCCATGATTCAATCCATTAACACTAGTTAATCATGAGTGTCTGTGAAAGTGTGTATGCAGAAACTACCCTGAGATGCAGCCTGAGCAGCAGCTCAAAAAGATGTTCTTGGTTGGCTTTGCATGTTTCAGAGATAATATGGTACACAGCATTCACTATCTTGGTTAGAATGACAGAGAGCTAACTAGTGGGTGGTACTGGCAAATTTGCGGTAAATAGAAATACACATTAGTTTAATGTGTTTTCCACATCAATTTATGAAGTTTATTACATCATTGGTTTTAATTTTTAATATTTCAGTGTGCATTTACAGATGCCCTTATCTAGAGCAACCTAAAAAATCTCATTTAAACTTACCTTGCTCAAGGGCTCAGGAGTAGGAGTTCGGTGGTGCTGGGATCTGAACTCACAATCTTCTCCAGTCCATCTTTATCACAGAGCTACCACTTCCCTTGTGTGCCACTGCAGATCCAGATCCCTGTTACAGTCTGTCTTCTGCTGTTGTAGATTCAATAATATATGCATTGTGAGATTCCTTTCTCTTCACCAGGGTTGTTACTGGAGTTACTGTAACCTTCCTGTCAGCTAAAACCAGTCTGACAATTCTTTTCTGATCTTTCTTCAACAAGATGCATGACCCTGTGAAAACTCTAGGGACTGTTGTGCATGTAGTACATCAGCAGAAGATCAGCAGTTCCTGAAATGCTCAAACTAGCCAACAACTATTCCACAGTTTATATGTCCCAATGTTTCCCTTCCTAATGTTTGATGTCAGTATTAATCATAGCTCTTTGTTTGTAACTACGTGATTTTATGTACTGCGCTGCTGTATTGGTTAACTTCATGAATGAGTAGTTGTGCATGAGTTCCTAATATTGTGAAAAGTAAAAATCAAAGTAGATCATTTTTTTTATTTGTAATTTTACTTGTTTTGATTTCATTTTAGCAGTTCCTTTTAAGTGTCATTTGTTCTTTAGCAGTCAGGTTTGAGGTAAATCGAATACAAACATTACTTACCATGTCCATTTTATTTTACTTTCTTTTTTCCATAGTAACATCTCTTTCATCTTTTTTACCACAAATTGTTAAGTTATCTATGAGGAGATATTGAGACCTTGATGTACAAAACATCAAGTTTAACGCTTGATTGCGGACGCTTGACGCTTGATTGCGGGCGCTTCTCTGGCAGACGAGCTAAAAACCTTTTACGCTCGTTACGAGGCTGCAGCTAACCATGCTAGCGGCGCTAGCAGCACAAACAGCGTGCACGCTGAGAGAGCCGGAGAGGTGAACACGTTCACCATCTCGGAGCATGACGTGAGAAGGGCATTCAAGAGAGTGAATACCAGAAAGGCAGCAGGACCAGATGGCATCACAGGTTGGGTTCAAAAAGCCTGCGCCGACCAGCTAGCACCAGTGTTCACTGAGAGATTCAACCTTTTACTGGAACAATCTGTTGTCCCCTCATGTTTTAAACAGTCCACCATTGTTCCTGTCCCGAAGAAACCCCAGCCCGCCTGCCTTAATGATTATTGCCCTGTAGCCTTGACCTCAGTAGTGATCAAGTGCTTTGAAAGACTGGTCAAAGACTTTATCACTGCATCACTACCAGACACACTGGACCCACTACAGTTCGCGTACCGTCAGAACCGTTCCACTGAGGACACCATTGCTCATCTTCTCCACACTACGATGAGCCACCTGGACCAAAGAAATGGGAATTATACAAAGATGCTGTTTGTGGACTACAATTCAACATTTAACACCATAATTCCCTCCACACTCACCTCTAAGTTGGACATCCCCAGGGTTGTGTTCTGAGCCCCCTGCTGTACTCACTGTACACATATGACTGTGTGGCCACTTCCAACTCCACAACCATCTTCAAGTTTGCTGATGACACTGTTGTGGTGGGTCTGATCTTCAACAACGACGAGACGGCCTACCTACAGGAGGTTAAAAACCTGGAGAGATGGTGCCAGGAGAACAACCCTCTCCTGAACATCAGCAAGACTAAGGAGTTAATCGTGGACTTCAGCACGTAGCAGGAGCGGTCATACCAACTGCTAAACATCAACGGGACCCCAGTGGAGAGAGTGGACAGTTTCCGGTACCTAGGTGTTCACATCACACAGGACCTGTCTTGGTCCTGTCACATCAATACCCTGGTGAAGAAGGCCTGGCAACGTTTGTACCATCTGGGACTTTAAACTACCCTCTCAAGTATGCAGGACAGGCGAGCCCTCCAGAGGGTGGTGCGTTCAGCTGAACGTACCATCCACACTGAGCTCCCTAACCTGCAGGACATCTACAGCACGCGGTGCCGGACCTGAGCTAGGAATATTATGAAGGACCTCAGCCATTCCAATAATGGACTCTTTTCTTTGTTGCGTTCAGGGAAACACTTCTGCTCCCTGAAAGCAAACACAGAGAGAATGAGGTGGAGCTTCTTCCCGCAGGCCATTCAGAGTTTAAACCAGGAAACACCCAGGATCTAAAAACTGGCCCACTCTCTCCATCATCAAACTTTTTTTCACTGCACATATCTCACTTTTCGCGCTACGACACTTTAAACTCTGGACTCGCACAGCACAGTGCACTTTATATTTTATACCACACCATGCCGCACACGGACACTTTAAACCTCACCATACCGCACACGGACACTTTATGGACACTTTACACCACAAAATACCGCACACGGACACTTTATGGACACTTTACACCACACCATACCGCACACGGACACTTTTTGGACAATCAAAAACCACCCTTAAATTGTTTACTGTTGTTTTACTGTTGTTTACTGTTTAACTGCTTACTGCTATAAGCATTTTTTTGTATATACATCTTTTTCTCTCATATATATATATATTTATATATTCTTATTCTTTTATATAGTTTTTTATACTTTATTTATCTGCCTTCCTTTTCTTTGTTTTATTTTTCACCCCATTCTATTCCCTCATGCCGGACCGTCGTAAAACGGTTTCACATAATTTGAAACACACAGTCTGCTGCCGCTATAGCGGACAAGGGAGTTTGTGCTTTTTAGGTCCTCTGTCACATGACAAGCTGTGTTTTTATTTAATTATTTTTATTAACTTCAAGAGAGAAAAGAAGCCACAGGTGAGGGAATTGCTGGTAAGTGATAACAGAAACTACCATGTCTCAGGAACGTTCCACATCATTACATGTAAGAGGAAATGTTGGTTAAAATATTACATGCCTTTTAAAGGTAGTGTAGATGAACACTTGGGACATGCTGTTGTTGAAGAATAATCTACTCTGTGTTCATTATTTTCCGTTCGCAGCATATCCTGTTGTGTTTGACGACCTTCATAAAAGTCTTATTTATTCTTGTTTTTAAAAGAATCACGCGATTTATTAGACGTAATAAAAAGCTCAAGATGTCAAAGCACCACCTCATATAAACTACCATTCAATCAATTGAAACATATTTGAATAGTATTTTTTTTAATGTTCGGTCACAGATGTAGTGCTCATTCCTACAAAACACAATGTTGAATGAAATAAACATATAATTGATAAGTATATTAGAACTTTCAAGACTTTTACCAGCTCTTTTCTTTTTGTTTTTATGCTATTTAACAAAAACTTTCAAACTGACCTAATGTCAGTGATGACTAGAGCCTCCACATGGTTCCTCATTTTAATTGGCTTTGTCCTAGACCATCCATGACCTGAAGTGTCAAGTCACACTGAAGACAATTGTTAAAGAGATTACCCAACTGTTGCATTCCCAGCATCTTTTCTTGGGCCACAGTGACATGTCGTTGACACTGCAGTGACTTTCTCCCTGAGGGCCAGCAGTAGCTGTAAAGTCTTAAATCACTTTGCTCCTTGTCTCTCATCAGAAAGCTTAAGTACAATAGTACCTTTAGGAGCATTTATAATTCTATAATTCTCAAAAGCTCGTTTGAGCTTTTACACCAGGGGTCACCAACATTGCGGGCACCAGGTCGCCCGCAAGGACCACATGAGTAGCCTGCGGGCCTTTTCTAAAAATAGCTGTTTCCAACTTGGTTAAATCATTGTTGATAATTATTGTGAAAAATCATTAACATGATCAGTGTCTTCACATAGATGAATATCATTAATTATTAATAATAACATATAATAAAAGGTAAATTGAGCAAATTTGTTATTTCAGATCAAACTGACGACTGTGTGTATCAAAATGGTAGCCCTACACATTAATCGGTACCCAAGAAGTAGCTCTCAGTTTCAAAAAGGCTGGTGACCCGTTTTACACACTATGGCAAGGCACAGTGTTTCTGCATCTGCCCTCTAGGAGTCGCCATTTGACACTTAGCAGCTTCAGGTCTACCAGAAAGACCTCTTGGAGATTTAAAAGAGCTTCACAGGATTTGGAAAAATCTGTGATGGAGCAAAATGATTTTTTAAAAGATGCTTATTAATTCCACACATCCATCCATGACCATCCATATTTTGCCCAATTAGCTCTCACAAACTTTAGTGATATAGACAGAATAATAGATATAACATTTTTACACATATTCATAAATGGATTGCTTTAATCGTTATTAAATACAAAGTCTTGGTAGCAAATCCAACAATTTCAAAAGTTGCTCAAATTGACAAAAATGGCTGTCTGCTGTACCACTCCACCCACTGGCTGCACGAGTACATTCAAATGAACAGAGTTGCAAATAAGGCTGAATTTGTTAAATGCAAAAGGAGCCAGAAACAAAAGAACAAGTGTGTTCAGTGGTGTTCTGTTTTGTCCTGACAGAGAGGAAAAGTTAAAATAATAATTTACAGATGCAGGATCGACAAGTTCGAATCTCTTGATTTAATCATTGCCTCAATTCTTTGCTGACTAAGGATTTTAACCCCAGACATGGACTAAATTTATTCTTTAACTACAGCTGGAGAGAGAGAAAGTGTGTCTGTGTGTGTGTGTGTGTGTGTGTGTGTGTGTGTGTGTGTGTGTGTGTGTGTGTGTGTGTGTGTGTGTGTGTGTGTTTTGGGAAGACTGCATGATGGATAGTCAAACCTAAGGGAGTAGCATCTTTCCTGGCTAATTTAATTAATTTGTCTTTTAAAGATATTTTATGTCCATTTTAAATATTTCTATTAGTTTCATACACACCTACAAAACGTCTGAAGCAATATTAGACTTGGTGTGAGGTTTCGTTCAGGAGTGAATGACAACATAGTTAGACATCGTTTGATGCACAAAGCAGAGAGCAAATCTGCGGTTCTTGTTGGATATTATTGTTTACTACATGTAAAAACTCATTCACGAATTCAATCCAAAGTAATAAAAACATTCAGAGCTTTAATAGATACATTTGGTAGCCCAACCCAAGCTCCACCTCTGATGCTTTCTCTGACCTAATAATAGTTTGACATGCTTTCAGCCATGCTTTGTAAAAATGTGGCTAGAGATCAAAATAACAGCACATCTTGGATTATTTTACAATTTCTTGAACCGAGACATGATACCCGATCACATGTAACTCATATTTATGAGGAAACAATAGTAGTGTCGTATTACTAATTCAGCAGGAGTTGTGATTAAACAAAAGAAAAAAGAAAACAACCAGAATACAAGGGATCAGGAAAAGCAAGAATATATCTAAAAAGAAAATATACAAAAAAACCAATAGCAATCATCTCTTTCGAGATTTTAAAGGTACCTGAGCAAGTTTAGTCACATTTAATAAGGCTGAATGATGGTTGTCTTTTTTTCCATAGCTGGAATTTGTCTGTCTTGGATTTACCTGAATACTGGTTGCATTTTCCTCATGGCTTTGTATCTGTGTTACTGTGCTTGTGTAAAACTTCTTCTTTCTCACTTCTTTGGCCTTTGAGCTGCTGCACCAGTTTAACCAGATATTGCCATATTCCACATTGTTTGAAAACAACAATAGTTTTTCATTTGTCCATCAGCATCACTGGAGAGACTATATCAGATTAATTCTCCTTCATTACTCTGAATCCCTTGGCTGAGGTTCATTATCAGTATCTGGTGAGGTAGTACTGTGTGCTAGTTCCTCATACTGAGGCAATGCATTCATGGGCTGAGGGGGAACCAATGGTGGCCTCGATGGTGGTGGTATGGGGTTAAATGGGGCGTCCTGGGTCTGAAGAGACTGAAGAGTTTGACGAACGGTCTCCTCGTATGTGGGCGGCTCCTGTGAGACACAAAAAATGACAAGAAGTTAATTTACAAAAATATATATAAATTAACTGTCATTTAACCATCCAAGCATTTGGTTATTTGAGATGATCGAAGACAGTTGGGATAAACAGCAAAGCAAAGCTAAGTCCTGTCTCACCTTCAAGAAAAAATATTTGCCATCTATACCATTTGATTTGTTGTTAAAAAATGGCTTGCAGTAGCCTTTGATTTTCTTTTATTGCACAATTGCACAATCAAGAACAATAGCACCACCAATAAATAGTGGTTACAGTAAAAACAAAAAAAGAATAAAATACAATAAATGGTATGAGATTTAGACTGGAGCTTTTTTGGAGCCCATATACAATAGTAGATTCATGCAGTCTTGAGGACATGCCAGGATATAACGTATAAACAAAAGTTTGTGATCAACTGATCATAAGATTTGAACATCATTTTTGAACATCCTATTCCATATTTAGTCCCTATTTTCTGTTTTAATAACCTCCACTCTAATATGAAGACTCTTATAGGAAGATTTTTTAATTCAGCCACAAGGTTGAGTAAAGTTTTAATAAAGTTAGGTACTGGTGTAGGTGAGGTGAGGAGGCCTGAGTGCAGTCAAAGTTTCAATTTATCCCAAAGGTGTTCATTAGGGTTGAGCTCAGAGCTCTACGGCAGGCCACCCAAGATCTTCCATTTCAGCCCATGCGTACCATATCTTCATAGAGCTGGTTTTGCGCACAGGGGCATTGTCACGCTGGAACAGATTTCCCTTTCCTAGTTCAAGTAAAGGAGAAACTAAATTCTACTGCATCCATAGACATCCAATACAAAAGTTGCGTGGTAACAGTTTAACAGCTCAACCATACGTGTTATAATAGAAACACTATGTTACTAATGAGTAATGACCAGCTGTCTCTGGGGAAGATATTCATCAATTATTTCTACGATTATTTATTATTAGTCAGTGTTAGGAAGGTTTTTAATATTGTTGCTGCCATGTCTGTTAGTGATTTACCCTGTCTGCAAAATATTAACACTAAGCCGTATTTACATAGTACATTTGCATGGTGATGCAAGGTCATTGCACAGCTGATTCTTTCTTCCTCCTCTCTTTGTCTTTTAATGTAGGACTGGAGTATAGCAGTAGCCTCCGGTTTCAGATCTGACAATTAGGAACAAGTTAATACCCCCCGTGAATGAGGGTAACATTCCGTAAGTGACGAAATGAGGGGGCTGGTCCACCTATTGACAGGGTCACAGGGAGGAGTGTAGGAATAGACAATAAACCACATTCTATTCTGCTGTTTACTTTTCAGCATTCATTGTGTTTGACAGGCCTTTTTTTCCCCTCCATTAGTTCATGCACTCATGTGTTACTCCCAAGTCATAGAGCGCTCCACAAACCTGACATCAAAGCCTACTGAAATGAACTCCATAGCAACAGAACAGGTGAGCAGCTGTTTGCATCTGCGTCACTGTGACACACTCATAACAGAGCAGACCAAAAAAAGATTCAGGATAATTCCCACAACAAAATACCATTATCAATTAGTTCAATTACAGAGCAGACTGGAGCTGTAACTCTGGGTCAATATGGGGCACAAGCTTTAGCTATTCTATTTAAATATTTCACCTCAGAAGTGCACTTTTGTTAACACATCAGGTGAAAATCTCTTACCTCGGCTGATGCCGCGGGTCCATTCAGACCAAAGCGGTCTGCGATCATCATGTGGATCTGCCGCTGTCTGTCCTTCTTACGCACGCTCTCATAAGAGGGCAGATGAGGTATAGACAGGTCCATAGGTGGAAGGCAGTATGTGTTAGACACGCCCACATAAAACAGCTGCCCTGACTGATACATGTAAAGATTTCTGATTGTAACAGAATTATAGCATATATAAAATATTTTAATATTAGCTCAATGAGGGAATGCATCACTGTTCAAGAAACGTTATTTACCCGTGGGTTGATGTTATCAAGGGTTTCAAGGGAAGGGGGTAAATCAGTACAAGGTGAGCCCACTAACGTCTGCCTGCTGCTGTAGTGCTGAGAGGAAGGCTCCTGTAGAAACAACAAAAAAACAAAAACATTTATATTTGAACATTAATTTGTGATAGAAGAGTATCTGCAAGAGTGAAAGGGAAGGTTTATAGGAGTGTGGTGAGACCTGTGATGTTGTATGGTTTAGAGACAGTGGCATTGAGTAAAAGACAGGAGGTGGAGCTGGAGGTAGCAGAGCTGAAGATGTTGAGGTTTTGTTGGGAGAAACGAGGATGGACAAGATTAGAAATGAGTTTATCAGAGGGACAGCACATGTAGGACGTTTTGGAGATACGGTGAGGGAGGCGAGATTGAGATGGTTTGGACATGTGCAGAGGAGGGACATGGGGTATATCGGTAGAAGAATGCTGAGGATGGAGCCATCAGGAAGGAGGAAAAGAGGAAGACCAAGGAGAAGGTTTATGGATGTGGTGAGTGAAGACATGCAGGTAGTTGGTTTGAAAGAGGCAGATGTAGAGGACAGGATAGTGTGGAGACGGATAATCCGTTGTGGCTGAAAGAAGAAGAAAAAAACATTTATATGTAAGCATTAGCAAGACTTCAGGCAAAGTGTTTTGTTTGTTTGTTTGTTATTTTGATTACATTTTTGTGCCTTGGTTACTACTGTATCCATAGCATTCACATGACACGTGTGTAAAGTTCATCATACTGGTGGCTTTTGGATGAGCGCCGTAGCATGTCACACCGTTTTTTTATATCAAAATATATTCTCACACTGACAGATGTCTTCACAGATATCTTTTGTTGTAATGACTGCAAGTGGTGAACATATCATATAATGCACTCTAAAACCACAATCTTTACTTATAACCTATAATTATTTACAAATTTAGATAAAAAATCATATATTATAAACCTGGGGTAAGTGGGTTTAAGAGGTTACTAAATTCATCTTGTGTCTGAATGACAGAACATGGCTATAAATTCATGTCCTTTCCCTCTTCATGTTGTCACTGTGTCTTCTCTTATTCTCACTTCTACAGAGTTAAGCCTAGACCCCATTTAGGGACCTTTGGTCGGCCATAAATTATAGCGCCATTGACTGGACCACCAAGTAACTTCCTCACAGCCACCCGCCCCCATGCCAAAAGTGATTAGGGCTGGCCACCACTCTATGATGCTGGGGGGGACTCTTCTGTCTCAGCCGGACATTATGTGATTACCCAAAGTCTAAATAGAAGCCTTTGTTTCCAAAGACAATGCAGCACCACACTGTGTCATCCAGGGCCCTTAGTAACCAACCCCGCAGACTAGCCATTTAAAGGCTTAGCTCTGTTCTTCGCTTGTTTCTCCAGCAGGTACCACTTAACGAGCATGCTCTGTTATACAGCTCTGTATGTCGCTCAAGTAACAGTCATCAATTTGTAGCATTGGAGCATGTGAGGTTGTGCAGTGGAGTTATATCGCCTACAAAGTCATCTCTGTTGCTTCAGAGGTGGCCATCGCTGCCGTACAAGCCCATCAAACTGCGTAATGAGGCGCATCACATCGCCGCCTTCAACAGTGACGTCATTCGCTATGACGTGCTTTGACCTTTCCCACTGCTCCCCCAACCAGAACTAAGAGAGACACATTTGGTAAAGGAAGGGTCAGGGGTTACTTTTTCTCATTGGTTCACACTTTCAAGAGTCTTGGCTGTTTTGAGGGGAAAAAAAGAGAGACATCCTTTTGTTTGGCACCCCTGATTCAGGCAGTGTGAAAAAGCACAAGCGTGTAAAATCAAGAGCGAAGTCAGGGGACAATCTCTTCAGCAGTGCGCTTTTTTCAGAGCTTAAACTAAAACCAAGCTTTTGTCTCCACAATCCTCCCCATCACCCACAGGAAGGTCCAGCTACCTGATGAAAAACCTTAATAAATAAGATGAAAGTCTTTAAAAAAATAAAAAATCTGTATAATAAATGGTTCCAGAAATAAGGGAATGGTACAAATCTTTAGCTCTTCTTGCAGCATTATTAAATGTTATATACTGGTGTCATAAAAGGTGTTATGAGCCATTTCCTAAACATGTAATAATATAATGATAAAGTTCTACTTCTTCCTGACAAGTAACTTTAGCATCTGCCTGCTCAAACCTGAGCCAAATATAGAGGGAAGTAGCCATGTGTTTCCTTCTGGTTAGAGTTAGATTGGGAAAAGACTCTGTTCTGTTAAGATAAGCCTTAAGTTGTTCCTGAACCTGCACAAGATGAACATGAAGCAGGAAGAGGAAACACTAAAGATGTTATTGCTAAGCTATGGGCTGCAAGAGGGGCATGTGTCCTGTCTAACAATAGCATGGGGAAAAGCTCAAAATGATCTGTGACCTGTTTCCTACAAAAATAAAGTGTAAACCCACTAATACACGTGTGATTTTGATCAATAAATGCGGAAGACACAAGTATAGTGAAAACATACAGAAACACACTCATCACATTACTAGATTACATATTTAGTATTGCAAAAGAGCAAAAGTCAGAAAGAAAAATATTATTAAATTCTTTCGAACAAAATGCTAATATCTGTACATTGGATATTTTTCATTAAAGTGTTGTAAAGAACTGGATAGGAGCTGCTTTCAGGTCAGAAAGTCCTCCTGTGGTAAAGTATGTGTGAAAGAAACAGTGCGAGAGGTCAGATGATATATCAGAGAGCAGAACTTGGAACCCAGCAGCAGTATAAAGGGAGATTCCCTCCTCCACAGGCTCACGTATCAGATTACTGTGCAAAGTTTGCCAAGATACAGTACACTGTGAGTCAATATGCCTTCGGGAACAATCAAGCCATTCTGTCCTTTTTAGTGGAAGTTCTATCTGTATAGATATCACATGACACATATCACTTTCGCTTGCACTAAAAATGCACTGGCACAAAATGCCATACTTATAAACATTGCCGCACTAATTTTACACCCCTTGGAACACAAATGCTAGTTTTGTTGTGTGTGCATTTGGTAGCTTGCAAGATGCTCCTTTACATATAATAATAAATATCTTGAAGATCAAGCACATGATGGACAAACAAATTCCATCCAAATATCGGAAATATATGAAAAACATCTACTGAAGCAAAACATCTACTAAGCAGTTGAATGAATGAGTCTGGATTTGAATTGCAGATAGAATGTGACTAAATCCAGGCAATGAAAGCTTCCAGTCTGCTAACACACTTAAACAGACTGTAAACTATATAGCATTAATCGTTAAACAATAATAGTAACCTACAGTATTCAGAGGAACTTATCTGATGGTATTGGAAATACTTCCTAAGAACAACTCTAAGTTAGAGCGGGGATATCTCCGGAAAAGGGAGATGTCTCTGAAGTTGACCTACAATAAAGATGTGGTCCAGCAGAGCAGCAAATGAAGCTTTAGAAAAACCTGCCAGTGGAATATTTCTGTCAAAAAAACAAACAAACAAAAAAAAAAACACCCAAAATACGCAATTGGGCTGATGTGCCTTTTTTCTGTGGTTTAAGAAGTGTGAGTAGGACGTAACGAGTCTCACCAAGTCAGCATGTGAGTCTTGATAAGCCCGTGATTTACAGCAGAACGGGAGTTTGCAGTAGATGACAGACCCCAGCAGAACAAGCAGGACAACAACCACCAGACAAGATACTGAGAAGAGAAAAGAAAGGAGAATCATCAATTTGGGTGTTAAATGTGCTGTTGATAGTCATGTTAAGCTTCATTCATCAGCTGCTTTACCAATCAGCTGAAAGGACTGTGCTTTCTCAGAAATAAAGGTACATAACTATACTTTTTAAGGAGGTACCTTATTCAAGGCTATTTTTCATACGTATTTCCTACAAATGTGGTGTTTCTTTAATGGGCTTAGCTGTCTTTAAGGTCCAATTATTATATTGATAAGTAGGTTGGAGGTTTTGGCCCCACCACCACCAAACTGACACTGTTGAGCCCTTTAGCAAGGCCCTTATCCCTATCTGCTCACAGAGAGGCTAATCACTATCCTTCAATACCAAGACATTTCATTTGAACAAAACTTATAGGACAAAACTATTAGATTTCTACACTAAGTCATTGTCCTAAATATGTAATTGTGAAAGGGGTTTGCAAGTGAACAAGACACTTAACCTTAAATGGCTCAGATGTATTAAAGAGATAAATACAAGCCGCCCTGGAGAAGGGCATCTGCCAAATGCATTTAAATGTAAATATAATCATTCAATCTCCAGCATTTTAATTCATATGTACACTCTTTTGGGTGGTTATGTCAGTGTCTACCTTTTACCGTGAATTACATTTTCATCAATTTTTCTTTGAGGTGCAATTATTAAAACGTTTACTCCAGTATACTTCCATTTCCATGTGAAACACATTCTATAGAGATCAACTTAATAAATGACTATTAAGTCAAAATTTATTTAACCAGTAAAACCATATTTTGGCGACTTATATTTGCCATAAGGTTTTTTTTACTCGTGAACTTTCCACAGACCGACTGAACTGTTTTTAAAATATAATTTTTATCTAACAATTTAAGTAGTTTTGGAGATATTGAGTTTTCTAGTCAATCTTTTCTAATCAAGCTGTCACACGTGCTCATACAAAACCTCTGTAATAAATACTGTATACTTACTTGATAATGGTGGGACATGGGGTTGTTATCAGTGTATAAACATCAATCAAATCAATAAGCTTCTTTAAGGATCCATGCTTTGAGAACCAGTGACAAATCAATAGTAGTACTTTTTGGAGTTGGTATTTAAAAAGGAATAAAATAAATGTGGCTACACAGTTGCATGGATCCACACTAATTGTTAGAGCAAATATAGATAGATTGCAGTCTAAACTTTTACTTACATGAAATCATGACTGCTGTGAGCTGATCTGTCGGGGTATTAGCCGGGGAAGAGGTCGGGGAAATAAAAGTGTCGTTTAGAGACGCTGGGGTGAACATCTCTGATCAGCGCGAGCACCTACAACTCAGATCTCAAAGTGATCTCATTGCGAGAAAGCGGAGAAGTTGATAGACTCCCCTCTGTCCCTCTCCATCCATCTGCACGCAGTCTGGAGCAGGTCCTCAGCGCGTCAAGTCACGATTTACCTCCTGTGTCCTAAAACTCGTGACGTCCCGAGAACGGAAGCAGGAAAGCGTTCAGGGAGAAGTCCTAAGTGGAAATGGCTTAACATGTAAACCTTTGGGAAGGATGGAGAAAGAAAAATGCTCTCTCAGGGATCAGTGAACCAGTGATCCAGTAAACAAGGGTGCGTGCTGGTGCCACTGGAAGCCTGGATCCACTGGAGGCCTGTGTATATGCCGAGATGAATTCCTTTAGCGTTTACTGGTTGTCCTGGAGATGAAGGGGAACCTCGAGCCGCCTGTAGGCAGCAAAATAAAGCGCGGCGACAGTCTACTATGGCTGGGGTAGAAAAAGTGTGTGTGTGTGTGGTGATCACCTCCGACCTATCCACAAGCTCTCTCTCTCTCTCTCTCTCTCTCTCTCTCTCTCTCTCTCTCTGTTTTTCCCCTGGGAGGACGTTTTCATCTGCGTAAAGGTGATTTACAAGATGATTTACAACTGACGCGCGTCCTCCTGCGTCAGAAACCCAAAAGCTCGGGAGAACATAAAAACAGCAAAAAACAAAACAAGACAAAAAAGCTGCGTCCTTTATACAGTATAAAAATACTCAATATAATACTTTATATGTATTTATGTCTATAAATTACTTTAACCACTTAGTCTGTTATGTATTTTGCTGGTGTGATAGCACACACATCACTTTTCTCCACATTGTTTGCAAAAAAGCAGGTTATGTTCACCCTGGATCTCAGATGGCTTCATGTCATCTATAGTCAGTTTAACGTCTTTACCTTGATAACTGGGGCAAAACCTCAAATTCTGTTCTCCAGAACACATCAGCACTTTTGTGAGCTTTTGAAATGCCATGGACTTTATACCTATTGGTTTTTTTTTTAGATAGTGTATCTCTTCTTTCATTTGTTATCCCAAACTTGGGCTCTATACGTAGAGTAGATTGTATGTAAAAAAAAAAAAAAAAGACAAAAACAAATTCTATGCCTTACTAAGTGCCGAGATTTATTTTATTTTATTTTGTTTTGTTTTATTTTTATTTTATTTTATTAAATGCTATAATTATGTATATGCAGTTTGCTGATTTTGCACAAATCTATAGCGTTGATGTTCTTCTTTAGCTTGTCTCTGACAAGAATATACATATCTGTTGCTCACTCGTCTTTTCATGCTACTGTCTTTCCCTGAAGGTCTTTACACTGGACGGCCACTATGTAAGCAAACGTTTGTGGTCACCTGACCATCGCATCCACAAGTGTGCCACAAACGGTGAAATGATGTCTGGTTTAGGTTTTAGATACCCCCTAAATGGAACTGTTATAACCAAACCTGTTTTGGCATGAATCCTGACCTCAACCCCACTAAGTGTTTTTTGAATGAATTAGAATGCTGACTATGCACTACGCTTTCTCGCACGACCTTAGTGCCTAACCCAACAGCTGTGCTCCAAAATCTAGAGAAAAGCCCTCTCAGAAGAATAGATGCAATTCTAGCAGTCATGGGGGTCAGAAGATGCTCAGCAGGCATGTGAGATTGTGAATGTTAGGTCTCAACATATTTTAGTGTACATTTCAGTCACTAAACCACAATAAATGTCTTGGTTAGTAGATGCATCTAAAACGCATCTAGCAGTGTTTCAGCGATGCAGGATTTGAGCATAGGATTATAACTATGTTTTAAGAGCGTCTCCTAAAAAAAGGTTGAAAGTACCACTATTTCAGGAAGTGAAGTATCCTTAACCATTTAAAGAACTCAAATGAAATCCTTTTCTCTGTGCAAGGCTTCTTCAACTTTTTTTTGCAACCAGACAGTGCTGTCTGAAGTAGTGTGTGGGTTGTGCACTTGTTAAAATGACTCGAGATGGATGTTAATACCAAGGAAATTGTGAAGAAGGCCACAGTCTTAAGAAGAAGGTAATGCATTTTGAAATCAGCAGTCAGAGAAGTTGGTGAAGGAGGTATTTTAAGATCCTAAGATGCAAGTATCATGGGCAAAAGCTTCTAGATTCTTATAGAAGGAGATCTTAGCAGCTTTTACACTGCATGAGAATTTGGACAGGAGAGGGTGGTATGAAAAGGGATCAGCGTCATATTGTGATTTTCTACACGTAGCTTGTCTTAATTCTCTCTAACTGCTTTGCAACACATCTGACAGCCAAGGAAGTTCCTAGGTTTAGAAGATAGAGGGCAGAGGAGGTCCATGGATGAGTAAAGTAACAAGTGGAAGTTGGCTAATTCAAGCAGGAAAGTCATAGTTGGATGGATTGAAGGTATGGAGGAAGGAATGAGTAGTGGTTGCAGTGAGTGAGGAAGAGGTATGAATAGTTAATGTCAAGCAGGAGAGTGAGAGTGAAATACCACTCCAGTCTAAATTTGAGCATTGCCAGCTGAAGTTGAAGTATCTGAGAAGTTGAAGTATTTGAGAAGTGTGAGAGGGGTGACATGAATCGCGAACAGACCCTAGAGCAGATTTTCCAGTTCTTTAAGAATGTTTCCTAGGGCAAAAAGAGGGCAATAGATAATAAGAATAGAAAGGTTATATAGAGAGGTAAAAGTCTTCTTCTTCTTCTTTCGGCTGCTCCCATTAGGGGTCGCCACAGCGGATCATCCGTCTCCATACCACCCTGTCCTCTACATTTGCCTCTTTCACACCAACTACCTGCATGTCTTCCCTCACCACATCCATGAACCTCTTCCTTGCCCTTCCTCTTTTCCTCCTACCTGGTGGCTCCATCTTCAGCCTTTTTCTACCAATATAATTCATGTCCCTTCTCTGCACATGTCCAAACCATCTCAATCTCACCTCCCTCACCTTGTCACCAAAACATCCTACATGTGCTGTCCCTCTAATAAACTAATTTCTAATCTTGTCCATCCTCGTCACTCCCAACGAAAACCTTAACATCTTCAGCTCTGCTACCTCCAGCTCCACCTCCTGTCTTTTACTCAATGCCACTGTCTCTAATCCATACAACATCGCAGGTCTCACCACAGTCCTATAAACATTCTCTTTCATTCTTGCAGATACCCTACTATCACAAATCACTCCTGTCACTCTTCTCCACCCACTCCACCCTGCCTGCACTCTTTTCTTTACTTCTCTAACACACTCTCCATTACTTTGCACTGTTGACCCCAGGTACCTGAACTCCTCCACCTTCTCCACCTCTTCTCCCTGCAACCGCATCACTCTACTGCCCTCCCTCTCATTTACACACATGTACTCTGTCTTACTCCTACTGACTTTCATTCCCCTTCTCTCCAGCGCATATCTCCACCTCTCCAGGCTCTTCTCAACCTGCTCTCTACTCTCACCACAAATCACAATATCATCTGCAAACATCATAGTCCAGGGAGACTCCTGTCTGACCTCGTCCGTCAACCTGTCCATCACCACTGCAAACAGGAAAGGGCTCAGGGCCGATCCTTGATGCAGTCCAACCTTCACCCTGAACCAGTCTGTCGTACCTACTGCACACTTCACTGCCGTCACACTGTCCTCATACATGTCCTGCACCACCCTCACATACTTCTCTGACACACCTGACTTCCTCATACAATACCACAACTCCTCTCTCGGCACCCTGTCGAACGCTTTCTCTAAATCCACAAATACACAATGCAGCTCCTCCTGTCCTTCTCTATACTTCTCCATCAACATCCTTAAAGCAAATAAGGCATCTGTGGTGCTCTTCCTCGGCATGAAACCATACTGTTGCTCACAGATGGTCACCTCTTCTTTTAGCCTGGCTTACACAACTCTTTCCCATAACTTCATGGTGTGACTGATCAACTTAATTCTCCTGTAGTTACTGCAGGTCTGCACATCTCCCTTATGCTTAAAGATCGGTACCAGCACACTCCTTCTCCATTCCTCAGGCATCCTCTCCCCTTCCAGAATCCTGTTAAACAATCTTGTTAAAAACTCCACTGCCATTTCTCCTAAACATCTCCACGCTTCTACCGGTATGTCATCTGGTCCAACCGACTTTACATTCTTCATCCTCTTAATCGCTGCTCTCACTTCCTCCTTACTAATCCTATCTACATCCTGTTTCACCAACTCCACATCCTCCAACCTTCTCTCTCTCTGATTTTCCTCATTCATCAGCTGCTCAAAATACTCCCTCCATCTTCTCAACACACTCTCCTCACTAGTCAACACATTTCCCTCTCCATCCTTTATTGCTCTAACTTGCAGTACATCCTTCCCAGCTCGGTCCCTCTGCCTGGCCAATCGGTATAAATCCTTTTCTCCTTCCTTAGTGTCCAACCTCTCATACAGCTCCTCATATGCCTTTTCCTTGGCTTTCGCCACATCCCTTTTTACCTGCTGCCACATCTCCTTGTACTCCTGCCTACTTTTCTCATCACTCTGTCGATCCCACTTCTGTTTTGCCAACCTCTTTCCCCTAATGCTCTCCTGCACTTCCTCATTCCACCACCACGCCTCCTTGTCTTGCTTTCTATTTCCAGATGTCACACCAAGTACTTTTCTAGCTGCCTCCCTCATCACTTCTGCAGTAGTTGCCCAATCATCCGGCACCTCTTCACCACCACCAAGCCCCTGTCTGACCTCTTCCCTGAACCTCACACTACACTCTTCCTCCTTCAGTTTCCACCATCTTATTCTTCTTTCAATCCTTACTTTCCTCCTCTTCTTCTTCGCCTCCAAAACCATCCTACAGACCACCATCCGATGCTGTCTAGCTACATTGTCCCCCGCCAACACCTTACAGTCTCCAATCTCCTTCAGGTTGCATCTCCTACACACACCACATTATCCACCTGTGTGCACCTTCCTCCACTCTTATACGTCACCCTATGATCCTCCTTCTTCTTAAAATACGTGTTCACCACTGCCATTTCCATCCTTTTAGCAAAATCTACCACCATCTGCCCTTCCACATTCCTCTCCTTAAAACCATACCTACCCATCACCTCCTCATCACCTCTGTTCCCTTCACCTACATGCCCATTAAAGTCTGCCCCAATCACCAATCATTCTTTCCTAGGTACACCATCTACCACTTCATCTAATTCACTCCAGAATCTTTCCTTCTCCTCCATCTCACAGCCAACTTGTGGAGCATAGGCACTGATGACATTTATCATCATCCCTTCAACTTCCACCTTCACGATCATCACCCTATCAGAAACTCTCTTCACCTCCACTACACTCTTACTGTACTCTTCCTTTAGAATCACCCCTACACCATTTCTCTTCCCATCCACACCATGATAAAACAGTTTAAACCCACCTATAATGTTCCTGGCCTTACTCCCTTTCCACTTGGTCTCCTGAACACACAGCATATCTACCTTTCTCCTCTCCATCATATCAGCTACCTCTCTCCCTTTACCCGTCATAGTACCAACATTTAAAGTACCAACCCGAACCTCTACTCTCCTACACTGCTCCTTTTCCTGCCGTCTCTGTAGACATCTTCCTCCTCTCCTTCTCCTCCTTCGGCCAACAGTAGCCCAATTTCCACCGGTACCCTGTCGGCTAACGATACCTGTGGCGGTCGTTGGTAACCCGGGCCTCGACCGATCCGGTATGAAATTCTCATTTGTGATCCGCATATTTGATTTGGCACATGTTTTACGCTGGATGCCCTTCCTAACGCAACCCTCCCCATTTACCCGGGCTTGGGACCGGCACTAAGAGTGCACTGGCTTGTGCCCCCCCTAATGGCTGGGTTAAAGGAGAGGTAAAAGTAAAATCATGAAATTCAAATGATATGGAGATACTGTATTTGTTAGCTTTATTTTTTGCTTATTTACATTTATTACTATTAATTTTATTTTTGTTTAATCTACAGAATACATCAGTTCTGGTAAGGTTCTGTTACATACTGTACATTATGCAGCAGCATTATTACTAATCCAAATAAAACTGCAGTTATATTTTTGTTGACATGACTTACTGAGTCCTAGATTTAAACAATCCAAGAAATAATCCATTCAATTAGGCTTAATAATAATAATGCTAAAAAATAAATACTAGACACAACACCCCCCCCCCCCCACACACACACACACACACACACACACACACAAACACTAATATAATAATAATAATAATAATAATAAAAATAGTAATTTCTAATGAATAATTATATCATAATAATAATATTATTATTATATTATAGCTTGTTTTAGTACTTTAAATGGAATTGAAATTTAAATACAGATTCGTTCCAATTTTAATTTAAGGTTTTAACCACTGTAATCACTTATTTGTTAAATTAACTCAAATTAAAATAAAATATGCATGAAAATATTATTATATTTAAACAGTGTTTTAATTAGTGTATTCCATTGTTGGGCTGATATTTGGGGATTGTACATTTATTTTTGGAAAAACAAGTGCAAGATTAATAGGTTACCACTTGATAGCTCCAGGGTCCCCAGTTTTATGCTGAAATCAGGTTACAGTCTGTGTGGAGTTTTGGATGAACTACCTATGTCTGCAAAAAACATGGAAGTAAGTGGATTGTCTTTGTACAGTTGCCCTAGGTGTTGGTGTGTGTGTGTGTGTGTGTGTGTGTGTGTGTGTGTGTGTGTGTGTGTGTGTGTGTGTGTGTGTATGTGTGTGTGTGTGTTTGTTTGTATGTATGTGAATTACATTAAATGTCCTGCTATTGAGAGGTTACTGTACCCAGTTTTGCCCAGTTTTCCCAGAATTGCACTCTGAATCTGCCATGACCATGATCAGGATAAATAGGTTATTGAACATGAATGAATGAATGAATAAATAAACTAAACAGCTAAATAGATCTGCTGGACAACAGGACAACAGCTCACAGCTGGATTAAATTCTGGATGAACTACTCATGTCCAAAAATACTGGCTATGTACAATTTCCCTAAGCGTTAGTGTGTGTGTGTGTGTGTGTGTGTGTGTGTGTGTGTGTGTGTGTGTGTGTGTGTGTGTGTGTGTGTGTGTGTGTGTGTGTGTGTATGTACAGTGAGGAAAATAAGTATTTGAACACCCTGCTATTTTGCAAGTTCTCCCACTTAGAAATCGTGGAGGGGTCTGAAATTGTCATCGTAGGTGCATGTCCACTGTGAGAGACATAATCTAAAAAAAAAATCCAGAAATCACAATATATGATTTTTAAACTATTTATTTGTATGATACAGCTGCAAATAAGTATGTGAACACCTGTCTATAACCTAGAATTCTGACCCTCAAAGACCTGTTAGTCTGCCTTTAAAATGTCCACCTCCACTACATTTATTATCCTAAATTAGATGCACCTGTTTGAGGTCGTTAGCTGCATAAAGACACCTGTCCACCCCATACAATCAGTAAGAATCCAACTACTAACATGGCCAAGACGAAAGAGCTGTCCAAAGACACTAGAGACAAAATTGTACACCTCCACAAGGCTGGAAAGGGCTACGGGGAAATTGCCAAGCAACTTGGTGAAAAAAGGTCTACTGTTGGAGCAATCATTAGAAAATGGAAGAAGCTAAACATGACTGTCAATCTCCCTCTGACTGGGGCTCCATGCAAGATATCACCACGTGGGGTATCAATGATCCCAAGGAAGTTGAGAAATCAGCCCAGAACTACACGGGAGGAGCTGGTCAATGACCTGAAAAGAGCTGGGACCACCGTTTCCAAGGTTACTGTTGGTAATACACTAAGACGTCATGGCATGGAAGGTTCCCCTGCTTAAACCAGCACATGTCCAGGCACGTCTTTAGTTTGCCAATGACCATTTGGATGATCCAGAGGAGTCATGGGAGAAAGCCATGTATTGTGAGATTTTGGGAAACAATTTCCTTTCCTCAGTTAGAGCATTGAAGATGGGTCGAGGCTGGGTCTTCCAACATGACAATGACCCGAAGCACACAGCCAGGATAACCAAGGAGTGGCTCTGTAAGAAGCAAATCAAGGTTCTGGCATGGCCTAGCCAATCTCCAGACCTAAACCCAATAGAGAATCTTTGGAGGGAGCTCAAATGCTGTGTTTCTCAGCGACAGGCCAGAAACCTGACTGATCTAGAGAAGATCTGTGTGGAGGAGTGGGCCAAAATCCCTCCTGCAGTGTGTGCAAACCTGGTGAAAAACTACAGGAAACGTTTGACCTCTGTAATTGTAAACAAAGGCTACTGTACCAAATATTAACCTTGACTTTCTCAGGTGTTCAAATACTTATTTGCAGCTGTATCATACAAATAAATAGTTAAAAAATCATACATTGTGATTTCTGGATTATTTATTTTTTTGATTATGTCTCTCACAGTGGACATGCACCTACGATGACAATTTCAGACCCCTCCATGATTTCTAAGTGGGAGAACTTGCAAAATAGCAGGGTGTTCAAATACTTATTTTCCTCACTGTATGTGTGCATTAAGTCAAAGGTGTTTTGAAATGGACTGGTAAATGAATTCTCCAACCTAGTGCCCAGTTTTCTTACACTCTGAATCCATCAATGGCCCTGACCAGAATAAAGAGGTTATTGATGATGAATTAATTAATTAATTAAAAAAAACTAATGAATGAATCAATAAATCAATCAATCAATTAAGAAATGAAGGAATAAAAGAATAAAACAACAAAATGGATATCATTGACAACTAATGCATATCATTCTACTTTAAGAAGCAGTACACTACAACCTTTGTTTTGAAAAATGATGTGCTTTATTTGATCACTGTAGTTTCAAATAAAGTCTGTCATTATTGAAACAGTTAGAGGAAACATTCATATACTGCAAATGCAATATCAATAAATAGAAAAAGATGGATGGTGGTCGGAGGACATTTCGAATTGAAATCATTAGACTTTCACCATTTACTGTACTTTGCGATTTTGGTGAATTCATCATAGTTGGCAAATAGAATGTATTAAAATTTTACGTTTTAGTTTGTAATTAAGTTATATTTTAAATTAAGTAGTGCAGCACACTGTTAAAGATCCCACACTGGACTGAAGTCGGTGCTCTGGCAGAGCAGTAACATAGTACTGTACCCCTGAGTGAATTGATTCCGATTCGTTTGTGCTCGGCTCACTTCGCGATCCGAGTCGTTCGGACAACATGATTCAGTGCTGGATGTAAAGCACGGGGAGGAAAATGGTGGCGAGCACTCGGGTCCAGAAGCTGCTACGTCGCTATAAACTTGCAATTGCTGCTGCTTTAACGATCCTCCTGATCCAGGGTTTGGTCGTATGGAGTCTCCGGAGTCTAGAGGAAGGAGAGGCTGAGGTGAGAAGTGGCATTAGTATTGTTATTATTATTAGCTCAAGCAGAAACGATGCTAGCGGACGGACTGAGACTCGGATCCTGTAGTTAGCTAGCTAGCTTAACTTAGCAGCCAAAAAAAGCCTCAAAATTAAACTTGCTCCTTTTTGCGGGTCGTTTTATTGTGCTGTTACCGTGAATTGTATTGACAGCTTGTTAATAACAAGGCGTGCCGAGGAGCTTCTATGCTAGGTGGCTAACGGTCTGCACACCTATTTGTCTATGTAACTGAATGTATGGAAATGGAGACGGGCTTTTAAATGCCAAGTGGTTGAGACCTGGCTCTTCATTATAACAATTTATAAATCATACTAACCATTATTTGTCAAATGTATGCCCTGTTTGTAGTTCCTATCACGTTTATTCTTATATATAACCAGATACTATGTACAGCACCATAATACGGTTTGAGTCATACGATTTGAAAATTTCCCGGTATGATAACCCGGTTTATAAATATCACGATTTTACTTTATCGGTATGCATCATGCATGGGACACACAAGCTGGTGGTGAAAAGGAAAATAAATCAACATTTTTGTACAAAAGTAAATTTTATATTCCAAAAGGAAAAAGACTGCATTATTGTACTTTCAATGCCATTTTATTTGTCTTTAACAATGGATATTGTCTCAAAGCAGCTTTCCAGGAATCTAGAAATAGATTACGAATATATATATATATATATTTGTGTCGTAAAATTGTCCTTATATGTTTATCCCTAAAGAGAGAGCAAATGGTGAGAGCTCCCTGAGATGGTATGAGAAAGAAAGCTTAAGAGGAATCACTAAAGGAAACCCAGCCTCATTTGGGTGATGGCGAAGGTCTATTTATTATTGTTTTATCATTGTTATACTTATCAAGTGATGGCGATTTAAATGTAAAGCTGTTGATGCCACTGTAACAAAATAATGATAAAATTACAGTCTAGATCCATTTTCGTGGTTCTTGTGTTTAAGCATTCCTAAGTGACTAGACTAGAGAAGATGTCTGTGTTTTTGAAGTAATGTTTTATTTTGGGGAACTTCCAGTCTGAACCAAACGTGGCGGAAATGTATTTTGACTGCGAAAATGTGGTGTTTGTGTGTAGGATTGTGAAAGGGGTTTACTTCTGCTTTGTCATCTGTGCGGCTCACCATAATCGAAACGTATATAAAATCCATGGCATGAAAGCTGAATATTTTCCCATAATGCTGTTGATTGCTGAGTGTAAAGAATGAGCCATCATGTCACCACTTACAGCATAACTTAAAAACATATCTGTTTTATACCGAATGCATTACATGGCGGGTTACAGAATTCGAAAACGTTGACGAACAGCAGAGGGAAATGTGAAAGCTCACGTCAGTTATGCCTGAACCTGTTTCTCTACTACCCTCGTTTACATTTGCATGTACAGATCTGCTGAGATGACACTGGAATGTGTAGCTAAAAGCGAGAAGCCAAAAGCGTGTACGCTGAAGCCTGATGCATTATACGAAGTGCCAGGTGCCAAGATAACGCTGACATTGCTAATATTTGCATGAGAGCTGGTGGGTGGTCAGGTGAGCTTTGTTAAAAAAAAAAAATAAAAAAAAAACTGGATTGAGATAAAGATCTTCATTAAGACTTAAAAAAAAGCAAAAGCAAAAAAGAGCAGGTTTACACCGTGCAGCTTTTTAGATCTTAGTCAAATCTTGGATTCTATGCAATAATGTATTCTCAGTGTTAGACCTACTTATCAAGCCAATCAGCAGGAGCCCAGGCTTGTGCAAAAGCACCGTGGTCACGTCAGCAGCAGTGCCCCCAAATTTGAGTTTGAGGTAAAAGTGAGGTTTTTCTGTTTCTGTTATGTTTCGCAAGTGCAACTACAAAATTAGTAGCCTGCCTGTTTGTTCCGTTTCCTCCTACGGTGGCCGCCTATTGTTGGCTTTTGTTTCTGGCGGCTATCAGAACTGTCGTTTAATAAAAGCAGTAGCAATAACAAGCAGTAACAATCATTTTATGACGTGCAGGTTTTGTTTACGGCAGCAGAATTCAGCCCAAAAGTCTGCAGCTTGCATTCCCCCCCCCCCCAAAAAAAAAACTTTTTCGACAGCTTTCCTTGTAATTACCTCTCATGGGTGCACAAGCTTGTCGCACATCCCTTTCATCAAAAAGCAGCAGTGGCTCAAGGTACGGGGCTCGATCGTATTGGACACCCCGAGGAAAATGCGCGTGCACATCTTGCTTATGCGCTCTTACGCAAGCTGTTCTGATGTATTTCAAATGTAAGGGTGAAGCCACAGTTCAAGACACAGCCCTGTCCCTAATGGCAATAATTGTGCTGTTTTAAGCAAGTCTGAGCCAAGGCAGTGGCTCGGTGGAACGTGCGGTGAAACGTGATGTGTCATCCGCGATGAGGAATAGCTGCAGGAGGGGGGGACCGTGTGACAGCTGTAAGCTGTTGTCCTCGACCAAGCTAGTAGGATGCTGCGGAATGTAATCGTCCTGACAGGAGTTGCACCCTATGAGGGGGTGAAAGCTGTTTTTCATATACTGTCATTTTCTCTGCTTGTGCAAGAGGCACTGGCGACGGTTTCCCACCAGTGTGCAGGTTACGACTCGGTCTCTCGCTGGGCAAATACACCCAGCGTGATGGCGAGGTGATGAAAGAGGCCATTGATTCGCAGCTTGAGAACACAGAAGGGATGAAATACTGCACATCGCCATGGTGACACTTGTTACCTATGTGCTGGAAGATGCATGCAGGAGCATAAATGAATGTGTCACTTGTTTAAAGGTGCACTAGTCAATTTTACAGTTTTGACAAACATATAAAATATAGAGAGTGTGGGGAAAAAAAATTGCTTATGCAATGGCAACAGGGGCAGATGTATTATGTAGCTGAGAAACTTTGTTTACACTTTTTCATCAGCCTTTTATCGACACTCCCTAAAACCCTTTCACATTGCAGTGCGCTGGGAACGGAAAACTTGGTGGAATCCAGTAAAGGCTGAAATACTTGCTGTTACACGTATACACAATGGCTTTCATGCAGATCCTGGCGTGTCGGTTGTGGATGTCCTCAGAAATGAACTTAAATCACATATAGAGCTTTATGACCTTCTGTCCAAAAACTGTGTAAACAAACATCTCAAATCGCAAACGTATTTACTGTATCGAAATAGTTCTTGCCTACTAACACTATCAGCTTTTCGTATTATAGTTAGGGGAAAGAAAACTCGTCCCTTTCAAGTACCAGTCATCACATTTTTAGGTCAGTGAACATTTTGACGACTGATTAAATCTTTAAAGAGAAATTGAGTTGAATGGGCTGCTTTACATAGTACAGTAATTACATTTGTTGTCATATAGTGTGCCATGCAAGAAACTAGCTTTAATAGATGGGGATGCGGTGTTAAATGAAATAAATAAATAAAAATTGGACCAAGGAGGCATTTATGTTCAGATAAATCAGGCAGGTTAGAATAAAACGGGAAAAAACGGGTTTCCACAAAACGCACAATTGTATGTAGTGAATGTTGTAACAATTTTCCGTCAGTGGAACTAGAACTAGATGGTTGAAGCTTCTCCACCTTTGCACAAAGTGAGGTTTATGGAGACATCGGAGGGAAAGAGCTTGAGTGGCCTGTTTCAAAATCTAAAGGAAAGATTTCATAGAAGAGTGGATGTTATTACAACAGCAAAAGGGGGACTAAATTATAAATTGGACGCTTGATCAGCGAGCACGTATGAATGTGATGGTCATGGCAATACTGTATATCTGAACCCCAGGTCACAATAGACTCTGGGGGGTGTTTTTTTTTTTTTTACCATTATTGGGTGCCAACTATAAATTATTTCTGAATATATTCTTGACTATTGCACCTAGATGTCATGCAGTTTCCCATTTTAAATTTGTGGCATTTGTGGCTATTTTTTCGCTGATGAACGTCCAGGCACTCGTGCTCTAATGCTGATTTGGAGCGTGTGACCGTCGCATTGAATTGTCTTGTGTGTGCCAGTGATCTAGACTTAAATTTGCCTTGTGGCAGTAAGTGGTGGGCTGTGACTGTGTTATTCTACCCTCTCTCTGTGCATTCCTGCCTGCCAACAATCCTTTTGTGGGAAGACTTCTTTATGAAGGTGTTCTTTCGAAAAACTTGAATAAAAATACAAGATTCTGTTTTTTTTTTTTTTTTACATTCTGAGCAGTCTGTGTGCCGGGCCAGGGGCGCTGCTCTGCCCACGCAGATGATGTACCAATAGGAGGGCTATAAACCCTCTGGAGAATACAAGCCAGTGAAAATCATCTTGTGTGATGCTTTCAGCAGTGCTTTTGAGCACCAGTTTCTGCAACTGACCTGGAGTTCAGTGCCTTTTGATCAAACAAGCACAAACTTTTGCTGCTAGTTAGGATTTGTTATTTGTTCCTCGAAGGTTCGGGTGTAACACTTTCGTTCTCCACATGGACGTATGAGTCACTGTTTCTCATGCTGGAGGCTGATGCAGTTGCAGTGTTCATGCTGGTTGGCTTATTATTTCAAAAGTGCTTTTGTCCAGTTACTACAGAACACAATCCAGACTGAAGGTTTGGGTCTTTTGTTAAACATCAAGCGAATCTTCTGGAAACGTACTGTCTCATATTTCTGACAACCGGGTTTATTTAAAGGTGGCTGACGTTAGACGCTAGTAGGACTAATGTTTAGTGGTGTATCAGCGCCCATTGATGGGTAAACGTTTAACTGTGTTTTAAAGAAAAATTTTATCGAATTGTTTCAGGCAAATCACATCAGTACACAAGTATTTACATATGAAAAGAATTGAACTGCTAAATATACATTGATTGTACCATGCAGTTAAATTTTTTTCTAGAAATGCAGCTGTTCTGGAGGGAAGGAGTGTTTACAGTGGTTATTTTCCACATGGTTAACCTAATAAGATCAGCTCGTCTCCGGCAAAGGCTTAGTTCCGAGTCGAGGGCTGTGTTGTCTGCATGCTTTGAGTGAAGGAGTTATTCCCATGCTGTCAAAATGTATCTTTCTGCTCATTTAGGCAACATATAATCATTGGCCCACCTGACAGCAGCTAGTTAATATTAAAGAACATTAAAAAGTCTTTCAGCAGTAGTTGGGGGGGGGGGGGGGGAAGAGATACAAGGGAATTTATAAGGGCCTTGAAAATGTTGTTCTCTGAGCTTTCTGACCCATTTCCAATGTTCTGTTTTTTTTTTTTTTTTTTGTGAATCTACGTTAGTAACTCATTCCAATCTTTTAATTCTCTCGGTTTAAAAGCTGTTTGAAACTTTTAAAACGTTTCTTCCAACAAAAAAAATATATATATTCCTCCTTCAATTATAAACACTGAAAGAGCGAGTTGGAAAAAAGTGCAGCATTCAGGGACATGAGCTAACATTTATTTTGCTTGTCTGTTTATTTGTATAGGTGTAACGCCTAATAAGCATAAAGACAGGAAATGCAAGTGTGTGACTTGGTCCCGAAAGGTAAAAGGTACTTTGTCCTGACTTGGTTCTTGCTATTGGCCTTCAGTGTTACAAAAAGTGCTGTATAGCTTTAACTGTATTTGCAAACACTGTACAGACAAAAGTTTGTGGACACCGAACCGTAAGATCCCTTTGTACATTTTAAACATCCCATTCCACATCTAGTCCCCATTTGCTGTTAAACCAACCTCCACTCTTCTGGAAAGATATTCCACTAGGTTTTGAAGTGTTTTTGGGGAGATTTGTGTTCGTTTAGATACAAGGGTGTTTGTAAAGTCAAACGCTGATGTAGAGTGAAGAGACCTGGGGTGCAGCCTGCATTTCAGTTCATTCCAAAGGTGTTCATTAAGGTTGATATCAGAGCTCTGTAGCAGGTCACCCACTCCAAACCATTTATACCATGTTTACAGATCTGTCTTTGTGTGCGGGGGCACTGTAATGCAGGAACAGTTCTGGGCCTCCTAGTTTAAGTAAAGAAAAGTCAGGCCACCCAATACATTTGTCCATATAGTGTATCCATTTCTATTTCCATAATACATTTTGTTTATGTGACTGATGCTTCTTCTCCAGGTTTGTAGTTGAGAGTGTTGCTCTAGAATCCAGTGAGGACGTTTCGGTGGTTCTTGGATTTGACCTGTGACATTCCTGTCTGTACCACTACCCACATTTAAGTACTACATTCAGGACTTATTGCACCAGTGATTTTGTAAATGACTGGCCAGATCTAGCCCGAGAGAGTCCCAGATCTAATGTTACTGGTACCGCTGGAAAGGTGCCGATAAGGCCACTTGGCCTTCACTGACTGTGATCCTTTTGGGCAGTTTGAGTCTGGCAACCTTCCAGCTCATCTAATTTTCCTCTTTTTAAAATCTCAGCCACTTTTATTAAGCTCTCTCTCTCGCTGGTTGTTTTTTTTTTGTTTTTTTTTTTTCTCCTCCCCATTTTACATTCATATGAACATTGCCTTGAGCCTCTGTCATTGTAAGGCTGTGTATGTCAGTGTAGGTCCTGGAGAATACTTGTCAATCTGTGAAACTACATTTTTAGTTCTTGTTTGTTTCTCTGGTAAGGAATTTATCCATGTTGTTTCCCACAAAGAAAAAAAAAGTTTGATGTGTCTAAAATTATTTTAGTTCAGAGCACTAAAAAAGAAAACAAAAAAACCCAACAAATTTTTAAAGTAAACATGCTGTGCCTTATGGCTGCCCACAATTTTTTTTTGGTGAATCATTTCACTCTGTTCAAAAAAGGTCTCTGGATATGAAGGATGCGGGTGGCAATCTAGTTTCCGTCACGGTTCTAGATAAATAGATTAATTCGCTTTTGTTCTCTCTTTGCCTCCAGCGTAGGGAGCGGCGGTCTAAGCTGCCTGATCACAACAACCAGGATGTGAGGAAAGCCTCAGAAGCCAGGGGGCAGAATGCCCTGTCCGGGGGCTACTATGGCCGGGGGAATCACGACATGGAACGGCCTGTTGTCACTCGTCCCCTCAGGAAAGGGGGGAAGCGAAGAATGAAGCCCTCTATGATAGAAGAAGTCGGAGTGGTGCCGGGAGCTGGAGATGTTATTGCCCCGTACGATCCATCCAGCAGCCGTAACTTCACCGATACAAAAGGGCAAGACGGAGGAAAATTTCCACCAGGTGTTCAGGGAGAACCAGGGAGCGTCGATGGCGCTGCTCAGGTCCCGAGCAACGACTTTGTGCCCAGCTGTGAGATTGTTGGGAAGGACGCTCTGTCTGCCCTGCACCGTGCCGGATCACGTCAGTGCCGGCAGGAAATCGCTAACATCGTGTGCAAACACCAGGCTGGAGAGCTGATGCCACAGTCTTTACCTCAGTACTGCACTCAGCATGGTAGTTGTGGCTTAGTAAGAATAATAATAATAAGAAAAAAAGTTATTGACTGTTTTTAAAATAGACAAGCACATGGTACATCAGTAACATTGTCCTTGTTGTGGATCTCTGTTTTGTTTTGTCTCCTGTAGTTTTGTCCAGTGCTGGACAGCAAGCTGACATTATAGACAACGACTTGTCCAAAGTGGAGAACCCAGTCAGGGTGGCGTTCGTGCTGATGGTTCACGGTCGAGCCGTGAGGCAGCTGAAACGGCTCCTCAAAGCCATTTATCACAAAGACCATTTCTACTACATTCATGTGGATAAGGTAAGGTCTCAGATTTTAGTCTCTATTTTAATTAATTAATTAATTAATTTAGTTTTAGTTTTAGCTTTAGCATAATACAAATGGAGATCTTTAGCTGCTGAGATCCTTCTGTATAAGTCAAGGCAATAAACTAGTGAATTAGAGATTAAAGACTGTTTATATGTCCCTGAGTGGCTATAAGGGGCTTTTAGAGCACTTTTTAGTTGAGAAGGTGGAGTCAGAGAAATTCAGCGGTTGTCATCTAGAGCAGTTGGTCCCGGGCCGTATAGAAAAAATACATAACCTACATTATTTGCGTTCTATTTATTATCTGATTCTGAACAATGTTTTACTTTGGAAAATGACCGGATTCTCTCTGCCACATCTGTCTATGACTCACTCTTGATGCAAGTCAAGATGCCTCTCTCGGTCACATGTCTTACCTTCATCCGCTACCTTCTTAAAGGGGCTGCTCCGGCCGGTAACACATAATACATTACCGCTAAATTCAAACCCCCAAGCTAGCAAAGTGAATCAAAAGCAACACAGTGGATTTACGTTTATTATTATATTTAGAAAATACCAGTTTTTATGCCGATCGTATCATTTTATTTTGTTGTATTTATCCGACACACCTTAAAGGCTGGCCGTGAAAATATTGTCTAAAATTAAACCCGTCAGTGGCGCAAAAAAGGTTAGGGACTGCTGATCTAGAGAAACAGATGTGCAGGATGTTTAGCTATAGGAGTTCTTGCCTCATTTTTATTTTTATTTTTTTTGCATTTTGATATATCATTTGTCTTGGTTTGAGGAAGCTCTAAAACAATCAATTTGAAAAAAGTCTAAAATAAAAACTATTTTGTGAGAGCTATTTTGACTCTCATTTATGCCAATAATAATAATAATAATAATAAGCATATGTATTATTAACAAAACTAAAATAATTGCTAAATCTTCAGTCATTCTTTATGGTATAGGATGTGTTTTTGAAGTATTCTGCTTGTTTCTATGTATATATTCTATATTACACTATATGGCACCTGACTTTTTCAACCATATGTGGTTCTTTCCCAAATCGTTTCTGCCGATTTGGAGACAATTGTATAGAATGTCTTTGGATGCTGTAGCATAAAATGTCCCCAATATTAAAACTAGGAGATCCAAACCGGTTCCAGCATGACAAGCATAGCAAACTCCATAAAGATATGGTTTACATGCATTGAAGTGGAAGAGCTTAAATGGCCTGCTATAGAGCTCTGACCTCAACCCTACTGAACACTGAATTGGAAGGATGACTGCACCCCAGTTCTCCTCCCAATGCATCACTACCTGACTTTACTAACGCGCTTGTTTACTGAATGAGCACAAATCTCCACAACCACCCTCTTCTCAGAAGAGTAAACGTTTTGATAACAGCAAATGGGAACTAAATATGGAGTGGCATGTTCGAAAAGCACACGAATCTTCAGGTCAGATGTCACAAACTTTTGTCTGTATAGTGTATGCAGGATATGGTTTTTATTTTTTTTTTTTTTCAGATTTACTGGATTTTCATGGATACCTTCTTTCATGTGTAAATGCTTTTATGAGTAAATCAAGCATAATTCAGTTTGTATCACACTCGGTAAATGAGGTCTACTGTTCCTACACTTTTAACAGTGTGACGACTCTATTTAAGAGCTGTATTTTATAGTGTAAATTTGGGTTTATTACTATAGAGCTTTAGCTATACAGTATTTAATCCAAGTACATCTCCTCTTAGACAGCCATCTAAAAAGAGTAGAAAAGTAGTCACAGGTGTCCATTATGCAAACATGTCTGAGCCTTGTGTCTCCTGTAGCGCTCCAACTACCTGCATCGTGAAGTCCTGCACCTGGCTGATCTGTACCCGAATGTGAGGGCCACACCCTGGCGCATGGTCACTATCTGGGGTGGGGCCAGTCTGCTGAAAGCCTACCTGCACTGCATGCAGGACCTGCTCTCTATGCTCGACTGGAAATGGGATTTCTTTATTAACCTGAGTGCCACAGATTTCCCCACTAGGTCAGTCACCAAGCACACACTGCACAATGGTTTTGAGGTTTAGATTTTTAAAAGGTATAATCTGTTTTGTTTTTGTTTTTTTCCCCCCAACCTGAACAAATTTGTAATCCTCACTCCATCTATCAATCTGTTGGAGAGGCTCAGAGATAAAACTTTGGTTTTCATCCAGTCAGTCAGGAAAAGAAAACACTCGCCAAGGTCATGAATTAGCATCTTCTATTACCAGAAATCTTCCAAATGAATTTTTTTTTTTTTTTTTTACATTATTATCTTGCACTAGTAAACAGTTTTTTGTAACATTAACACATCTTTAATTTCTCAATTGAAGCAGGTACTATAATTTCTTTTTTTTAATACATTATAAACTGAAATGTTTCTATTCATACAAATATTCAGAGAATTTATGGCCATTGGAGAGCTCTCAGAACCTTGACTTTTACTTCCACCTCAGGGGTTGGCAGCTTTATAAGCAGATTTTCCCAATCAGAAAAATAGTTTTTCTCACATACAGAACAAATGTAATGAAGCAGATGTTTGTAAGATGTGCAGAAAGTTGCAGCCTCCCCCCATATAACCAGGTTTATAAAAAATAAAAAAACCAGAGAACTTTCAACTCATCCACTTGGGTCAGTTTACACATCTAGCATTTTCAGAGTCTTCAATTACTCAACATGACTTCTCAGTGTGAAGTCCACCTTCCCTACATTCAAATCCATGTGATATACACAGTCTTTGGTTAAATCTTTAACACAGGTAATACAAATTATTGCTTCAAGAAGGTAATCATCAACATTAGAGTTATCACGAGCTTTTTGTTAAGCTGCTTGCTAGTGTCTGATTTGTTATTTTACTTTATATAACGAGCTGTTTTTGCTGTTTCTTTTTTTTTTTTCTTCTTCAATTTTAGCCAAACATTTTGCAGAAATGTTTAAAGTTAACATGCTTTACTTTGTGACCAAACATTCCTTTCAATATTTAGTATACAAGCTAAAAATATCCCAAAAAAAGCATCTTATATCTTATAGGTGAGGTCTGTATGAATGACTTGCGCAGGGTTTTTGGAACTCCACATCCATGAGGAACACTTACTGAAATGTAACGGTCTGATAATTTACTTTGACCAAACAGATGTACAGATACTATAGACTTTTCATAAAAAAAAAAAATCTCCTTTAAATAAATCAATAAATAAAAAGCTATAAATAAAAGCTGTTAATTTATCCAAACATTCAACTAATATACTTTGGAATGCCTCTTGTACAACTTTGGCGGTTCAAAGGTCGGAGATTTCTTTCTGACCGCGTAATCCGGTTCACTCAGAGCAGTTCAATAGGATTTATTTGCGGTTAACTATGTACTAAGTTTCATTAGGATCCGTAATGTTATTTCGAAGAATTTACAATGCGTGAGAAATCGCGTTTTTCGCGAGTTAGCCGCGATCCAGGGTGAATTTTTCAAAACCCTTTCTTAGTGAGCACCTAAGACCCAAGAGGAAGGTATGTTCCAAATTTCATTGCAATCCGTTCAGTGGTTTTTGAGATTTCGTGATGAGTGAGTGAGTCAGTCAGTGGTATTTGAGCTTTATATATATAGAAGATAATATAGTAGGACTTAAAATAGTGTAGACAGTCCTTACTGACTCCTGGGAAATTGAGTGGACATTATCTGTGGACAGGTGAGACATATTTCTGAACAGGAAGCACAGGGGCGGTTTATGGCTGAAGCTCTTGGCTCTGAGACGCATTGGTGTGAAAGCTCTCTTTGTGCTGTTGTGCAGTGAAGCTGGCAGATTTCTCACTATTTCTTTCAGTTACGGAGTAACATCAGAAGCTTTCCGGAGCATGGCTTAATCCCTGCAGTTGAATGGTGTTTAAAAAAAAAATATAGACATTTCTAGCTCGATTCAGAGAGAGAATGATGACCACCAAATCTAGTCAGCAAAAGTTTTAGTTAGTGAAAGTCCTTGTGTTAAACTATACCACCTTCTAGTCAGCTCTCTTACATTCCATCTCTTTTTATATTCCCATATTTCTCTGAAACAGGACCAACGATGAGCTGGTGGCTTTCCTCTCACAGAACCGTGACAAGAACTTCCTGAAGTCTCATGGCAGAGAGAATGCCAGGTAGCTGCTGTTTATTTATTTGTATTTATTTCCTTCCTACTGAATTTACTGAAATGCAGATTCGTTATAAACCTGCATTCTGTTAGAAGATAGAATTGCTTTCTTGGTTGCATCTTCTTGCGCATGCAACATCTGGATGAGGCACATTTCTGCATGCATGAGCACACAGATGCCCACAATTGGCAAGTGTCACTGTAATTGTTGGGGAGAGAGAAAGACGCAACCTCCCTCCTTGACAGCATTGCCATTTTGCTGTTTTGGCTCACAAATGCAAATCAAGGTTAGACTTGCAATAATACAACAAACAGCCTTTTCATTATATTAGCGTTAGGAACGTTTGAGCTGATTGCCTTCGATATGGCTACAATTTATTATTTATTTACTTGATCTAATCAGTACACCTAAATAATTCTTATAAAATAAATATATATATATACATATATTAAACTATATATATATTATATATATATATATATATATATATATATATATATATATATATATACATTAAACTATTTATTTGTATGATACAGCTGCAAATAAGTATTTGAACACCTGAGATAGTCAATATATATATATATATATATATATATATATATATATATATATATATATATATATATATATATATATATATATATATATATATTGACTTTCTCAGGTGTTCAAATACTTATTTGCAGCTGTATCATACAAATAAATAGTTTAAAAATCATACATTGTGATTTCTGGATTTTCTTTTAGATTATGTCTCTCACAGTGGACATGCACCTACGATGACAATTTCAGACGCCTCCATGATTTCTAATTTATTTTTTTTTGCATCACAGCGATAGCATATATATCATCAGAAAATAAAAAAATATTTCATGATTCATGATTGCCAAATACTGTTTTTAAACATCTGTATTTTATGACCTAATCCGTGCCTATAATATTCTCAATGACCATAGTCAAGAATCAGCATTTCTGAAAAAATTCTCCTGTCAGAAAAACAGGAATTAAAAAACAACCAAAGGAGAACCAATGTACTTGAAATTGAAAGGAAAGGAGTCTCTAAGGGAAGTTGATGGTCCAATGGTCTATAGGCATTTCTTTTAGAAATGTTTTAATTGTTATGTGATACTAAAGTGTTAGTGTGTTAACACCAGAAAACCTCTCATACTGCGTAAATAATCCAATTACCTTATTCTGTATTGTTCCACTTTTCTCTACAATGTTGAGTCTTTTGCTTAAAAAATAAAAAAGCCTCTTAAATCACTTAAATAACTACTGTATTTTCCGGACTATAAGCCGCTATTTTTTCCCCACTCTTTGAACCTTGCGACTTAAACAATGAAGCGGCTAATTTATGGATTTTTCCGGGGTTTTTCCTGTTTTTACAAGCTTCATGCCAAATAAAACTGGGCCCCATAACATTAGACCAATGAAATTGCGGAACGGGTTCAGGTGAACCAGTAAAATTCTTTATATTAAATCAGATGCGCTCCCACTGAATCGGGCCGCACCACATCATAAATATGGATAAGGTTCCTCTGACGTTTGACCTGCCACTCACTCGGACTGTCTACAGGAAATGCGAATCATTCGTCACGCTGAAAACAACCGGGCATGAAAAAACAAACTTCACCTGTGTTCTGAGCTGCACGGCTTAGGGAGAAAAGATTCCACTGATGGTTATTTTTAAACACACAACAATGCCAAAAGAAAAACTTGTTGTGAAAGGAAGAAGGAAGACAGTGAACAATGACTTTCTTGGTAGGCTACTGTTTAGATACAAGTCGTGTAACAGGCACTGTCTTTCATTAAAGCCTGTGTAAAGTTCATTAGTATTAATGTAGGCATTATAGACAGGTGCGGCGTATTTATGTTCAAAATAAAAATCGTTGTTAAATTCAGGCTTATATTTGGGTGCGCTTAATAGTCCAGAAATTACGGTACTCTTTATATCTGTGGTAAGCAGAAAAGCATCTCTAAATGCACATCAAACACTGAGGCAGAGCTACAACAGCAGAAGAGCACACCAGCTTTCTTTGAGGAATTTGAGACTACATTGGAGACTGACTCAATAAAACCTCATTGTTAAAGATTAGAAAGCATCATGGTCTGCTTGCTTCTGTGCACTGCTGCCATGTGATTGAGTGAATGGGTGTATAACAGTTGTATTGTTTTAGAATTCCTGTTGCCTTATTTTAACCAGTTGTTGAGTTCAATAACAGTTTTTAAACTTCTGTTATTTATTGCGAGTTCGAAGTTCTTATCTCAGAACACAGAAATATGTTCAGGTAAAGCACCCAGATAACAGTGAACAGATCCATCAGTCTTTGTTTGGAATTATTATTCTGCTTATGGTTTTGATGAAGCCATATCATCATATTCATCACCTCTGCTCTTAACCAGGTTCATTAAGAAACAAGGTTTGGACAGACTCTTCCATGAGTGTGATAACCACATGTGGCGGCTGGGTGAGCGCACCATCCCCGGGGGCCTGGACGTGTCCGGAGGCTCTGACTGGTTTTCACTCACGCGCCGCTTTGTGGAGTACGTAGTCAGCACTAAGGATGAGCTGGTGACCGGACTGAAGCAGTTCTACACCTATGCCCTGCTCCCTGCTGAGGTGCTTTATTCCATCAGCCACTTTTAGCTAGTTAAAAAAATGAACTCTGGTTTTGGTTTAAATGTACCGTCTGTAGAACTAGATGAGAAATGCAGTGCAACGTTTTTCATTTTAGTTTGGATTTTACATGCAGTGGTTAGACTTTTTTTTGTTGTTGTTAAAGTAGTACATGTCATTCCTGTTGCACCACAGCTATTTTTGTACAAGCTGCAGCAGCATGGCTCTTCAGTATAGTCTTTAAATGCATCAGTATTTATTGTTTAGTAATTCAATAAGGTGCAGCTTCAAGGTGTAGCATTTACATGCAGTAATGTGACAGCAAGCAATAGATTAAACCTGCTTTTCGGTTGGTTTTAAAGAAAGAGAAATCTGATTCGACACAGATTCGATAAGTTGCTTCATGTGCTTATATTTAGAAAATATGTATTCATCCTTATAGCATATTATGCAATCCATGTTTTTAGTTCTCAAATGTCTGGATTTTTATTTTAAAGGATAGATGCAGGGGGAAACTCCCCAAAACTAACTTACCGCTTCGGTTTTTCCAGTCTTTCTTTCACACAGTCCTGGGCAACAGCCACATGTGTGACACGCTAGTGGACAACAACCTGCGAGTTACTAACTGGAATCGCAAGCTGGGCTGCAAGTGCCAGTACAAGCACATAGTGGACTGGTGCGGATGCTCTCCCAATGACTTCAAACCTGCTGATCTCATCCGAATTCAGGTCAATGCACTGAAAAGTACCAAAGTTGCTTCTTTGCTGCTTTTTGAATAAATAAAACGAATACAAAAATGTGGTAGTATGACAGGTAAAATAACATGCTGCTGTTAAAAATTGAAATATAAAATATTGGGCTTATAAGCAATAATATAAATAAAAAAAAATAGCTGACCTGTAAAAAAAAAAAAAAAAGATAAAGCTTTCGAAAAATGTTCACAGTTGGACTGATAAACTGTTGGCTGGAAAGTGCTCCTGAGCTGCTCTAGCGAAATGTTTAGTAGAGTGACGTTAGCAAGAATTAGGTCCCGTCCATCGTCCTTTAGTCCATTAGCATCTCCAGTGAGTGGACGTTTAGTCTCGCCATATTATTTCATCTTGACGGCACTCTAGCTGAATTATGTCATGTACATGCACTTCACATCTCTTCTCCAGATAGAAACAGTTGGTGCTGGTGATGCCTTTTTTTTTTTTTTTAAGTTCTTTCGTCTAACGGACATTTCGCTGGACGTGATAATCGTTACACCAGCCAGCAAATCTCTCCATCACACTCTAGTACTCCTATTTCCTCCCTCCACTCAAGCCTCCTATAATCACCATGTGTCTCTCTCACAGCATGCACTATTGATGATGTGACAGTTTTACTGGCAGCAAGCGGCCCAAAGGAAACCAGGCGTGCCAATAATTTGATCTTTTTTTTTTTTTTAAATCGAATGTCTGCAAACTTTGTCGGATGACATTAAACCAAAACAAAATAGTTGTGCCTATTTATTTTTGTGGTTAAGTTCTGTTATGTTATACCTTGTGGTGAAAGCATTTACATGTATAGCATTTAGCAGATGTCCTTATCGAGAGCAATGTAGAAAGTGTAAATCGAGAGCCATTTGAAGTTTAATGTGTAAGTGTGCAAAATGTAAATGCCATTTGAAGAAAGGTGGAAACCGATGATCAATATTAAAAGTACCGTCTTTGCACTTCAATCACAATGATTCTAAAGCGATCGCGATCTTCAATCACGGCATCGCATTTAACATTATGGAAAAGGGCATAACAAGCAGAAGTTGAAGTGCAAGTATGATTTTGGGTATGCATAACTGTTTCTTAGCTATGCATATTATTTAATAGGGTTGAGTTGCAAATGTAAAAATGTGATGTGATTCGTGTTGTGGGAATCAGCATTCTATTATTTATGCAACTAATGCAAAAGTCCCAGAGATTCCAGTATGCAAAAACAACAGTTTCCAAATACATACATTGGACACTAATAGTTCCGAATCACGGCAATAAAACAGGCATTATACATTATATGGTTAGACATCCACATTCCAAATGTAAAAAAAACAGATCCTCCTCAGTGACTTTCAAATGAGTTTTGAATTTGAGTTATTTTTAAGACATGGTGGAGCTGTAGTACATTATGTTTTTGATGATCAGTGATTAATTACCAGGGACGTGCATTTTAATCATTTTTCTTGATTCACATTCTGTTCAAAGTATTCTAAGAATCCGAATTGAACTTTGAAGTCAGAATCATGAATTGAATTGCTTAACTCCTGTTATGTTTATCTCCTCAGATTCCATTTATACTGAGATGTTGTTAATCCTTCTGTTATTTCCCCCCAACAGCAGCTGACACGGCCCACATTCTTCGCCCGAAAGTTCGAATCCACTGTCAATCAGGAGGCCATTTATATTCTTGATACCCACCTATACGGGCAATACCCACCAGGCACTGTGGCGCTCAAGGCCTACTGGGAAAGTCTGTTTGAGCGGGAGGATGGAGTGGGGACTCTCACCGATGTGGCACTTACAGCCTACATGTCCTTCTTCAGACTTGGTCTCTCTAGTCAGAAAACCATGCATGAGGCTTGCAGGTAAGTCTCCAGACAGTGACCTTTTTGCTATTTCATGGTCATTTTTTTATTACTTCTTGGCAGAGCTGGCAAAGTTTTTATGTTTTAAATGACTCTGGTAAAAGTTAAAGTACTGACTACACTTTTTCACTCAAGTTAAAGTAAAGAAGTTTGGGCTCTGATGTGTATTTAAGTTAAAATTTGCCATTACCACTACCTGTTTTAGTGTCGCGCTGGTAACTGGACCTCACATCATATTAATATTTGGGCTGTCAATCAATTAAAATATCGAGTCGCACGATTGCCGTGAGTTAACTCACAGCTAATCACAACTTAATCGCACATTTTCATCTGTTCTGAATGTACCTTTTACTTAAAGTATTAGTTTAAGTTTTTAATACTTTAATCAACATAAGCATGGACAAATATGGATGCTTTATGCAAATGTATGTTTATTATTAGTGAAATTATGCTCAACATAGAGCATAAAGACAATATTCTTGTAAAGGTTTTAAAGTAATGATGGTGTTTTAAATTACGTAAATCATCAGGACACCAAACGGAACCTTTGCTATGTTTCCACACGGACCGTTATTGAGGTGATACCGGAAACTGTACCTTTTTATAACATTTACACGGATTACATTATCAGAGAATATTTGTTTTCGATGTAAATTTATTTAAAGCTAAATACATTTCAAGCTTTCTATACATATATGTAATATGTCTGTGAGGCAAATATTTTCTGAGATTCAGGTTGTTTTATTTTTGTTTGTGAAGAGAGATGACAGAGGCGGTAGAGCGTTTTGTTGTTATTATGAGTGTATACAAATAAAAGTAGACCCTTAACAGATCGGAATGATGTATTTCTCTTGTGTACGATCAAAAAAGTCAGAGTAATTTAAGTTTATTATGCCGTTATGAGGAAAAAATGCCACAAAACGCACCGGCACGTTTGTCGATACAATTAACGTTTGGTAATTGTGTGCATTATGGCTGATCAGACTTAGCACATCAATAACAACCAAATGTTGCTGATTAAAATTGAATTTTCGGTGGAGTTTAATATTATTATTTTTATATATCCGAGTAAATAAAGGACATCGTGAATAAACATATGTTGCGTTGAAGGCTTTAATTTTGCCTCTTTTATATTTATATATAATTTTTATAAAAATGGTCAAACAGAATACTTGTTGCCTTCTGCCTTGCGTGTTGTTAACTTCGTAAACTAGCCTGCGTGTTGCGTGATAGCCAGGAAATGATACGCCAGTGGTAGATAAAAAAATCTGTGCAATGATAGTAAAATCGGTTGGCTGGCACTCAGTGAGAAGAAAAATATTGACGTTGCACCAATTAGATTCAAACTAAAGTAACAAGCCTGGTTTGAAAATCTAAGAAGTATAAAGTACAGATATTTGTGTGAAAAATGTACTAAGTGAAAGTAAAAAGTTAAAATAGCGATACTAGAAAAATTTGTACAGTAACGAAGTTTTTACATCCCACCTCTGGCCTTGTAGGCAGGTTTCTAAAGAACTGACAGGTTGCTATAAAAGTCAGACAAGCGGTTCAAAGCAAGGCCATTCTGGCACCCGGTTTCAGAAGTAACTATGTCGACATAGTTTTTGTCTAAAACTTGAGATCTTATTGAATCAATGTAGAACAAATTCTAGGTAATACTGATGTATGAGACTTAGCATGTACTGGCATTGGTGCCACCTGAGGCATTTATAACACTGAGCCTTAGCAAAACATCATGCATTTCACTGCTAATATATATTTTTTTGGTTTTGATTTGTATTTATCATGTTTTTGTTTTTTGTTATTTTTCGTTTATAAACGGGGATTACTGTATAAGTATTTGCTAATAAAATCTTAATGCCAGTGTTTCCTTGTGGTTGAGTCTGTAATGTCAGTATGAGTCAGAGAATGCAATATTGAAGCCTCCGGTCTCTGACCAAGACATACTGCATTCTCTGACGCATCATGGGTTGCTACTGCTGACTCAATGACAACATTATTTTGCATGTTTCAAAGTCTGCGGTGTGGTTTAGTGGGCTGAACTTGCACCTCTCCTACAGTGGCGAAGTGGGTGCAGCTTTTTGAAATCAGCCTTATTTATTGATTTGACATTCATTTCTATTCCCAAGATGACCTAGTAGGCTCCTTTATTTTTTTTCCCTTCACAAAGGTTTGCGCCTGTTGCCTACCCTATATCTGTCCATCTCTATTTCTACGACGACCGTTTCCAGGGCTACCTGGTGCGCCAGGAGGTGAAGAGCATGGCACCTGGGAAGAATGAAATGCTGGAGGTTTGGGTTGTTCCTCAGGCCACTCTTCAGTTAGAGAGCAACCTGAACGAGTTTGAGAGGTTGAAGAACCTTGAGGTGAGAGCAAACCAGTGATTCTTCATGCATGGGAGTAAACAAACTTTTATAGCACTTTTTTATTTTATTTTTATAATATTGTGCTATGGTTACTTTTCCAAATGCCGAACTATCGGTTACTTAGCAGTACCCTTGATATCAACATATTCCGATCCTTAGACATTCCTGTACAGATAGAACAGCTTTAACTTAGTAAACTAAAGATTTTGCCTAAATTAACAATTGGACATTGATTAAATCCATTTTATATGTAGTGTTTGCTATACAAGCCCATGTGAAATGATGACATTGGCATTTAGTAATGCTATTATAGAAACTTTTGGCCAATCAGATTTGGGAAATTCTACAGTGCTGTGGTTGAAGGAATATATATACATATATATATATATATATATATATATATATATATATATATATATATATATATATATATATATATATATATATATATACAGTGAGGAAAATAAGTATTTGAACACCCTGCTATTTTGCAAGTTCTCCCACTTAGAAATCATGGAGGGGTCTGAAATTGTCATCGTAGGTGCATGTCCACTGTGAGAGACATAATCTAAAAAAATAAATCCCGAAATCACAATATATGATTTTTAAACTATTTATTTATAGTTTATTATATGATACAGCTGCAAATAAGTATTTGAACACCTGAGAAAGTCAATGTTAATATTTGGTACACTAGCCTTTGTTTACAATTACAGAGGTCAAACGTTTCCTGTAGTTTTTCACCAGGTTTGCACACACTGCAGGAGGGATTTTGGCCCACTCCTTCACATAGATCTTCTCTAGATCAGTCAGGTTTCAGGCCTGTCGCTGAGAAACACGGAGTTTGAGCTCCCCCCAAAGATTCTCTATTGGGTTTAGGTCTGGAGACTGGCTAGGCCACGCCAGAACCTTGATATGCTTCTTACAGAGCCACTCCTTGGTTATCCTGGCTGTGTGCTTCGGGTCATTGTCATGTTGGAAGACCCAGCCTCGACCCATCTTCAATGCTCTAACTGAGGGAAGGAGGTTGTTCCCCAAAATCTCGCAATACGTCCCCCCGGTCATCCTCTCCTTAATACAGTGTAGTCGCCCTGTCCCATGTGCAAAAAAACACCCCCAAAGCATGATGCTACCACCCCCATGCTTCACAGTAGGGATGGTGGTCTTGGGATGGTACTCATTATTCTTCTTCCTCCAAACACGTTTAGTGGAATTCTGACCCAAAAGTTCTATTTTGGTCTCATCTGACCACATGATATCTCAAGATTATGTCTCTCACAGTGGACATGTACCTACAATGAAAATTTTAGACCCCTCCATGATTTCTAAGTGGGAGAACTTGCAAAATAGCAGGGTGTTCAAATACTTATTTTCCTCACTGTATATATATATTTTTGTATTATTATTATTCGATCCAAGTTCAGAGCCAAATATATGAGGTACATTTGTATTCCCACTGCACGTGTACAGACCAGAAACATCTGTGGGTGTCAACTACAGGGCCAGTCTGACTTAAATTGGCACATAAACATTGTTACTGTGGTATTTTCGAAATATCGTTACTATTGCATTTGGTGGTCAGCTGTTTGACATAATTTTCTGAGAAACAGGCTGCTCTGTTTAGAACACTGCAGTTTCTAAATGTTATTTTGGAAAGGTAGGATCAAATTAGATCCTGCTCCAGAACCAGAGCAATCCCATAATTTTGTTTGCTGAATGGGAAAGTTTCCTTGACTTGACAAATCTTTTTTATTGTGCATGACCTGAAAGAAAAAAAATAAATGCTTTGCAAAAGGCTGTACAAAAGAGAACTAGTGCAAATGCTTCTGTTCGTCATTCATTTTCAATGTAAAACAAATGTTTTCCACAGTGTGCGTGAAAAGAAGAGAAATCTTTACACGAGTTTCAGAATTCCATAGTATTTGGTGATTATAAACTGGGTAAAAATCTGATGAGCAATGTTGGGTCCTCATGTCATCTGACTGCATGCTTTAATGGAATACATAATACGAATAAGACGAATACGTACCGAGCCATTACATTTAAATGTTCAATAAAACATGCTATTCCTATTTAGGAATTTTTTTTGCAGGTGGAAAAATTAACTCCGCTGTGTATCTTGTGTTCTCTCAGGTGGGAACAGAGTGGGACCCCAAGGAGAGAATCTTCCGGAACTTTGGTGGAGTGATGGGCCCATTGGACGAGCCCGTAGCGGTGCAGAAATGGGCACGTGGCCCCAACCTCACAGCCACCATAGTGTGGATCGATCCGGCCCAGGTGGTAGCGGCATCTTATGACATCAGCGTGGATGTAGAGGCGGAGTTTACACAGTACAAGCCACCGCTTCAGCGTCCTCTCAGGCCCGGAGTGTGGACGGTCCGTGTGCTGAGGCTGTGGGAGCGTGTGGCCGAAGCTCGCTTTCTGGTCATACCTCTAGTTTTTAAAGGAAAGGAGCCATTTCATAAAGGTGAGAGCTGATCATACTACTTATCAGGTTAGTCATGTAACTTGCATACCAGTATATATTTCCATTTGGTGTGCCACAATTCTAGCCCACATTGTCTTTGGTGATGGCAGCACTCACACCCAACAAGAACACTGTTGACACTGTTGGGCCCCTTCATAAAATGTCAATAAAAATTTGCCATATAGTGCATGTATGGTGGTCTGGGAAATCAGCTTTTTTAACTCCAATGAGGCAATAATGCAGATCAAAATAACCTAGATCTGAACATCTGCCTTAATGTGGCATAAAACTGATTTTTCTTTCATGACTATGTGGAACCTAAGGCCTTATCTCCTCAAACAGCATCTTCTGCATGTGGATATACATATTTGATAAGCAGGAATGAATGTATGTTGATTGATCTAAAGATAATATTAGTAAACTGTGCTGTTTAAGTGGTTTGGAAGTGGTACTGCTGTTCATGCTTTGAGCAGCCATATCAATCCAGCATCACTTGCTGATCTCGGGGTTGAGGAGACCGTCTAGGTTTCGAGTAGTTCTGAGTTGGAGAGGATTTTTTTTTCTTCTACTACTACTTTTTCTATCTTGTCGAAAATGCAGAGTTTCTACCTTCAGTTAAATACAGCATAATACGCATGTCACCTCAGCTGTGCTTCTGACACTGAACGATGACAAACTGACAATAAAGGCAAGATACAGCAAAATCAGCCACTATATGAATTTAAAATGAGTTGTGAAAAGAATTGTTTGCTACAGAAAATCCATACTGGTTAAAGCAAATGGCCAAATGTGTTGCCAAATGCAGTTTTAATGCTATTGAAATTCTGCTGTCCTGAACCCACACAACACTCGGTGCGGCAGTGCAAAAACAGCAAAAGCTAGCCATCTGGGCCTTTTTTCGCCTTCTTGACCTGATCAAGTGCTCGCCGTTTGCTCAATTCCAAAGCAACTTGCAACGCAAACTTGAGCTGGACTTGGGCTCGTATCGCATGCATCGTTGCTTTGATATTACTTACAAGGATTATCTGAAACGTTTTGTTTTGTTGTGTGTGCTGCGAATGGACAGTTACAAGTGTGTTGTCAAGGAAGGCAGATCTGATCAGAGCACAAAATCAGATTTGTGTAACGAAGCCGTTATGCGAACGTAGCCTAATATACTTTGACATCTCTACTTTAAGACAAGACGGCGTGGCTAATTTTAGACTTTAGTCTACTTTGAATCCTTGACTGCCTGCCCGCAAAGATGTTGGCTACGTTTACCAAGCAGCCACTTCAGGCACAAAGAGTTCTAAAATCTTGCTGGCTCTGTGCGCTCTTCTCTGCCAGTCAATGTCTAATTAGTCCCAGTTGTTGAACAGATCTACGCCATAATAAATTTTGATTATAATCATGTATAAACAAAGACGGAGGCTTGAGGGTTGTGTGAGAGACATAATGATGATGCAAATGATTTATTTATTTCCCATTTGTTAAAATGGAATTCTTTCCAATTTTTGTTGTTTTTTAGCAAGTAGATTGCAGTGAAAGTGAATTTCCCATTTATATTATTATTAAAAAATTATATCCCCATTAAATTTTTGGCCTAAATCCTATCCTTTAAATAGATTTTGCTTGTGTTTGAAATGCATTGAAGTTTTCAGATTCATTCAGTGTTTCTTGGGTCACCGCATACACCGATCAGGCAAAGCTTAACAACCTTATAACATTATGACTGATTATCTCGTCATCATTGCACCTGTTAGAGGGTGGGATAAATTAGACAGCAAGTAAAACATTTTTTCCTTAAAGTTGACGTGTTAAAAACGGGAGAAACGGGCAAGCGTAAGAATCCGATCGAGTTTGACAAGGACCAAGTTGTGAAGGCTAAACTGCAGCTCTTGTGGGCTGTTCCTGGTCTGCAGTGGTCATTATCTATCAAAAGTGCTTCAATGAAGCGACAGTGGTGAACCAGCGACAGAGTCATGTGCATCCAAAGGCTCAATTGATGCACGTGGGGATCGAAGGCTGGCCCGTGTGCTTCGATCCAACAGACGAGCTCCTATAGCTCAAATTGCTGAAGAAGTTAATGCTCAGAACTGTTTTAGCACCTAAAGGGGACCAACACAATATTAGGCAGGTGGTCATAATGTTATGCCTAATCGGTGTATAAACTGATAGCTGTTTTATGTAATTTCAAGATGTGTTCCTTTTTATTTCTGTGCTTTAATTTAGTTTCTCCACCCCACAACTTCAAATGACCTCCTGTTCTGTCTGTTTCAGAAGAGCACAGCTGGTTGCACGCAGGTCCTGCAGGCAACTTTTACCTGGAGCAGGGCTTCCAGCAACTTGCTCAGGTTCTGAAGCTGCCTCCCATGGAGCCTGCTCTGGAGGAGTCTAAGAAGAAGGCCTCTCTAGTGGGCAAGGCTCTGGAGGGTTGGGTGGACAGCTTAGTGGGTGCCTTCTGGGTAACTGGAGACATGTGTTCCACTCAGAGCTCCCTTTGTCCCAGCGTACAGCCCTGCACCAAGACTAGCTGGAGCTCTTTGTCCTCAGATCCCAAATCCGAACTCGGTGCGGTCAAAAGCAACGGCCGCATCAGGTAGCCCGTAACATTTGAAGCGAACAAGGATGAGAACACTAAAATGAACTCCAGGGTACAGGATAAGGAGCTCCTGGGAACGATGTTTACGGGATATGGGTCTCTCGGATCATCCCACTGTTTTCTGCGCGAGGCACCTTGTGTTGAGGATTGGTGTCAGGGACAATCTAAGAGAACAACATATTGACATTTGCACATGAGAACATTTTCTAATTTAGTTCATAACGTTACAAGTTTGTGTTTTGGTGGGGTTGTGTCCGTATGCAGTCTTGATTTGATGAGATAGATGATGCAACCCTTAACCTCAACATGTTTTTTTACATTGTATTTTGAGAACAAATCAAAAAAGTGCACATTTTCTTCTGCGTATACAGTAATGGTAGCGAATTGTTGTGTATATATATTTTTTAATTTAAGCTTTACAACCTGTTGAAAGGTCAGTAATTTGAGTCCTGCAGCCCAGTGGCTGTGACGTGAGTTGTGAAAAGCGAAGCCAGGGGGGCCGTTAAGGTTTTATTTTGTGGTGGAAATCGCAGCACACTAATATGGCGGAGTGTGTGATAGGTTTTACTCCATTCTCAAGAACTACTCAAACAAATAGGCCTGTAGAATAATGTTAGCGAAAACCTAACGTGTCATGCTGGTGGCAAAGAAGATAAATGCTTAATCATTTCAATTAATACCACACAAATGATTTAGAATTGTCTGTGTTCTGTGAAATATATTTTACATTTAATGGGGTCTCTGGCTGCAAAAAATGTTTTAGCCTGTATTATTTTAACTTTATTTCATGTTTCGGATATCTAAACTTCAGAAAACGATTGATTAAGTGCACTTTACTGTAAGAGAAACGTCTGAATGACAGATGATGATGTGGAGCTTCTGAAGTCAAAAGATCTGTGGCTCCATTTAAGGATCTTTTCAAGTGCTGCTTATTGTGTCACACTTTTATCGAATCGTATAGAGATGAACGAAACGGACACGCGCCACCAAATATCCGTCCACACGAAGAAAAGGAAAAACTGTTGCTTGTGTGTGTGTGTGTGTGTGTGTGTGTGTGTGTGTGTGTGTGTGTGTGTGTGTGTGTGTGTGTGTGTGTGTGTGTGTGTGTGTGTGTGTGTGTGTGTGTGTGTGTGTGTGTGTGTGTTTTGTTTGTTTGGTAATGCTGTGACTGACTTCTGTGTGTGTTTGGAATGGCTTCTTTTGAAATGATGCCATATAGATGTTTACCACTGCATTTCTTTTTTTTATTTTTTCTACACAAGCACATAGGTGGTATCACTAGCAGCTGAATGAGTTGATCTTTCCGATGATCATTGTCTTGCCATCCAGATGTAAATGCCATGAATGCCAGATCTGCCACTAATAGATAACCTTCAGCCATTTCCTCTTTAATTCATAAAGGTCAAACTGTCCTAGACATGGACGATCACACGGGCACTTTAGCACTTGTCCTGTCCGTTGCGGAATTCTAATAGAAAGCTCCTGAGTAATGCAATTTATTACCGTTTCTTATTATTTTGTGCATACAGGTTTTTTTTTCAGCCTCCTACTGCAATGCAGTAGATCCTCATAGTGGGTGGCTGAACATAGTGTCAATGAAGTATGGCATTATTTCTTGTCACAGTTTGTCATATGATATATTTTTGCACAAGCCTTTCATTTCTGAATCCAGTGGTGGACAAATCCTTCTCAAAGCTCTAATGTGACGACCAGTTATATGTTTTAATTGGCTGGAGCCTTGATTGTCAAGGGCTAAAACTCGGTAGCTGGCATGATAATACATTTTTGCCCGTGGTCAACAAATCATTGGTCGACGTTTGGCTACAAGATGAGTGTAGCAAGTAGTGGGATTCGAGACCTATTCGAGACCACGCTGTAGTTGCAGCATTGCTTCACTGTTCCAAACCGACCAAATCACTAGTTGTTGAGGAAAAGGAGGGGGAAAAAATGCTAATGGCCACTATGAAAGAAAAAAAACTTGATGTAAAAAAAAAACAGCATGTAAATGTAATAAAAAATATTTTCAAGGAGCCCTGGGTAGCAATTTGTCCATCTCTGAAATACCTCGCTGAAAAGGTCAAATTGGCTTCTTTTGCACAGCCAACAAAGACTAATTCTTTTATGGTGGGTTTTTTTTTCCTTCATATCTCATATTTCAGTTTGGTGCAGATGTCTTTATACACCTGCATTCGGAGAAGCCTAGTTTTAGGACAAGTAAATGGTCTGTGTTTATATGTAAGCATACATATCTATATAAAGTGGTGCATTGTAAGAATCAATGGATTATTTTTGTATTTATAATTCCTCCTGGAGAGGGAGGGCCATATTTTTTATCTGTTTAGTCATGTCAGGAACGCTGCTTCAGTCCAGTCTGTTTCATGACCCTTTGTCATGCATTATCCGTGTCTCATAAAAATGGTACCTCGACTGGAGTCGTTTCTAGGGTTTTTAATAGGCACCGATGGCTTCACTGTCGAAATGAGTGTTTGGACAAATATGGTGAAATTATAATGCAGAGATGTTTCTGTTCCAGGACACAATAAATATGAAATCAATGGTACACTGTGTTTTTTTGCTGTTGTTGCTTTGAATCCCCCTGTGCTCCAGAGGGCAGTGTTTTTTAGATTTGCATCTAAAAAAAATTTACAAACTTGATAAATAGAAAAGGGAATGTTTCTTCAAGTCTAAATCCGATTGTAATTACTTGTGCTGAAGATGTAAATGTCTTCCCTGAATAGTTTTCTGCAGGTTTGTTCCGTTATGAAACCATTTGTCTCACATTAACATTCAGAATTGCAGAGAGCACAGGACTTTGGTCTTTCATATTAATCTTATCTAATAACACCAACACCAAGATCATATTTGTTCCTAGATATTTACTGAAACGCTTTCAAGTTCTTTAATGGAATCTCTGTGTAAAGTATAACGGGCCTCGGGTACACCTTGTGCCAAATTCAAGAAACATAGAAACCTTTCTTCCTTGTTTTTATTGAATAATCCGGATTTAGAGCCAAAGTGATTGACCATGGGTAAAAGTGCAATAATGAGGTTTCAAGCTGTTATTAATTGTTTCCCATTTCTAGAAGCATGTGCACATGTTCAAGGTTTAAAAACATTTAATTATTGAAAAAAGAAAAACCGGTAACGATCAGAAATAGGTTTATCGGCTAAGTGTGTTGACACACACAAGGAATTTGGTTCCAGCTGTTAGCGAGACTCAAATATACAGACATAAATAACACTTATAATTTCAGCTTGGACTGTAAAAGACATTGTGAGACAATATAGACCGTACGAGTAGTAAATAGCGATGTGGTCAAGCGTTCTATTGGATGCAGTTGTATGCAGTTTTTTTCTCAGGTGTCAGGTCTTTTGTCATGGTCAGGTTTTGAGTGTATTGAGGGCATTTTTTTTCTTTTTCTTTTCTGTAACCTGACAACCTTCAGCGAGACAAAAAGAAGGAGAATGTGAGAAAAATATCCTGGTAAAGCCGAGCTAACACTGCAGCACTTGAGTAGAGCGCTTACTCTAAAGTATATTGGATTACACTGTAAAAACTACTTTGCGAAGAACTAGATTCTAATGCAAAATACTCTCACCAGACCGCTGTATTAAGAACATCTGAATTAACCCAAAATCTAAAAGCAGTGCAGTGTATAAAATCATAGAAAGCCTCAATTAATGTTAACAACAAAACACCAGAATGGGGAGTTTCTGCTGCTTAGTGTCTTACTGTGGCATGCTTGTTGGTGCCGAAACTTTGCAGAACCTGCTGAGGTCTTGAAATCTACACACACTGTATTTAAAGTTACATTCACCAAAAGCAGAAAAGTCTAGTTGATCAGACAGGTCTGTGGAGAACGGCCATACAGGTTTCAGCTGATAGGAAGGTTATGGTAAGTCGAACCACTCTTTACAACTGTGCTGAGCAGAAAATCATCTGAGAATCCACAGCACATTAAAACTTGGGGCGTTCTACTCCTGTGCGCCAAGAGCAAGAATCTGAGACTACGTTTGTTTCAGGTAAGTGGACTCGTCATCTCTTCTAGTTTCAACCGTCCAACCTTCTACACTCTTCTACCTGATCCCTGTGCCTGATATCTTATATCTGATATTTTTGCCTTAGAAATTCAGGATAGCAAGCTTGATCTGAGCTTTGGTTCTCTATGGAGATCTGTATGCTTTCTCTTAACCATATGGGTTTCCTCCTGGTTCGCCAGTTTCCTTCAGCATGTAGTAGATTTGGTGTTCATAGTAAACGATAAATCGATCAAATGTTACATTACTGAATATGAATTTATGAATGAATCAGTACATAATATTTTATATTCATTTTACTTCTTCGCTTTTTCTAAGGCAGCAAGGTCATTTTAAGCATATGTGAATAAGGTTTAAGAGAGAAAGGAGTCTGTGAATGCCAAATTTGTGTATTTCTTCTTCTTCTTCTTTCAGCTGCTCCCATTAGGGGTGGCCACAGCGGATCATCCGTCTCCATACCCCCCTGTCCTTTACATTTGCCTCTTTCAAACCAACTACCTGAATGTCCTCCCTCACCACATCCATAAACCTCCTCCTTGGCCTTCCTCTTTTCCTCCTTCCTGGTGGCTCCATCCTCAGCATTCTCCTACAGATATACCCCATGTCCCTCCTCTGTACATTGAATTTTGAAAATACTCTATACCATTTGAACTATAGCTGATTTGGTAAGAGTATTTTCCCTTTTTGTAGGATGGTTATTACTTAAACAGGACAAATGTTGTAAAAGGCACAAATTGTTGTATAGTATATCAGGCCACAGAGAAAGGATGTAATTGTCTTTTGTGTGCATTTTAAACCATTCTGTTTGTCTTGTAGGGGGAAAACTGGCCATGTTTAATGTCTCTGAATCAAGGAGGAGATAAACTTAAAACACAAAGCAAGGGACACATCAACAAGATGTTGACAACAAGAGGCCTCACTCAACTTGTACAAAACCAGGTGTTCATGAGCTTTTAGGTTTACTAAAAATATTTGTAGAAATCTCAGGGTTAATATTGGTCATTGGAGGAAAAGAATATTCATTCATTCATCTTTATCAAGTGCTTTATAGTCAGTGTCATCGTGAAACCAAAGCCTATCCCAGGAACACTGGACAAAAGGCGAGAATACACTGTGGATTGGAGAGTTTTTGATCTTATCTAATGCATGTCTTTTAAAAGTCAACATCATCCTATTAAACAAGTAAAACTGGGTATGACTACTGCTTGATTGGAATAAAATCGTGCACCCAAATTGGCACTTTTGACACCCCTGACCTACTGACACATTTTCGGAGAGGTGGGAGGAAACTAGAGAACTTGGGGCGGGGGGGGGAAACCCACATGGAAATAAGAGAACATATAAAACTTGATATACACAGTAACTTGAACTTGGACAGGATTAAACCTGGGCCCAGGGAGCTGTATGGTTGCATCACTCTATACTACAATGTGGCAGGGTGAAGGTGCAGCATTAACAGTGTTTGACACTATTCTAACAGTTACCATCTAAACCAAACAGTGGCTGAGTTATTACAGCCAACACAGGGAAGGTTATGTATACAATATATGTCTGGTTGTGCAATATGGAATTATCAGAGTCCTTTTTTCTGAATTTATTCAGAAATTCCTTAACTTTCCCGTAAGAGGTAATAGAGCTTAAATGTGACGAATCATGCATGCATCCATTTTTTAAATTTATATGACTACAGAACACATTTTCTATGTCCTGCAGCTGACTATTTAGTTATTTTCTTAAAATCTTCAGTCTCTGAATCGCACAATTACTGTCAGCAAATCTAAAAAAAAATAGCACAATGTATAAAACTAATGTAATGTATTGACAACAAGTGATCATTTGGAAAATCCAGTGGAGGCGATGACATTAATGCAGTTAGACATCTTTGTTGCCAGTATGTATGTATGTATGTATGTATGTATGTATGTATGTATTATTGAAAATAATGGATATGATGCTGCATCAAGCTCACCATTAACCTCACTGTAGCAGAGTAAACTACTTTTGTTCCGCTTTATTACCCTTGAGAGACTGCAGTGCCATCTGCTGACATAAAATGACAAATTCTAATATACCACTGGTGTGCTACTAATGGTCTGAATTGATTACATAAATATACAATGCAAAACATTGGTCCTGAAATCTGTCAGCATTTACAAGTTATACATCGGATAATTGCGTAAAGATGAACTTAAGGAGCTGGGCTTTCATTCCTGTCACTCTTGTTTTCTTCATAAGAGCAGTGGCTCATAAATATGCATAACTGCGTGTGCAATGCCCTGTAAAATCAGCACAATACATTGCACAAGGGTAAGGATGGCCTGAAATATGGATGACTAGAACTGCATAAAGGGCAGTTCATGCTGTAGGTTATGACTCATAACAAATTAGATTTTTAAACTACAGTATTTTTAGTTTAAAAAGATCGAATTATTCTCTAAACCTAAGGATATTTAAAAGATAAGCAGTCATTTCTGCTGAGCTTTACTGTAACAGAATTGATTCCTTTATGCGGTAATAATGTTTTTAGCATGCTAAGATGCACAGCAAAAGGTTAATGTCCATAGACATTGCTGTTTCTTCAACCGTTTCTCTTTAGCTTTAATGTGGCTTTTGAATGCAATGCTGCATAATGAGTCATTAGTTAGATCTATGAGGATTACACAGGAGACAGATGTTCTATAAGCCCCAAAATGGAATCTTTTATTGAAGACAAGCCAAAAGGGTGACTGTTCATGTTATCTGCTGCTCACAAAGTCTGTTTGTGATGTTTGTGATGGAGTGCTGAAATGAAGAAATCTCTGTGCTGGAGGTCTTGCCTAGAGACTGATGTGCTGCTATGGTAACCATTCACTTTGTCTTCCCCTTCCCCCATCATACGTTCTCCTGCTAGGTGCACGAAAAGGGCTTTAAATTCTGTTAGTGTTAAAATGCAGTTGAAATAATAAAAAAAAAAAGCAACAGGGCTTGGTTTCCTGATTAGGATCAGCATCGGCACTGAATGACTCTGTTTCCTTATAAATAACTTTCTGTTTTCAGATACAGTGATCCTCTCCACTGTTTCAGTTGCACTTGTTTGTGGTGGTTCTTCAGCTGTGCAATACAGTCTAGAGATTCCAGCCTGTAATCACACCCCTTCTCAACACAGTTTATTCATAAACTGCATCCACTTGTTCAACAGTTTACAGTTTTTGCATAAACTGTGCCCACATGTTCCAGCAAAAATAGACATGTTGCTAAAAATACCCTCCTTGCATGAGATGGCAAGAAATAGCAAGGAAGCAAAACTCCTACACTATGCGGAGATTAAAGAGGATTCCAGGCCAGAATTCTGGTAGAGGAAGGAAGGTGTCTCGGTGTTGGCGGACAAAGCTGCAAAGTGTAGAGATGACTTGCCAGGGGTGATGAAAGAGCATTGAGCATGTCTTTAGCCCTAAGGCCAGTCACTGGGGCTGCATGTGGATGGCATAACCATGGCAACATGTGCCAGATCACTCCCACGTAGGGCTCGTGCTCCCCATTGAGCTGAGCCATGACCTGCTGTGAGATGCTTATCTAAAGAACCACTCTTTTTCTCAGAAAGAAAGTGAAAGAGAGAATGAAAATGTAGGCTGTGAAGCATAACAAACAAAAACATCCTATTTTCCCCAGTCTATTTATGTTACTACTATTACAGTGCTGGGAGGAACCTGCTTGGCACTTTTAGCCCTTTCCACCTAAGACATGGCAAACTGGCTTATCTGTTCACACGATCAGAAATCTCATTCCTTTTATTCACATAACATGATCTCACAACATGGCATTATGCACTAATAATGTAGTATGTACAGTGTTGTTCAAAATAATAGCAGTACAATGTGACTAACCAGAATCATCCAGGTTTTTAGTATATTTTTGTTGCTACGTGGCAAACAAGTTACCAGTTGGTGCAGTAGATTCTCAGAAAACAAACAAGACCCAGCATTCATGATATGCATGAGGCTGTGCAATTGGGCAATTAGTTGAAAGGGGTGTGTTAAAAAAAATAGCAGTGTATGCCGTTGAATGTACAAACTCAAAACTATTTTGTACAAACATTTTTGTTTCTAGATTTAGCAATCCTGTGAATCACTAAACTATTATTTAGTTGTATGACCACAGTTTTTTAAAACTGCTTCACATCTGTGTGGCATGGAGTCAACCAACTTGTGGCACCTCTCAGCTGTTATTTCACTCCATGATTCTTCAACAACATTCCACAATTCATTTACATTTCTTGGTTTTGCTTCAGAAACAGCATTTTTGATATCACCCCACAAGTTCTCGATTGGATTAAGGTCCGGGGATTGGGCTGGCCACTCCATAACATTAATTTTGTTGGTTTGGAACCAAGACTTTGCTCGTTTACTAGTGTGTTTGGGGTCATTGTCTTGTTGAAACAACCATTTAAAGGGCATGTCCTCTTCAGCATAAGGCAACATGACCTCTTCAAGTATTTTGACATATGCAAACTGATCCATGATCCCTGGTATGCGATAAATAGGCCCAACACCATAGTAGGAGAAACATGCCCATATCATGATGCTTGCACCACCATGCTTCACTGTCTTCACTGTGTACTGTGGCTTGAATTCAGAGTTTGGGGGTCGTCTCACAAACTGTCTGTGGCCCTTGGACCCAAAAAGAACAATTTTACTCTCATCAGTCCACAAAATGTTCCTCCATTTCTCTTTAGGCCAGTTAATGTGTTCTTTGGCAAATTGTAACCTCTTCTGCACATGCCTTTTTTTAACAGAGGGACTTTGTGGGGGATTCTTGAAAATAGATTAGCTTTACACAGACGTCTTCTAACTGTCACAGTACTTACAGGTAAATCCAGACTGTCTTTGATCATCCTGGAGCTGATCATTGGCTGAGCCTTTGCCATTCTGATTATTCTTCGATTCATTTTGATGGTTGTCTTCCGTTTTCATCCACGTCTCTCTGGTTTTGCTCTCCATGTTAAGGCATTGGAGATCATTTTAGCTGAACAGCCTATAATTTTTTGCACCTCTTTATAGGTTTTCCCCTCTCCAATCAACTTTTTAATCAAAGTACGCTGTTCTATTGAACAATGTCTTGAATGACCCATTTTCCTCAGGCTTTCAAATGCATGTTCAACAAGTGCTGGCTTCATCCTTAAATAGGGGCCACCTGATTCACACCTGTTTTTTCACAAAATTGATGACCTCAGTGATTGAATGCCACACTGCTATTTTTTTGAACACACCCATTACAACTAATTGCCCCATTGCACAGCCTTACGAGCGTGCATATCATGAATGCTGGGTCTTGTTTGTTTTCTGAGAATCTACTGCACCTACTGGTAACTTGTTTGCCACATAGCAATAAAAAATATACTAAAAACCTGGATTATTCTGGTTAGTCACATTGTACTGCTATTATTTTGAACAATATTGTACATGCACGTCTTATTCAAATCATGTTAAAAACCTTACAGGCTTATTTCTCCTTGCATATACCATTCTGGCTTGAAACAGTGGAGGTGGAAAGGCTTAGCTACAGTGCAGTTTGACCGGGGCAAAATAATTCTTCTTCGCTGCCATTACCAATGGCTTCACAGTGAGTTTGCATCCTGACAGGACAGAACTGTGTGGGCTGCTACTGGCTGTCAAAGCCAAACACCACTAGATGTCATAACTTCACACCTTGGGGAGAACTCAATAACAAGCTCCTTACCAGTACAGCTATTGGGTTTCAGTGTTATGTCTGAAATGGATAAAGAATGTCAATAGTCCTTCCATCTGATCACGGTTGTGTGTAAGCACTGCTTACAAAACTCATGCACACAACAGACAAGCGTGCATAGTGATTGCCTTTTGTGGCCAATTTCATCCACCTCGATTATGGCTACAGGGCAACAAGAGGAAACAATCAGTAATACCTTTATTGGGGGTTGCTTTTGTACCAATCACACCTTTATAAAACGCAGCGTTGCCTGTTCCAGGGGAAGCTCATTACTAGGGTTTTTAATGACTAATAAGATCATGAGAATGCTGCTAATTATTTTTCTTGTAATTACACAGGCTTTCTTCTGAGCTACAATGGACCATGGTGTAAGATCTTGAGTTAAGCCCACGACTGTAATAGAGCAGAATAAGAGTTCCCAACCTGTTCATTGTTTAGAAATAAGAAAACATAATTGATGTTGTATTAATCAATGACTCGTGTATTGATTCCATTTGAACGATCACATTTCAAAGAGAACTGTGAGAATGATTTAAATCCAATCTGTGAGTGGACAGTTAGAATACGTGGTTAGCAGGTCTAGGAAATGACTGGTGAGATAGTGCTGTGTGGAAATGCTGTGCGCAAATCCTCAAAAATAGAAAAAAATATCTTGATCCCTTGTAACAAGATCTGCCCACTCAGTTCACAAGCAGTAGGATGTAAAAAAATAAAAAATAAATGGCATACAGACGGGAACATTAACATCGCTAGAGATACTTGGAACACATTACATTAACAGTAGTCTACTCTTCAGTCTAGAAAATGTAAGGCTTCTTTAGAGATCTTTTAATGATCCCATTTTGGGGATCCTTAAATGTTCAATGCAAATCCATTCCTTCTGTGCGTTCCACTTTCCGATAGGATCTGGAGAAGCTTTCTGTAAACTGATTGATTGTGATTGTACAAAGTTTTTAACTGCACTGTCAAAGAGTGAGAGACCCAGTCAGGTGTTTATCACGTTTAGTTTTGCATTAATGAGTCTATCAACCTGTTCTGTTCAATCTCTTGGTCAGACGGTGGAGACAAACTCACAGTAAATCAGAAAATTGACATGGACATACTGTTCTTTCACTAATACCTCTCAGTCCTAGCCCTATACACTGCACCTTAAAACATCAATACTTTAACATAGGCATGTTTTAGTGAAGCTCATGGTGGTTGCTTGATTTAGTAATGAACTAAAAGGTTCACATAAATGGTTTTTGGAGAGAGAAAAAGAAAAGAAAAAAAGCCATGTTGACAATCCTAGGCAATCCTAGTGCTAATTTGTTGATTGATGGTGGACTTAGCATTACTAGGGCACTGGGAACATTAAGAAAATGAATGCATGATAAAACAAACAAAAAAAAAAAAACATTTAAGTATTTGTGCACTGGCAGTATTTCAAGGAGGTTAAATCCCAAGTCACTGTGCGGCTTGAGGTGTGCAAGGAGAAGAAAAACCTCAAATTTGTAACACTAAACCACTGAAACCCAGTCTTTCACTATGCTTCTTTGCAGATACAGAAAAAAACAAAACAAAAGCGGAAGTCAAGCGCGAGGCGAACACCTGCGGTCTCGCGCTCGAAGATTTGACGTTATATGCATATGCTGGAGTAGTGTGTACTAGTCTAAGGTTGTTGTTGTGTTTATTTTTTTTATAAAAAAAAAAAAAATAGGTGGGGTTGCTTTTGTTTTATCTGAGCCTTGAATGTAGGTGCGCGCCTTAAGTGTTTGTTTGACTCTCGCCTGTTGCTTGAGCTACTTTTTTTTTTTTTTTTTTTGGCCCTGGCTTGTGTGTGTGTGTGTGTGTCCTGTCTCTGATAATGATCAGTGCATGAAGATGATGAGCACACCGCTTCCTGCTTTTCCGCGGCACTGATGATGGGGTGGATGGGCGGCGCGGCGGACCGGAGAGGTGCCTGTGTGCGCGTTGTCTTGCATTCTCGAGGGAGCGTTTGTTGGGAGTTTGGCGTTCGTGCGTCCTCGTGTCTCTCCCGTTTCTCCTGTCTCTCTTGTCTCTTCCGTTTCTCCTGTCTCTTCCGTTTAATGGCGACCGATCAGCGGCGTGCTGCCCACGGCGTGTGAGCGTTGACGCGTGCGCTGCATGTGGCACCTGCGATTTACACACCGGTGTCTTGGGGAGAATTTTTTTTATTATTTTTTTTTTACTGAATTAAAAACACCTACATTCTTGGAAGCTCTTTTTTTCTGCGCAATATGTCTACTAAAAAGATGCCCATGTCGGATAATGAGCTTAAAAATGGAACGTCAAGAAACATGCTGGAACGATGCGCCTCAGTTAATGAATATTTTGACATTTCCTTCAAGGTGCGTATTTGTTGTTGTTTTTGTTGTTGTTGTTAGAGAAAGTCCGACTGTTTCTGGAATTGAGCACTTTTTGTGCCCAGGTTTGATCAGATTATTGAACACTGTTGAATAGAAAAAGTTGTTTGCACGATGAAGCCACTGAGTTTCAATAGTCTATTTCCTGTTTGTTTTTGGTGCTGCAGCAGATCACAAATAGAGGCTGACATTTTTTTTTCTTACTCTCTCAGCAGTTGGTAAATGTTTACTTAAGGTGGGATCCCTTGAGATCCACTCTCGACCACAACACATGAATGCATGCATAATGATTCCTGAGCTGAGCATGTGCTCCATGTCATACTTGTGCATAACTGTGACATTCGAGAAAGCTGTATTGATTTGTTTGTTGACTTTTGCAAAGTGCACAGTTTAGTTCACATTCAAATCACATCTGGTAAGAAAAAAAAAAGAGAAAGCAGACAATCATCCTTTTTCATGTGAAGGTTTTGAGATGCACTCTTGCAATATTGATATGTTGTAAAGCACTCAAAAGTTATATGAATGACACCTGTACACCTTTAGGTGATGCTGCTGGGAGACTCTGCTGTTGGGAAGACTTGCGTCCTGGTGCGTTTTAAAGACGGTGCCTTTCTGGGAGGGAACTTCATCGCCACTGTTGGAATAGACTTCAGGGTGAGCAAGAACTGGTCAAATTTAACATTCCAGCAAACACATTGTCTAAAATCTGTGAGCAAAAAACAAAACTTTATTTTTTATGGTTATAACAACAAATTATTGGTCAAAATTAGCATAAAATTATACGAATGCACTCCAGAGACCTCCTGTGCCACCATTTATTTGATGCTAGAAACCGGAAAATTCAGTTATATAATCTTTTCGTATGCAAAGGTAAACACACGATAATGATTAAAACGATAACTGATGTAACATTTACATACAAAAATACGAATCCATGTTCGGGTGTGCAGAATGTTTTAAGAATATCTCCCTGGATGTTTTTTTTCCTTTAAAAGATTCGTCATTATTTGGTTTGGTTGGTGTGGTATCTGCCACACCTGGTACCGCCAACCAAGAACCAGAAAACAAGCTCATAAATGGAACCAGGTTAGATAGAGCAGGGAGAGATCTACATTATTTGTTGAATTCTTTAGACAACAAATAGTTTGTCATTTTATTTTTTTGCCCATGAGTGTTCACAAACATACTTTTTTTTATGGTTGGTCAAATCGCTGACTTGAAGCTGTTGTGTTCTTGAGGAGATTTCCTTGTTGCTAGAGCCTTTGTCTTGCCTTTTGTATTTATTATGATATGCTGTACCTTGTAAAAGCAGAATCAGCTGGTGCACAGAACTCCGAATATCCAAAAACAGTTTTTTTTCTTACATTTAATAGACAAACCACTTCAGGCTTCTCTCAGTAAAAGGAGTGCCTGATGCCCATTCACGTTTCAGTCAGGCTAAATGATTACCAGTGCACCCCAGAGACCTAATGCTCTCAAGTTTAACAAGAGTGGGCAATTTAAGAGTGTGGCTATAGCCTGCCAATGCAATAATGTAACAAATGGTTAGAGCATACAGGCTTTACTTTACAACAAATTATAATTAATAATGTATTTCAACAAAATGACTAATATTTGGTCTAAATGTATCTCTCAAAGGTAAATTTGTACATATGCATTAGACATTTCCATATGCATTTGAACATATACTGTAAAGACATATGTACAAAGGCAAGTCGTAAGTCAAAGCTTTGTATTTTGTTCACGTCTGAGCTCAGATTACTGTCACTACAGAATTTCCCATGTTCTCTCTTTGTCTGCATGATTTTTCTTCTTCAACGTCTTCAATTTCCTCCAACCTCCCGAAAAACATGCTGACAGACTGAATGGGTGTGAATGAGTGTGTGATTGTGTGATATTTGGTACTCATTCAGGGTGTATTCTTGCCTCAAGCTCAGTGTTCCTGGCAGCGCCTCTAGATCAGTCTCAATCCCGACTGAGATAAAGTGCTTAAGATTAATGAATGTAGAGAATGCCATTATGTTTTGCTCTTCCTTGCTTTCACAGTATTAACTATTAATCATTTAAGATGCTACTTTCCACGTGCAGTCTTGATGCATCGGAACATTTCCAGATGTATATGAGTTCTGTTTTCTCAAGGACTTGTTTGCACTGTATTCAGCATAGCGGGGTGAGTGTAGACAAACGATTCATTATGCTCATATTATAAGCACATAACATCTCATTAAGAACTTATTTTCAGTGCTTTGTGATTTGCAGGATAAAGATGCTGAACCAGTTGGACTAGACACATTAAAATAATACTACCAACTGTACTGTATAATAATTTCTACAAAAAAAAAACAAATCTACAAATTGTGCCAATCTGTGCACTCTAAATGCCACACTGCTCAAATTTATATGATTTATTTGTAGTACTTTAATTCTAAGAGCATCTTGAGTTTTAATGTTTAACATTGTCTAGCTGCATGGAAGTAAGACAGTGAGTTTTTTTTTTTTCTTCTACTGTTGTTGAATGGCAATGTACTCTAATGCGTTGGAACATGGCAGTTTTATTTCGGGCACATTTCCTAGTATTTTTCTCCCACACTCCCACTTTCTGAGTAAGAGAGAATGGCCACCTAAAGACCAATGTGGTGGAGAAAAAACATTATACAACCCATTATAACTAATTGAGGGTAGGGTGGGTGGGATTAGGTCTTTAAAAATGATTCTGTGATCACTCAAATGATCACCAAAGATCCCAGGCTTACTAGTTTCTGCATTGTCTTGACAGTATTAATAATGGGTTACTGATTTAGCAGTAAAAAAAAATACATTCCCTATCAACTTTATTAGGAACACTTGTACTGTACACCTGCCTATTCACGCAATTAAAGAATTAGCCAATCATGTGGTAGCACACAGTGCATACTTATCATGCATATACAGGTCAAGAGCTTCACTTCCTGTTTACATCAAACATCACAGTCTCTTGGCATTACAAATTTACATATAAGACCTTTGAAACATGCCCTTATCCAGAGCGAAAGAGTGCTCTAAAGTCTCAATAATCTTAATAATGGTTTGTTAGGTCACAGACTAGGAATGGTGGAAAAACATCCCCTGAGCCGTAATTCTATAGCTGAAAATTGTTGATAAGCGATCAGACCAGATTGACTTAAAATGCCACCTGGTCTTTTTCCAGTCTTAACCTGTGCAGTTCTGGCGAGTGTGTTCCTTCTGTAGCCTCTGATTTATGGTCTTGACTGACAAGACTAGAACTTCTGTAATCTTCTGCTTTTGTGGCCTATCTGCCAGACAAATGTACAAATTTAGCATTATGGCATGCTTTTCTGCTCACTGTGACGGTAAAGAGTGTCATTCTCTGTTGACCGCTCTCATTAAAAAGGTGTTTTCACTTGAAGAACCACTGGCAACTAGATATTCTCTGCACCGCTCTGTGTAGACTGTACAAAGCAGTGCTGTGCATGAAAATCCCTGGAGTTACGGAGATCAAATTTTAGTTTGATGCTTTTTAATTAAATCTTAACTCTTTATCTTGGCATCGCACTGCTGTCACGTGATTGGTTGATTGGATAATTTCATTAACATGTACAGGCTGTTATAATAAAGTGAATGGTGAGTGTATGTGGAAAATAATGTGTTGCTGGTCAACAAAGTGTCAAGATACCAATATGATGAGAGATGATAAACAAAAATGAAAAATGTTAATTATACAGTATAAATGATATAATAATTATAATGAATGATATAATAATTAGATGGTGCTCTACAAGCTGGTCAGTGTGAGAGTCAAGCTGCAGCTGTGGCCTGCCAGAGACAGTCACAAACACTGCCCGTCAATAAGATGTTTGCTGAGCTCTCCTCCTCCTCATGTGTCTTCTGCTTCCTCTATCATGGTTTAATGGTGAGTTGCAAATAACCACCGTACATTTCAACCAATTGCATCATGCGTCATGATGTCTTGCAGTTAATGTGGTCTGAGACAATTGCTTCAAGTTATGTACTTAGCTAACTTCATTTTTGACCATGTGTGCTTCTTCTTTGCCACGTATTCCATTACAGTTCACTATACTCTAGTGGAGGAGGAATAATAAGCCACGGCTGATAGAAGTTGGCTGTTTCCTGTTTACAAATGTAATAAGGTGGAATAAGTTTGGTCCTTTATGGAGGCAAACGCAAACGCACCATCAGTGGAACAACACACCACATGTAATGAAGAATTGAGCTGGTTTCATTTTATCCCAGACTGTAGAGTCATGCAGCTAATGGATGACCCTAACACCAGGTGTTAATACAGTGTAAAATGCTTTAGATTTGAAAAAAAAAATCTTAAAAATATCTATCATTGGCAGTGACTGAAAAAGATGAACACGTGGTAAGGCAAACAGAGAGGATTATTTATTCTGTCCTTTGTTTTTTTAAAAGAATAAACTCAAATAGTCTAAGCACACATTGTCCATGAAAATTATACAAAAAGCTAGACAAAATCCTGTGTAGTATGTACATTTCTATTTCTTATGTTTGGTATTATAAGGATTACCCAGCATGAACCCAGTACAAACCTAGAAAAAAAGTAGATAGGCAGAAGCAATTCTAATTTCAGATTTTAAGGTGTGTGCCACGCATTATTTTGCCGTAAATGAGACATAATTGTTAAACCATAACAATTTTGTTGGAGACCTGCTGATTTTATAGATAAAATATTTATCCCCCGTATCTTGAACACAGCCTTCAGGTATGTGGATTATATTCTGGAGGCATATGGTCATGATGCAGTGGAGATTTAAAATGGCATGGATGACATGTCTCCAAAGCTAATTATGTGCCCCTTCAACCCTCCCAGACTGACACTACACCACTGAGGGCCTGACAATTTATCTGACACTGAAAGTAACTGAAAGTAATTCAGTTGGGTTAAAAAAAATGTGATATGTTTGTGTCTATAAAGTGTATATATATATATATATATAAAGTATATAAATTGGGTCTGGATGGTGTTTGTTTTTCTTACTTTTGTGGGTGGGTGGATGGATGCAAGCTAATAAAAAAGCTGACCAAAAATTCCACTGAATGTCAGTAAGAGACAAGCTTATGATTTATAAGAAACGCAGAAGGACTCTGACTAATACCGTGTTGTGTGTGGTTGCAGGTGTGAAACCTTTTTGCTATTTTGTGATAAACATAAGCGCACTGCTGCCTTTGTAGGTCAGAATCTTAACACAAGGCAAGGACATTAATGAAATTGTTAATAGGAAATAGGGCCAGGGTGGTAAGAGCAACCATAGTGTATGTCTGTCTAAATAACTAAAATAATGTTTATTTGTCTAATGTTAGGCTCAGTTAAACAAACACTATACGTGCAAACATTTTTGGACTCCTTACCATCTCACATATTTTGCCAAGAAGCACACAATTCTACAGGATGTCTTTATATGCTTTAATGTTAGGATGTCCCTTGGTTCTACAAGGGATCAAAAACTGTTCCACCATGACCGTACCCTTCTGCACAAAGTGAGATTCAGTGGAAAAAAAAACACTTGTGTATGTGTGCTATCTACAAACCATATAGTATACATATATGGATCTTCTTCTTCTTCTTCTTCTTCTTCTTCTTCTTCTTCTTCTTCTTCTTCTTTAGGCTGCTCCCATTAGGGGTCGCCACAGTGCATCATCTGTCTTCATACCACCCTGTCCTCTACATCTGCCTCTTTCACACGAACTACCTGCATGTCTTCCCTCACCACATCCATGAACCTCTTCCTTTGTCTTCCTCTTTTCCTCCTACCTGGTGGCTCCATCCTCAGCATTCTTCTACCAATATAACTCATGTCCCTCCTTTGCACATGTCCAAACTCAATCTCGCCTCCCTCACCTTGTCACCAAAACATCCTACATGTGCTGTCCCTCTAATAAACTCATTTCTAATTCTGTCCATCTTCGTCACTCCCAACAAAAACCTTAACATCTTCAGCATCTGCTACCTCCAGCTCCACCTCCTGTCTTTTACTCAATGCCACTGTCTCTAATCCATACAACATCGCAGGTCTCACCACAGTCCTATAAACTTTCCCTTTCACTCTTGCAGATACCCTACTATCACAAATCACTCCTGTCACTCTTCTCCACCCACTCCACCCTGCCTGCACTCTTTTCTTCACTTCTCTAACACACTCTCCATTATTTGCACTGTCGACCCCAGGTACCTGAACTCCTCCACCTTCTCCACCTTTTCTCCCTGCAACCGCATCACTCCACTGCCCTCCCTCTCATTCACACACATGTAATCTGTCTTACTCCTACTGACTTTCATTCCCCTTCTCTTCAGTGATACCTCCAGCTCTCCAGGCTCTTCTCAACCTGCTCACTACTCTCACCACATATCACAAGATCATCTGCAAACATCATAGTAATGATGATCATAAAATGATAAGACCGGCATAAAAACGGATACTTTCTAAATATAATAATAATCATGAATCCACTAAATTGTTGTTTATTCACTTTTCTAGCTTGGGGGTTTGAATTTAGCTGTAATGTATTATGTGTTAGCGGCTGGAGCAGCCCCTTTAAGAAGGTAGCGGACGGAGGTAAGACATGTGACCGAGGGAGGCATCTTGACATGCATCAAGAGTGAGTCATAGACAGATGTGGCAGAGAGAATCCGGTAATTTTCCAAAATAAAACATAATTCAGAATCAGATAATAAATAAAACGGAAATAATGTAAGTTATGTATTCTTTCTGTGCGGTCCGGTACCAATTGACCCATGGACCGGTGCCGGTCCGCGGCCCGGGGGCTGGGGACCACTGCTCTAGATCAGCAAACTGCATTAGACTTGGGCTTTTCATAAAGGTGGTCACTTGCTGACAATCAGTTAATCAAGGGCTTTTAAGTTGCAGAACCTGACTGCCACTTTATTATGGATAAACGTGTACTTAGTTTTTCACAATAGACTTTTCCATTTTGCCTTTATTTTTGAAAAATAAATATGATGGTGTCAAATTGAATGTGTTGTTCATGTTTTGATGTATTAAGACATGCAAAGGACCAGTTGATTTGGTTTTTATTAGGTCCTGATATGTAAAACCATCACATTCAAAGATGGTGTACTTTCAGTTTCTGTACCTGTACTGTTGTGTAGCTTTCCGGTATTGTCCAGTTGTTCTAGATAGCTAGGGCCGATCCTAAATATCATTTGTTTTAAATTGTAAATCATTAAATAAAGCCAGTAAATGATTGTTATTTTAGCAGGATGTTTAAAGTCGAATTTAAAGGATTGTGGAGGAGGTTTGCAATTTCAATTAGATCGATTAGATCACCACATATAGAAATATTACAGTCATGTTCTTGAATAAAGAATTGCACAGCAGCATTTAGCCCAGGCGGGTATTGCACATTCTTGCAGTTAAATTTAAACAAATTCCCTGTGATAAAATGAAAGAAAAATCAAACCATTTCTATGATTTTGTTTTTGTATAATTATACTACAGTAATATTTATATTTGTATTATGGCCAATGTAAAACATTAATTTTGTTTAAGCTGTTTTTGTGAATCAGATTACAATGTGGCATAGCTAGCTGGCTAATCGACTCACCAAGCAACAAACAATCAAAATTTACATGTAGAATTCGACATATTCGGAGATAAGAAGTACTTAAAGGTAATATCATTACATACAGTGGCAAAAAAAAGTATGTGAACCCTTTGGAAGTTCATGGCTTTCTGCATAACTTTGTCATAATATGTAATCTGATCTTCATCTAATTCAGGATGAATTCCCAAGTCTATAAAAAAAATTCTTCAGGAATGTAAGAATTTCTGTATGTCAGCTGTACCTCTGCAGAAGTTGGGTGATGCAACAGGACAATAACCCAAAACACAGGACCAAGTCCACAACAGAATGGCTTCAGAAAAACAAAATCCACCTTTCAGAGTGGCCAAGTCAGGACTCAGACCTCAACCCAATAGAAATGCTATGAAATGACTTGAAGAGAGGCATACATTTGAGATGTCCAAAGAATTTGACAGAGCTAAAACCATTTTTCCTGATTAATGTGTGGGTCTGATCCACAGCTACAGGAACCGAAGAGTTGAGCTTATAGCTGCCAAGGGGGGGTTATTAATTCCAATTTACTTACTTTTTCCACTAACATTTTTTATGTTGAATGAGTGTGTTCAATAAAGGCATGGAAGATCAGAATTTCTTTGTGTTATTATTTAGGGACAAAATTATATATTATGTATATTATATAGGGGGAGTGGTAGCTCAGTGGTTAAGGCGCTGGGTTACTGATCGGAAGGGAGGGGGTTTAAGCCCTGGTATCACTAAGCTGCCACTCTTGGGCCCTCGAGCAAAGCCCTTAACCCTCTGTGCTCCAGGGGCGCCATATCATGGCTGACCCTGCGCACTGACACCAGCTTCTGAGCAATCTGGGATATGCGAAGAAAGAATTTTACTGTGCTGTAATGTATGTGTGACAAATAAAGGCTATTCTAGACAGATTCCATTCTATTCTATCATTTATATTTGTCAATACTCGTAACTTAGATGAAGATCAGATCACATTTTATGACAGATTTATGCAGAAAACCATGAAGTTTAGAGCAGCTAACTTACAATCTTGATTTGTGATTAGAAGCTTTTACATTTTCCTGAAACATTATTCCTGTTAGGTTTGGTTCCTGCAGTGCATCTTGCTGCAGGTGGAAGCAAAAAACAAGTATTTTTACACACTCTGTGTTGTGCCAGAATGCCTTTCAGGATCAGCTGACTTTAACCTGTGGTAGTATGCTATTTCCTTGGTCCAGGTGAGATACTTTTTCCTGGCAAGAAATCTAGCTGCAATCAAAAACAGATACTTGGTTACAATACAGACATGGCAGTATTTGAGTCAGTTGGCAAAGGGTAACTGGAGGAAAAGTGGTATAAATATAATGTTCTTATGCAACCGACTGTACTGTAGATCTTACACAGAATTTGTAAGAACAGTGTGGAAAATTCAGTTAGTGGCGGTTCTGTGGATGGAAGCACTTGTTTTGAGCTGGCAAGAATAACGATAACTTTGTATTGCAATAGTGGATAGCCCAAAAGCATTTTAAAAGGTGCCCATCAAGGTGGTGGTCAACAAACATTCTTCTGTCAGCCAATCGTAGGAATCTAAGGTTCCTGTTGGCAGAGACTTGCTGATCCTGTACAGTAGTTTGGAAAGATTTGACCTAGTCTGACGACTCTTGATTTCTGCTGCAACATGCAAATGGCTGGGTTAGAGTCTGGCATCAATAGGACCTATCATGGGCCCAATTTACGGCGAGTTAAAAGGTGGGATTGGTTGTGGTGGCGAAATGGTGTGGGGAATGTTTTTTCTTGGCACACACTTCCAATGAAAGTTATTATTAAGTATATACAGTGTTAAGTATTGTTGCTGAGATGGCAAATGTACACACATCATTCACTCAAGTAGAAGTACAAATACTCATGTTTTAAACGACTTTGGTAAAAGATAAAGTACTGACTACACTTTTTTACTCAAGTTAAAGAAAAGAAGTTTGGGCTCTGACTTGTACTTAAGAAAAAGTAGCCATGACTACTACCTGTTTTATCGTCATGCTGGTAACTGGACCTCACATCATATTAATATATTAATAGAAAAACATTTATGAATGTATCCAGGCTGAACAACCACCATATAGAGTGGATATGCAGAGCAAAGATGATGATGGTGAGGTTATCACAAATGTCTCTGTTCTTAGTCATGTTTACATCGCTGACTCCCTCTGTCTCATCTACGTCAGCACCATACTTCTTGTTGCCTTCTGCCTTGCTTGTTGTTCGTAGGCTTCGAAGCTTCGTAAACTAGCCTACATCTGTGGTGTGTAAGAGCCTGGAAATGATACACCCGTGGTAGGTTGAAAAAGCCGTGCAACGACAAGAAATAGTTTAGTAGATGCGGTGTGCAATGAGAAGAAACAATATTGATTATGTCACAGAATAGATTAAAACTAAAGTTTTCTGGTTTGAAAATGTAAGAAGTAGGACGTACAGATGTTTGTGCAAAGAAATTTAATGAGTGAAAGTAAAAAGTTGTCAAAGAAAATAAATCGTAAAATAAAATACAGATACTAGAAAAATCTACTTTAGTAGATTAACGAAGAATTTGAAATACATTCCCACCTTACAGTGGATACATTTCACATTACCAGCAAGAATGTGAAGTCATCTGAAACTGCATATGTGAACATGACAATCAGTTCAGTTTATTTTTGTGGCCTCCCCCCTCAAACAAGTAGTTAGTTGAAACAGATTATTTTATGCTACCTAAAATAAATGACAATTTTTTTTGTGTGTGTGTGTTTTAATGAATTTCTTTCTCCCTGGCGAAGCTCCATGCTAAACAAGCCAGCCAGGGTTTTGCCTGTTTTTGATCCTCACCACTAACAGTGTGTCTCAGCTTGAATCTGTCACTTCTAACGCCTGTCAGCGTGAAGCATTTCTGTGTTTTTGTCAAGTTCATTGAGCCATTTGGCAGTGACGTGTGAAATTATTTTAATAAGCTTCGTGTTTTCAGGGCAGGAGGTGTAATTTTGAAACATTTTGTTCAGCACATGCTGACCAGACACATCTTCAGGAAAGGAACAGAGAGGCTGACTGTTATTTTTGATTGCCATGTTTCTCCTCTCCTGGGTAATTAAGTCTAAGCGAGAACTGTATTTTGAAGGACCAGTGCTTTGAATTGTTGTGAGACTCATTTCTATGTGTGTGTGTGTGTGTGTGTGTGTGTGTGTGTGTGTGTGTGTGTTATGAAGAATGTTAAATGCTCTTTATCCTTGTGACTAGAAGATGACAACTTTATATCTGACCTAATTGTATAGATCTGTAAACACAACATGGATGAAATTGTTTGTTTTGTTCCTTCTCAGAACAAGGTGGTGTCTGTGGATAACATGAAAGTCAAGCTCCAGGTAAGCTAGTTAGTTGTCTGTCATTTGCATAATTCTATCACATGACTCACACTTTGATGTGTTGTTTGTAATCCAAGGTAGTCATGCACCCATAATCTCGATCATTAACATACATAATATAAAGCATTACATATAAACGACAGCTGTCTAGTTATTGTGTATCTGTGCGACATTTATTCATTGCAACGAACCAAATACAAAACAATTTTCCCAGATTGAGATTTATACTCATTTTAAGACTGCTTTGATTGACTGTTGATAGATTATTTTATTAATTTTAAACGCAAAATTGAATTCTAATGGAATATTTCAAAGTTGTATGTACAATAATCCTATATTTAGTTTATGGTGTGAAATAATAAAATTAGTTTTTTTTTTCTCTCCAGTATAAATATAATAAAACTGCTAAACCCTGACAAATTATATCAAATAGTTATGTTTTTGTGTACACCTGACCATCACATTCACATGTGGGCCTTTCATAAATAGTTTTCACAAATTTAAAGGCATAAAATAGTAAAGAATGTCTGTATACTGTAGCACTGGAATTTCTCTTTGTTGAAAGTAAGGAAACGAAACCTGTTCCTAGGGTTTTTTTTTTTAATGAAGGTGTGTTGTGAAACTGTATATTGTTAAAAGTGTTTAACAAATATAAAGTAATTGAATGTGGTTTACCAAGGTTGGTGGGAGTGAAGAAATTTAAGTGGCTGGCACATAGCCCTGACCTCAACCCCACTATGAACCAATGTGCAATGTGTGTGTTTTTTTCTTGTTTTTTGTTTTTTGTTTTTTTTATAGACAACAGAGTTGTAGGCTGATTTATCTTAAGTTTGTTATCTAGTGTACCAGTGTAGATTTATTCATTGCTAGTTAGAGAAGTAGAGACGTTGCTCTGGCCAAGGGCATCAAATGTAATGTAATACAAGACCTGGAACCAAAAAACTAAAACACCAATAGAGAGTTTACTTTAGATAGATAGATCAATTTATTCATTCTAAAGAATGAATACGAAACACAGAACTATCAAAAACAGGGGCATGATGAAGTGTGCAAACATTTAGTGCAAAACGTACAACATAAGACACCGAGACAGCACATGACACTGGTGAATTTATCTGTATAATAATAAATACTGTACATGTAAACACTAAATTAAGTTCAGCGAATTAGATTTTCTTTTAATTTATTAATTTTAATTAATTGATTGATTGATTTTATTTATTTATTTTCATTAGAATTTTTGGTCCTGACCGTTGTTCTGACATTAGTTACTTGTTGATTATATATCAAAGTTTAATTATACTATATATTGCTATATTGTGTAATAAGGGACATTGGGAATTTTTGAGAAGTTGGTTAGGTAAAACATTTAACAATTAATGACTCTGAGACAAAGCCATAAAACACCAGACAAAATATTTACTTTATCTTTTCTGTATCAAATTATTTAGGCCAGAGTCTTTTGTTACATGTGAAAATCGTTGTTCATTCTTTCACATAAAATATTATACTAATACATTTTACTTTTTGAGTGACACTTTTTATTTTATTTTAGAAAGACTGTATGTGAGGGTGCGTCAACGGCCTCTTCAATTTTGTGGCCATTATGTAGCCCTGTTTCGCAGACACATCTGTTATACATGATCAGCACTGATGGAGAAGGCACACTCTGAATACAATAGAGGGTGTAATAAACATGAATCATTTGTTATTTCAGAATGCTTTTGGGGGAAAAAAATGTAACAAGACAAAGCACGCATCATCCACTGTAGATACAAAAAGCCATTGTTTGTTTTTGTGTTTAGAACTAATAGAAAGCTCTTATTTTCTTTTTACCATGCTTTTTTTTTTTTTTTTTAGTATAAACATCATGATTATTAACTTAACACTTAAGGTGATGGGTGCTAGAATTTTTATGGCCCTCCCATTCCATATCCATATGAGGTAAGGGGCAATTATGATAATGTAAGATTGTAATAATATGTAATGATAATGAAATAATATGCAAATAAGACTGTATGCAACCCTCTGTGCAGCACATTAGGCGAAGCCACATCTCATTAGACTGTAACTTTTACGATACTGCTAGGAAACAATATTATTTAGAAAAATGTTTACAAGGCATTTCTCATATCACCAGAATGTATTTGAAGATTTTTGTCTCATGTAAAGCTGAACTGTCTTGTATAGTAATTTAAATGTTATAGATTTGGTGATGATCCCGTGTCTGCCCTGTATAAAGCCCTGATGCTAGCATGACGTTAAAGCTCAATTAAAATTCAAACAAACACAAGGCGGATCCTTTTTTTTTTCCTGCAATGCTTAAAATTTGAATACTTTGCAGTTACTGGACAACATTTTCACAGATTATTTTTGAGGGTTTTTTTTATTCTTCAGATGCTTGTTCCCAGTATCCTGGTGATGCATGTTATGTCTTATTATAGCACAGATAAGCAGCAAAAATATACTTTGCTTCCTGTGAGACTACCATCAGGTTATTAGTGTGAATTGGCTGTTATATAACACCTGCTATTTCTGGCATAGTTTGAAGGCTGGAGTTCACACTTTCTGTCAACCTTTTCTTTCCTCTTGTTCAGAGAAGGGCTTTATCCAAAATCAGTCGAACATACTATAGATGCCACAGAGTCATTTCATGCTGTTTTTTTTTTTTAATTTTTGGGTAACATAAAAATACTGACATTTTAAGATATTGAAGATATGGGTCAGCAATTATTACTGATGACGAGATGTTTCAAATCATCTTTATAACTAATTTGCCTGTCTTGCAGATTTGGGACACAGCAGGGCAGGAACGGTTTCGCAGTGTCACTCATGCCTACTATCGAGATGCTCAGGGTAACAGCACCTTTTTCTTTATCTTCTATTTAAAAAAAAAAAAATAAAAAAATAATTTACTTTTATTTTTGCAACTACTTTTGCAGTCAGTGATGAAAATGTTGGCCAGGAAATTTTTTTGATCCCAGTGAAATGTTTGAAATGCTTGCGCTTAGTTTATCTTCTCACCCCTCCAGCTCTCCTTCTTTTGTATGATATTACAAGAAAATCCTCTTTCGACAATATCAGGGTAAGTAATTCATACTGGCAATTTGACCGAGAAGTCATTTTTATTTCTGAATTAGCATTTGCACTGCTTTTCAAATGGCAGCTTTTTTTTTTCCCCTTGATACAAGGTCTGTCTTCTCACGTCATCTCAATTATTTTCTTCCATCTGTATCACCACGCAGGCCTGGCTGACTGAAATTCATGAGTATGCACAGAAGGATGTGGTCATCATGTTGCTTGGCAACAAGGTGAGTGGAACTTTCTGGGGAGGAGCTAAACTAACAACTCAAAGTCAAAAAGAATAATGCTCCCTTTTTTTGTTTTTTAATGGTGATGATTAAGAAATGTGACGTTCCTATAAGCATACATTACAAGATTTGCAAGAAAATGATTTTATGTGACATAAAAGTAGCCTTTTGCAATTTTTTTACTATTTATTAGCAAACAGTTGAAACATTTCTGACACATTTCAGATCACTGCCCTTCACCAGACTGCATGGTGGCCTTTATGAAGTCCTGTCTTTATCTGGAAATGAATAACTTGCTAACAGAATAATGTTTTTGCAACTGTGCAATATGGAGCTTTGCTTGTAAATACTACATGTGGGTGTGTTTGTGTGCATTCAGTTTTTTAAATCAGGACTTCAGAGGCCTGTACAGCTGTGCGAGTGTGATAAGAGCCACGGGCACCGTGCTTAATCCCGAATTTGTTATTGGGCTTCGTGTTCATATAAACTCAGCTTTTCCTGCTCTCGACTGTATGATTTGGGGAAAGCTGGTCTAAAATAATACAATTATCCAGTCATATATAAATAATATTCAAGTTAATTTAATATTGTTGGTTGCAATAGAATTGTCTTTTTTTTTCTTTTTCTACTGAAACATTTTTTCCTCTATTTTTCTGTATGGACATGTTCTAATATTAGGGAATTTAAAAAATATTTTGTGATATTAAGTAAAAGTGAAAAAATGTAATTACATTGCGATCATTCACATACAGTATATAACGGTTATAAAGATGGTTTTTGAGCTGGAACAGAGTCAAATAAAACCGCTTGCATTTGGATTATTGAACACAGTGTTTAGGTAAATCCTCTTATTATCATTGCCACCTACTATTAAATGTATTATTATTATTATTATTATTATTATTATTATGCCACTGTCAAATTAAGATTCTGGATGGGTAGAAGGTGTTGATTACTTTTCTGTAGCAGTAATGTGGCTGTCTGGCAAATCACAGATTTTTATCAATGCTCTAATTATAATAATTTATAGTTTCTATAGTAACAGCTTGCACAGGAGTTTACATAGCCAACGCTTTACATACACAGAAAAATGTAATGTTAATTGATATGGTAAATTATTCTATGAGGAGATTTGGCATTTAGCATTTTTGAAGGTGTCATAAGAGCTTTGCTTTGTGATAGTCAGAGTTAAAGCTGTTCCTTTATTTTTCTAGACACAAGAACACATTTTCTCACCAGCTTCCTTTTATATTCTTATGTAATTGAGAGACCAAGAGGTTGCATCAGAACAGGAACCGTCCTGTTTCCGGAGGCTTCACAGCATTAAATGTATCTTAAGTGTGCTTTAGGGAACATTTTTAATAATTTAGAAAGAACAGTGCATAAATGCTGCTAAATTGCTGTTGTACAAGAGGAATAAAACACTTCTGGGTGTGGTGGTAATTCTGGGAGTAGTTTGACATGGTGCCATACCTACTACAAAAAATGTGTGCCATCTAGATCCTTTTTTTATTTTTTATTTACAGTAATTATTACTATTTGGTGGGGTTTTTTTTTTTTTTTTTTTTTTTTTTTTTAAACTTGCATTTAGGTGTGGATTTCTGTGGTAAATTCTTTAATTCTGTAAAGCTGCTTTGAGACAATGTCCATTGTAAAAAGCGCTATAAAAATAAATTTGACTTGACTTGTTTACTGATAAAGCACTGATAATGGTTCCAGGTGGTAACATTTGTGTAATAATCATCTATGACTGAATTCTTTTTTTTTTTTTTTTTTTTTTTTACAGTCAGACATGGCAGCTGAACGCGTTATTAAGCCTGAAGACGGACAGAAGCTGGCCAAGGTAATAGACTCTTGTTCTGCTTTAAATGCTTAAAAGAGAAACCTCATCAGTCACTTTTACAGCCACTGGAATACCAGGGGTATTTACCAAAATGTGATTAAATAAATAAATGCACAAATGACGTTACTTACAAAATCCCAAATAAGCAACTAATATGAATGAATGGTAAAAACAGTTTGTTATAATCATATAAAATAAGACACCAATTTAAGGTTATAGATTCTATTCTACACAATTTAAGGTTAGAGACATGAACAGTATTTTGAATCTGATGCTCTGAATCTGAGAATAACAGCATTCTTTCGGGTCTATGACCCATCTGTCTCAAGCTGTGGTCACTAGTATTAGCAGAGAGGATGCAGTTATAAAAAGAAAAAGCTATTAACATCAAGGTTTAAATAAGGTCCCTCAAAAAGACGTAATAATTTGCATAAATACACAAACAAACTGTAACGGAGCATCTGTTATAGAAGCTCTGATGGATAGCTAATTAATATGTACATAATGTGTACCGTATTTTTCGGACTATAAGCCGCTACTTTTTTCCTACGCTTTGAACCCCACGGCTTAAACAACGAAGCGGCTAATTTATGGATTTTTCCTGGATTTTTCCCGGTTTCACAAACTTCAAGCCGAAAAACTGAGCCCCATAACGTTAGACCAATTAAATTTCCGAATGGAAACAAAAAAAACGCACCGCACCTGTGTTCTGAGCTGCACGGCATCGGAAGAAAAAACTTCCACCGATGGTGATGTTTGAACACACGACAATGCCAAAAGAAAAACTCCCGAGAGAAATTGTTGTGAAAGAAAGGAGGAAGAAAGTGAACAATTACTTTCTTGGTTAGCTACTGTTAAGATATAAGCCGTTGTAATGCGTTGAGTCTGGGTCATGGGATAGCTAGCTAACTCCAGTTGCAACAGAAATCATATAAGCACAGACAGGTTTACAAAACCTTACGTTTACACCGTGTAACAGACACTGTCTTTCGTTAAAGCCTGTGTATAGTTCATTAGTTTCAGTGTAGACTTATAGACAGGTGTGGCTTATTTATGTTCAAAATAATTGTCAAATTCAGTGGGTGCGGCTTATATATGGGTGCGCTTAATAGTGCGGAAATTACGGTATATGGACCACTTTTGCTACAGTGGTCAGTTTAATACACTAAAATACTCTGTAAGAACAGTGCTGTTCTACAGTTTTAGAGGTATGAAGTGTGTGATAATGGAGGTGGCTGTAGAAGGTGCCCGGAGCCGGAGCTGTGTTTAAGCGGCAATATTTCATTCTCGTACAAAAAAAACCCCCACAGACTTAAAACATGATCAACTACACTGAACAAAATTATAACTGCACCTGTGTTCGTTGTCCATAACATACGCCTGCCCATACCATAACCCAGCCGCCACCATGTGCCACTCGATCCACAACGTTGACATCAGCAAACCGCTCGCCCACACAACGATATACACTCTGTTTGCCATTTGCCCTGTACAATGAAAACCGGGATTCATCCGTGAACAATACACCTTGCGAGACGCCATTGAATGTGTGAGCATTTGCCCACTCAATTCGGTTACGACGACGAACTGCAGTCAGGTCGAGACCCCGATGAGGAGGACGAGCATGCAGATGAGCTTCTCTGAGACGGTTCCTGACAATTTAAGCAGACAATTTTTGGTTATGCAAACCGATTGTTGCAGCAACTGTCCGGGTGGCTGTCCGGGATATCCTGGGCTGGTGTGGTCACACGTGGTCTGTGTTTTTTTTTTAGGCCGGTTTGATGTACTGCCAAATTCTCTAAAATGCCTTTGGAGACGGCTTATGGTAGAGAAATTAACATTAAATTTACGGGCAAACGCTCTGGTGGACATTCCTGCAGTCAGCATGCCAATTGCATGCTCCCTCAAAACTTGCGACATCTGTGGCTTTGTGCTGTGTGATAAAACTGCACATTTTAGACTGGCCTTTTATTGTAGCCAGCCTGAGGTACACCTGTGCAATAATCATGCCGTCTAATCAGCATCTTGATTTGCCACACCTGTGAGGTGGATGGATTCTCTCGGCAAAGGAGAAGTGCTCACTAACACAGATTTAGACAGATTTGTGAACAATATTTGATAGAAATAGGCCTTTTGTGTACATAGAAAAAGTCTTAGATCTTTGAGTTCAGCTCAAGAAAAATGGGGGCAAAAACAAAAGTGTTGCATTTATAATTTTGTTCAGTGTATAATCGTTTAACTTGTGGCTTCAGCACAAAAGCATTCATTGGCCAGAAATCATAAAAAAAACCCACAATGTACAGGCCAATCTGAATCCTGTTGGAGTTGAATGTGTACAATACTTAAAATTACATTACAAACATATTCACATAGGCAATCCATGGTGTACTTTGTGTGAACAAACCTTTCTTTCCTTTTATTTTAAACAAGGAGTATGGAGTTCCTTTCATGGAGACAAGTGCCAAGAATGGTGTTAATGTGGAGCTTGCATTCCTCGCCATAGCAAGGCAGGTTCTGTTATTTTCCCTATACTGGTTTTTCCATGTAATTTTTTAGTTCTTAGTATCATTAAAAACAAAACAGAGGCTTTACAAAAATCGTCCCTCTGTCCAACTTTCACTTAGTAAGAATAATGAATATGTAAATGCCATTGCAACTCATTTGATTGTTCTAGTTGAATTATAATTAATATAATAATAATTATTATTATAAGCATTAGTATTGTCAGCACACATAATATTTGCCAAATAATAGTCCAGTAACTCATTCGAAACTGGTTCTTTTAAACTCAGAGAGCTGAAGCACCGAGCCGGCCAGCAGCCTCATGAGCCAAAGTTCCAGATCCACGACTACATAGAGTCCCAGAAAAAGAAGTCCAGCTGTTGTGGTGCACTCGTGTGACAATAGTGAAGAAGGCGAAGACGAACAAATACAGAAGAAAATGGCACCAACAAATACATGAGGAAATACAGTGATGGCCAGCCATATTTGCGTGAATGGACATAACGTGTTAGAGAAATACTTATTCGGATGTGTGTGACATTAAACCTCTCTTGCTTTTACCATCAGGTGTAGACTTTGTCTGTATTTGTTGTCTGGTTGTAATTAAAGATATTGGAGCTTTATTGTGCTGAGGTTGATGGCAGCTGGATGTGGCTTGTCTGAGCACACGTCTCACTCTGAATTTTATTTCCTTATTAAATAAAACAACCTGAATCATTTGTTAAATCTGTTGCTCCTTTTGGTTCACTTGTGAGGACAGTATTTTTCTCTCCTAATCATGATTTCTATTCATTTCTATACTAAGTGTGGTATAAATGTCAAAGCTACAGCTCTAAGCACATAAAAAAAATCTGGACCCAATGAAAAATGTTCTAAGCCATATTTTTGTGTTAATGGATTTGTATATAGAGATTTGTGCTTTTCAAGTAATATGATTACAATACCTTGTATTTGTGTTTGGTGTATTATGGGCCACAGAGTATAAAGTGTTTCTCTGAGACTTAATATAAAAAGAAAATCTATGGACTTTCACAATATCTTTACACTTGGCATTAATTTGTGACTTATTTTTAACCTTTTTTTTATTTTTAAAGTAAAAATCCTACTGAGCAGTCTGCATATCTGTAAATCATCTGGTTTGCATATCAGATTTGTGAGATATTTAAATGATCATCTCTTGCTATTTAATTGCTTTGTGGAAACTAGACTCAATTATTGATTATTGCTATTCGACTTATTTAGTTGTTACTTGTAACTCAGTGACTTTGTTCCTGAGATCACAAAGTGCCAAGACAAAGTGCTCTGTATAGACACTGTATAAATCTCTATTTTGTAATGTAGTGTGGTGTTGCAATGTGTTTAAGTTATGTAAGTCAATTTACAGATGTGGTTCTATTAGGGGTTTGGACGAAAGTCTTCTATACCCATAAAGTTTATTTACTTTTATGTTGGTGTTTTCTTTGTCTTATTTTCCTTTCGATATTTTTTGCTATTTTCCTATTCTAATGTTTGAGGATATCTGATACATATAATAACAGATAGATACAGTAACACACAGACCCATATTTTAATCAAAAAATTATTTGTGTGGTGTTGAACTTTTATAGGGATGCCTGTATACCTGCTCATTTATGCAGTTATCCAATCAGTCAATCATGTTGGAGCTGCTCATTGCATAAGATCATGCAGATATGGGTCAGTTAATGTTCACCTGTCAGAATGTGGAAGAAGTGTGATCTCAATTACTTTGATTTTTGCTTGATGCCAGACAGGCTGGTTTGAGTATTTCTGAAATTGCTGATCTGCTGGGACTTTGCTTGTCAGCAGTCTATAGAGTTTGCAGCGGACTGGCAGGTTAAAAAAAGTTTTAAACAGTGCTGAGCATTTCAGAATATGAAATTGCGTCAAGCTGGACAAACTACAAGAGGACCATATCAACTGATTATCAGTATATACATTGATCTGCCTTAGATGTAAAATCAATGTGACAAAGGTGAAATAAAAAATATTGATTTTATAATTACAATGGCACAAGGAATGGGATCTATTAGGCTGCAACTGTTTTTGAGTTTGATGTGTTGGAAGAAGGACTCCAATCGAGAATTGTTCAGAACATCTACAAAATGACAGGCTTTGTGGGGTGTTCCCTAAAGTATATGCACTGGTTGGTACCTCCTAGATATGGTCCAAGGAGGACTAGATGTGGGATCCATTGACAGGGTGGTGGGTATGTCTTGTTAAAATGAATTAGGAACAAGCCCATCTGGTGAAATCCCACAGAAGAGCTATTGCAGCACAAGCCCTTTTCTTGGTTATGTTATTACGGGACGACGACTTGCTGCAACTTCTTACGATTTATTAAGTGCGCTCACACATAGCCCTCCACGCTCCAGCATGAAGGGCTATAACCAGAACTGTGGCATTTTAACAAGTCCTGGTTAATGGGTAAGTTAGTGTGTATCTGTTGACCCATCAGCATTTGGGCTGGGGAGCACTCCTATAAATCATTAGACTCCTATGAGTCTCTTTCCATTGTGACTATTCTTCATGAGAGCCTTTACAATCTTTACAGAACTCTATGCCAGCTGATTGGATCTTGGGTAGTTTGGGCTTGATGTGGTGTGTTGAAATCACTCTTTAGCAAAGTCATTAAACTCCCTACTGCAACATTGTGGGCCACTGTCAGAAATCATTTTACGGGGAACTCCGTGTCTTCAGAAAAACAATGACGGTTTGGCTGGATGTCACCTGAAGTGTTGCAACATCTGGATAGTTGGAGAAATAATCAGTAACTACAATATAGCTCTTAACATTGCAGTCAGACATATTTACCCCAACATTTTGGGATGGATGATCGGGCACTGGATGAGGCATAAGCGGGTCTGCTTGTTGCCTAGACCTGTATGTGAGGCATATTTCACATGAAGCTGTAGTCTGACTGATTTTATAGTTTATCTTTGGCCGGTTCATTACCTTACGGGCCCTGCGCTTACATTTCTCCTCTTATAGAGGTCCCTCATGAACCCTAGTGCAGCATTTTCTTGCGCATCGATGCCGGGATGACAAGCTTGTTTCTCTTGAAAATGTCATTCATTACTGAAAGCTCAGCTCTGCATGACCAGAACTGTCAGGTATGTAACACCTTACCGAAATTATAGTTGTTATCAGGCATAACATCTCAATGAGGGTCCAATCTCGCAACTTATATGACTTAAAGGATCTGCTGTTTAATGCCAAATACGACAGCACACCTTCAGGGATCTTGTGGAGTCGATGCCTACACAATATTAGTATATATGTATGTTTGTTATGGCTGACCAGGGTTGTGTTTGTGCATGTATGTGTATAAATACTGTATCATATGTCCTAGTCATCATGTTCATGTTTTTTGTTAGCTTTTTGTCTGTTTGGCAGGACCATACAAATTTGTGTAGTTAAAATTTGGTGCTTTGAGTACAATTTTATTATACTGACCACTGCATGTTTAACATGGCACCTCATGGCAAAGAACTTAAAGGATTTGGAAATTGTTACTCTCCACAAAGATTGCTGAGGCTATAAGAAGATCGGTAACACCCTGAAACTAATTAATAGTGCATAGGCCAGGGTCATAGAGAAGTTTCTCAAGATGGGTTTCACTCGGAACTGGCCTCGGAACTGGCCTGGCAAGAGTCGATCAAAGTTGAGTCCTTGTCAAGTCAAGTTTATTTCTGTAGCGCTTTTCACAACAGACATTGTCTCAAAGCAGCTTTACAGAAATCTACATTAAAGGTGAACGGTGTGCATTTATCCCTGATGAGCAGCCGTGGCGACTGTGGCAAGGAAAAACTCCCTTAGATGTTATGAGGAAGAAACCTTGAGAGGAACCAGACTCAAAAGGGGAACCCATCCTCATTTGGGTGATATCAAGAGTGTGATTATAGTCTTTAAACAATACAGAACACTAAAGAGTGAGAACTAACATGAGCACTGGAGTGTGTGATTATAAGTAATGTTCTATCTACAGTCTTATACAGTCATTGTGGTTATAAAACTAGGAGCTACTGAGCAGCTCATAAAATAGCTCAACATTTGCGATCATCACAGGTCCAACACCAGCTTCTCCATGCCAGAGCCTTTAAACACTTCAAAGGTCCAATGTCAAAACTCCACACATGAAATGGGATCCAATTGGCACTGGCACGTCTCTAGATGGTACGGGAAGTTTGCGAGTTTGGCATCTACTTCTTTAAAGGTCCATAATCTTAATGAGGTGGGACGTGACTGGGGCCAGAGCAACCTCAGGATGCCTGGGGATGAGGAGAGAAAGAGAAGCAGTGGAGAGAAATGAGCGTAGCTGCTGTTCATGATATTAACAGCACAAGTTGATAATGTGCATTTGATCAGATGTTCTGGAGCACAAGTTTATGATATGTGACGCATGTTATGTGTAGGCTTTGCTAAAAAGATACGTTTTTATTCTTGTGATGTGTGTATGCACACTGCAACAAGTTGTTTTGTATGACCCTTATCCCAAAATGAAGCCTCTTCTGAAGCTGGCTCACAAGAAAACCTGCATTCAGTTTGCTAAAGACAACCTGTCCAAGAGCATGAATTACTGGAACCATGTCCTGTGGTCTGATGAGACTAAGATAAATTTGATTGGCTTTAGATGGTGTCCAGCATGTGTGGTGATGCCCTGGTGAGGAGTACCAATAAAATTATGATTATGATAATTATGCCTACAGCCAAGCATGGTGGTAGCATCATGGTCTGGTGCTGCATGAGTGCTGCTAGTATTGTGGAGCTGCGGTTCGTTGAGTGAAACATTGATTTCAACATGTACTGTGACTTTCTGAAACTGGGCCGAACAGCAGTTTTCCAACATAATGACGACCCCAAGCACACCGGCAAAATGACAACTGCCTTGCTCAGGGAGTTGATGGTAAGGGTGCGTAGCGTCATGTGTCTAACATCCAGCAGCTCTGTGATGTCATTAAGGAGGAGTGGAAGTTAATCCCAGCAACAACCTGTGCAGCTCTGGTGAATTCCATACCCAGAAGGATTAAGGCAGCACTAGATAACAATGATGTTCACACAAAATATTGACACCTTGGACAATATTTTGACATGTTCACTTAGAGTGTACTTATTTTTGTTGCCAGGTTTTTTTTTTAACAATATTGGCTGTATTGAGGACATATAAAAAAAAAAATGGTTGCTGAAAGTTGAGAGGTGTACTCACTTTTTTGAGATACTGTATGTCTATATATATATATATATATATATATATATATATATATATATATATATATATATATATATATATATATATATATATATATATATATATATATACACACAACTTGAACTTGAACTTCAACCAGACATAAGTTGAATAACATAGAGTCAGGTGTATGAGTAACCAGTTACACCAAGTAGATGTTAATAATTATCACTTTCATATGTAGATTGAAACACAGTCATTTAATGAAACAGAAACAGCTGTGAGAAACAGATCAACTCTGCTACTTAGGTGAGGTTTTGGAAGACATGTCACATGGAATGGAAGAATTTTGTCTGAGAATACTCAGATGTAGAAACAAAGCTAAGCGATGCAACATTGCATGAAAACATAGGAACAGTGGGTACAGAAAAATGGCAGCAAGCCCTCTGAAATTTGAACTGTTTGACTAAAGTGGAAGTCAGTAGGACTAGATGACATGTGCAGACCTGCAGTAACTACAGGGAAATAAAGTTTATCAGTCACACCATGAAGTTATGGGAAAGAGTAGTGGAAGCCAGGCTGAGAGAAGAGGTGACCATCTGTGAGCAACAGTATGGTTTTATTTCGGGGAAGAGCACTACGGACACAATATTTGCTTAGAAAAGTATAGAAAAGGTCAAAAGGAGTTGCATTGTGTGTTTGTGGATTTAGAGAAAGCGTATGACAGGGTGTCGAGAGAGGAGTTGTGGTAATTGTATGTGGAAGTCTGGTGTGTCAGAGAAGTATATGAGGGTGGTGCAGGACATGTATGAGGACAGTGTGACAGTAGTGAAGTGTGCAGTAGGAACGACAGACTGGTTCAGGGTGAAGGTTGGACTGCATCAAGGTTCGGCTCTAAGCCCTTTCCTGTTTGCAGTGGTGATTGACAGGTTGACGGACGAGGTCAGACAGGAGTCTCCGTGGACTATGATATTTACGGATGATATTGTGATTTGTGGTGAGAGTAGGGAGCAGGTTGAGAAGAGCCTGGAGCTGGAGGGAAGGGGAATGAAAGTCACTAGGAGTAAGACAGAGTACATTTACATTTACATACATTTACATTTGCGGCATTTAGCACATGTGTACATGTGTGTGAATGAGAGGGAGGGCAGTGGAGTGGTGCGGTTGCAGGGAGAAGAAGTGGAGAAGGTGAAGGAGTTCAGGTACCTGGGATCAACAGTGCAAAGTAATGTAGAGTGTGTTAGAAAATTGAAGAAAGGAGTGCAGGCAGGATGGAGTGGGTGGAAAAGAGTGGCAGGAGTGATTTGTGATTGCAAGAGTGAAAAGTTTATAGGACTGTTTTGAGACAGTGGCATTGATTAAAAGACAGCAGAGCTGGAGGTAGCAGAGCTGAAGATGTTGAGGTTTTTGTTGGGAGTGACGATTATGGACAGACCTAGAAACAAGTTTATTAGAGGGACAGCGCATGTAGGATGTTTTGAAGACAAGGGATAAGGCGTGATTGAGATGGTTTGGACATGTGCAGGGGAGGGACATGGGGTATATCGGTAAGAGAATGCTGAGGATGGAGCTGCCAGGAAGGAGGAAAAGAGGAAGGCCAAGGAGGAGGTTAATGGATGTGGTGAGGGAAGACATGCAGGAAGTTGGTTTGAAAGAGGCAGGCGTAGAGGACAGGGGGCATGAAGACGGATGATTTGCTGTGGCGACCCCTAATAGGAGAACCCCCTAAAAATAAGAAGATACATATTAAGGTGTATATTAAGAGAAATTAATGTGTAGCAGCATGAATGGAATTTGTAGCACAGGTGGCAGAAAAAGTCAAACTACAATAATAATTATAAAAGTTATTGTAAATGTAACAAATTATTATTATTTTACTGAGATTATTGCACATAGTTGCCCAAGGTATCAACAATATATTTATTTGTATGGTATAATATATATGAATATAACATATAAATATAACTATATCAACATTATCTATAACATATTGCATCTATATCGTGGCTGTTTAACCCTCAGTGGAAGAAGTTATAGTTTCATGGCCGCAGGCAGAAATGATCTCCTGTGTCGAGCTGTGGTGCATCGTGGTTGTATGAGGCTGTCACTGTATGTACTCCTTAGACTGACCACTGTTTTATGTAGTGGATGGTGGAAGTTTTCCAAGATGGAATGTACTTTGGACAGCAGTCTCTCCTCAGACACTATTGTCAGAAAGTCCAGTTCCTTCCCAACAACATCGCTGGCCTTCCGGATCAGTTTTGTTGAGTATGTGAGAGTCTGCCACTCTCAGCCTGCTTCCCCAGCATACCACAGCATACAGGAGAGCACTTGCCACAACAGTCTCAAGAAACATTCTCAGCATTGTCCTGCAGATGTTGATGGACCTCAGCCTCCTCACAAAATAGAGGTGGCTCTGGCCCCTCCTGTAGAGTACCTCAGTTTTCTTAGTCCATTCTAGTTTATTGTTTATGTAAACCCCCAGGTATTTGTAATTCTCCACCCTCTCCACACCAACACCACAAATGAGTCACAGGTGCTTTTCTCTTTCTTAGGTTCACAACCAGCTACTTTGTATTGGCCAAAACAAGTTATAGAAAGTTGTCCTCACACCATGTGACAAAATTCTCCACTACTGTCCTGTACTCCTTCTCATCACTATCACCAATACATTACACTACTGAAGGGTTATCTGAAAATTTTCTGAACCTTCATTCCTTTCATCATTTCAAGTGGTACACATGGCTGTTCTGCAACTTGTTTGACATTTCTTGTGCAAACTTTAATGTAAACTGGCTCTAAATTATGGCATATTATGACTCTAATAGCATTTTATTAATCTGAGGCATGGCAGATAGGTGGCAGCAAAAACAATGACGATCTGAGTTCAGTGGGTTTAAGATGGAGACATGGATGAATCCCTCAATTAAAAGATCGGTATGTGTATCAGCCTGACCAGATGAAATAAAGGAAAAGGCTTGCATTAATCACATGAAGTATTTGCAGGCTCTTTATTTCCAGATTTGTGCAGTTTACTAAGGAGCAAATCTAGAACTTACATAACCTCATAACAAGGAACTAAAGCAGACAAAGAGTAAACGAATCTCAGCCAACCATGCCCAAAGATAATAAGAGATATTTGTTCTTGTTGAAAATGCTTGAATATGGCAAATAATGATATGGCTGTCAAAATGATATCTTTTAATAAGTACATTTATGTATTTGTTAATAAATAAATATAATTATACTGTTATTACAAATAATAATAATAATAGTGTATTACAGTGTATAATTAGAACAAATAACCAATATAATTACTCAAACAGTGAGCTATTAAGTAGCATTCGTTAACTTTTTTGTCTGGGTGTAGAGAGTATAAGAAGCTACAGTAGATGCACAACCTATACCTTGCTGTTATGGGGGGTGGGGGTCCTTTATAATCTGATACACATGTTTATATACAGTAAACTAGGAGTGCTTCTATGGAAAAAAATTTTAAAACAATATGAAATTGTCTAAAAGTGTGTATATTTTTCAAGATATAGCAATAAATAGTAGTACTTAATACTTGCTATTTTTTTCGATGGAATTGCTATTGATAAAAATAATCAACAATAGCAAGTAAGTCAACAATAGCACTCAGTAAGGTGCACATTTACAGATCTTACAACGTTTTACTAGACAGTACTATAGACAACCAAACCAGAAGGGAAGAAGAAGCATAATAATAATAATAATAATAATAATAATAATAATAATAATAATAATAATAATAATAATAAAAATGATAATGATGATGATGATGATGATAATAAGAAGAAGTAGAATATTTTGCCTACACACCTTCAGTGCTTTTCCCTAAAACTAAATGTAACAAATAGTGTTGATGATTTCATTCACACACAAACACACCTAGTAGTTAATAATTGATGGACTTAAGTGTTATTTGTAACAGTAATTCAATAAGAATTGGTGTGGAGATTTATAAGCATATTAGGCTTCCTTTTTAATAAATATTTTCTGGCTGATTGATCTAGATATGATCCTGGGTATTTTGCTATCTTAAATAGCTTTATAACAATAATTTTATTTTACATCACAACATGCATAAATCTATCTAAAAAAAAAGAAAAAGATTGTCAAACCTGTTAGGGATTTTTGTGCACACCTTTTACAGTGTGAGGGGAAAATATTATTTACTTTTCTGTTATTTATATATTGCTTTTTTTTTTTGTTACATTTACACAAATGCACAAGTCTTTTGACTTTGTGTTAATAAATATGGACATGAATGTATGTACTCAAAAGCATTAGAAAAATAAAAAAAATGTATTTAGACAGTATTTGGAAGTTACAGCTTCACCACATCTACATTAAAAAGTTTTTTTTAGGACTGTGGTTCAATAATGACCCATTCCTCTTTGCAGATAGAGCGCAATTCACTAATTTTATGACGTCGCCAACATAAAATCACAATATCAATTTCCAGTGGGATTTTTGTTAAGTTTGCCAGGCCATACAAGTCTTAATAATCATTTCGGCTGTATATTTGGAGAGGTTGTTTTGTTGATACATCTGTCTTCTTCTTAGATTCAGTTTTTTGGATTATGAGGTTCAATTAGCATCTTGAACATCAGTTAAACATCTTGAATGTCATTTAACATGCATGAACATTGTTCTAATCATGATGCTCCCACCTTTGTATTTCACTGTGGGTATGGTGATTCTGACACATTTATTTCACCAAACAAGCTGAATTGTTCCTAGAGTTCTTTTTTTTTTTGGTCTGACCAGAATATATTGTACCAACAACAACAAAAAAAAAACTTTCAAACATGCAGAGGAGTTTTATGTGGGGTTTAGAAATGAAGATGATTGCTGTCTATTGCTTATTGTTCTCTATTTAATTGTTGTTTTGGCTGCGTTCAGGTTACCCAGTGACTCTTTTAAAGCAACTGCTGGCTTCAAATAGCAATACTCGAATTTATTTTCTGCTTTAAAATTTCAAGGGTTTCATTTTATTGCCACATTGTCACATCACACTGCACAAATTGGCCTGCTCTATTTAAAGTATTTTAAATGTACCTTTGTACCATGGTTCAACATCATTTCCCGACTAAATACATGACACTATGTGCAGGGCACAACTGAAACTCTTTAATGAAGGTAAAATAATTTGTAGATTGTATATATAAAATGACCTATGAACATGTTGCTTCTGGCAGCAGTGTCTGATGCTCAGTCTTTTTCTCAGTCCCTTTAGTGTTTAATGGAGTGGGTGGGATGACTTCTTTATAATCACTGACACTTTTGCCAGCATTCTCATATTTACCTCCCAGGATTGTACAATTTTTTCTTATGATCTTGTCCAGTTTGTTAGTGTCTTTAACTGATATTTTGCTCCCCCCTGGGCACAGCAGCATATAAAATGGTACTTAACAAAACCAGAATCAGAGCACTTGAACCTTCATTCCTTCATCCTCACCAGGAAATTAAAAACAACAAGACTTGGCTTTGGTCCTTCTTGTACAGCCTGTGTATGTAATATGCAAAATTATGCATATGTAATATACAAAAAAACAACAACAGAAAACTACAATAGCAAAAAAAATTTAAAAATTCGTATATGAGTAGATTTGTGTCTATTTTTTATATATCAAACATTCAACAAAATACCTACTGTATACTATATATTCTTTGGATCTGTGGAGAAAACAGGATTAACCAGAAAAAACCTGGTATTTAAACCCCCAACCTCATGTGTGTGAAGCAAATATGCTTACCACCACTGCTGATTTATATATTTTTTGACATGAGAAGGTTGTTAAGTACAATTCTTTTTGCACAGCTCCTAACAAATCTGCTCATTCAGCCTTTAAGTGCAAAACTATTTCCTACTTTGCAAAATATTTTCTCTTGTCAGCCAATAGGCGGCAGCATCGTCTCGTGTTTACCCTGTAGTGCTCGTTACATTTCTATAAAATAAATCGCATTTGTATTTATTTTCACTTCAGTCTGGAACAAATCTTTGGACTTTTAAAAGAGACCGCATAAGTTTATACTTATACTTATGGACAACGACTTTTCCATCTGTTGCTTTCTAAACAATACAAACAACACACATAAACAGCTTTAAAAAAGAAGAAGAAAATAAATATAAACAAAAACAGTGAGCAAGCATGTTTCCAGAAAACTTCTGCATGGCGGTGCTGGTTTCCAGAAAGCTCCAGACCAGTGCCTTCGCTGGGGTTCTTCACTTTCACTCAAGTAGAAGTGCATAGTGTGGGCAGTACACACAAACACACGCACGCGCGCGCACTCTCACACACACGCGCGAGCGCGCACAAGTGATGGAAGACTGAACAGGGGATATCGCCTGTTGCTCGTGCTGTCAGGATGTTACACAGGGACCCTCCTGCTGCTTATCACTAAAGCTGACATGCAGCTGATAAACTCTGGCATTGCAGACCGTGCATTTGTTTCAGCTCTGGTGGGAAAACGCAAAGCAAAGGAAATGGACGCTGCACGCACGAACACACAAGGGCTCGCGCCATAAAGTGCTGTTCGGATACCGGACACTGAAGCTTCATGAAAGGGAGATTTTTTTGTCTTACATGTAAATGCTTAGTACCAGAATCATGTACTAAGTGGAGGCATTTTTCTTTTTCTTTTTTTTCCTGCGCTAATGTCTTGTTTTTTCGGGAATAGTCTCCGGTTATTGGCGCGTGGACTTTTTGGATGCTGAAGCGGAAAGCATGGCGAGCGATCTGAAACCACGGCTTTGCTGCATGAACAAAAGTGAGAATGGCTACGGCTTTCATTTGCACGGAGAGAAGGGAAAAACTGGACAGTACATCCGCAAAGTGGAGCCTGATTCTCCTGCAGAGGAGTCGGGACTGCGCGCGGGGGACCGAGTGGTGGAGGTGAACGGGGAAAATGTTGAGCGAGAAACCCACCAGCAAGTAAGCAGCCTGGTCTCTCTTTCACACACACACACACACACACACACACACACACACACGAACGCACGCACGCACACACGCTCTCACACACGCACCGCACGCACGCACGCATCCCATCTAATTTTTAATAAGAACTGAATAACCCCTGTTTTATGTAGCGCTCCTTCTATATAAACACTTGTTCTGTTATGTAAACAACTGAGATGTGCATTGTTTCATATTGTATATTTCATCCTTTTAAATGCACAAACCTATGCAAATTCATGCAATCCATTTTTAAATGTGTATATTACCAAAAAATCCTGTATGCATCCATAAAACTGTTCATGTATACTTTTCCCAGCTCTTGTTGGTTACCATAAAACTACTTCTATACCCGCATTCCAGTTTGTGGTTTGGCTTGGCCGTTGTGAACGAGTAGTCAACAAAGCGCATGTCCAAAAAAAACAAAACAAAAACAAAAACAAACAATTCTGTGCCAGAACAACACAAGTTTCTGGAGAGATCTGTATAGTGAAAAGTTTCTCAAAATACAATTGCGTGAGCTCAGCTGTACTTTACTGCTTAAAAAGTGCTAAATTATAAAGACTTGTGTAGTGATTCCTTTTTAAAAACAGTAAGCGTTACCTACATTGTTTTGGTATGTTTAAAACATATTTAAAGGCTATTGAAATGTGCACAACTTTACCGGAAAACTGTATTGTTATGATTTCTTTCATGAACTAACTTTAACTTCATTTCATTCATCTTCAGTAACAGCTTTATCCTAGTCAGGGTTGTGGTGAATAAAGGAATACTGGGCTGGAATGCTGGAATCCACCTTGCATGGGACATCATTCCCTCTCAGGGCTCCTTGCACACCTTCATATCTAGGTGCGACTATAACAGCCAATCTGTCCACTCTGATGTTTTGGTGGTGGGAGGAAAATAGAGACACAGCCATGTGGAGTGCAGGCACACAGACAGTCATCTAAGGTGAAGTTCGAAGCTCAGACCCTGGAGCTGGGATAGGGCAGTGTTGTGCAGTCTATGCCTTGATGAGTTTTTTTGTCGTGGTGCAGGGGGGACCCACACAAAATTAGGCTGATGGTCTTATCATTGATGAATCATTGAGGCATGGATTCTACAAGACCTGATTCCAAAGATGTTTAGCGGAATCAAAAACTAAAACGTTAGCGCAGGATTTTTAAAGTCTTGCAGCAGTCTAGCAAGGTGGAACCTCCATAGACTGCAATTGTTTCTCTGGCACATCTCAAAGATCGACTTAGATCTGGAGAAAATGGAAGCCGAGTCAGTTTGAGCTCTACGTTATGTCTCCTAAACCATTTCTGTAGTGCTGTAGGGTGTATTATCCTGCTAAATGAAGCCACATATGTAAGGGAATATGGTTACCATAAGGGAATGCATTTGACTGGCAACAATGTTAAGGTGGGTACCACATGTCAAAGTAACCTCTCCATGCTCCACATGAATAGCCGTGGGCACCTGGGATGGGTTCAGCAGTGCACTGCTTTGCTGGTTCACCCTTTATCCTTTCTATTATTATTTTTTGGAGATGCTCTGACCCATCACATAGTGTTTTGAAGGTGCTCTGACCTAGTCTTGTAACCCCTGCCATTGTTGCTCAGATTCTTATGCTTGATTATTTTTCCTTTTTCCTTACATGCTATGAAGTGTTTGCTGGCAAGTATATCCTACATTATGAGATGTGCCAAAGATAATCTAGATAATCAATGTTATACACTTTATCTGTTGGCCTTTAATATTATAGGTATGATAGGTGTATAATACTGTTGGATAACTGCAATGACATAATGTATGCGGTTAGGGCTGGTTAATATGGGTCACAGTCCACTTTACTTTTCCTTCTCTAATAACAGTTTATGAAATATTTCTATTAAAAGTTTCAAAGCAGATCAGATTGTATGCATTGTGATGCATAATGCATATCATAGAAAAGGCCTTGTGTATCGGTGGGGTATTCACATCCCAAATGTGACCCTACTGAAATATGACTTAAGTTCAGTTCCAAGCACAAGATGTCCAGCTCAGAACAACATCCTTAATCATGCTAACTGCTGCTTAAGTACAATGGTACGGGATGTCTGGCTGTCTCTAGCTGGCACTTGAAAGCGCTGCATGTGTGTCTGTTCTTCATCACTGGCTCAATATGACAATGCAGTTTGAGGGTTTGCATGCCATTTAGAGGCAGACTAGAGGACTGATGCTTTGATGATGGTCCATTTTCGAGAGGCCTCTTCTAGAAATAATGCAGCTCCAATCAGTGATGACTGCAATTGTTGTAATATGCGGGCCAGGTTTTAGTACTAAAAAAGAATATTAATTGCTTTGACACAAACATATGAGTGGTGCATATTTTTGTAGCCTTTACATCTAATATAAAATTGGATGAATTAATTCATTTATTCATTCATTTTAGTAACTGCTTTTCCTGACCAGGGAGCAGGAAACCTTGGTTCCCCCCCCTCCAGAGGACTTCAGTCAATCACAGATTAATATTAAGTTTCAAAAATTATGATGAGTCGCCATATTTCATTCTGCTGAAACTGAACAATAGACCTGGAAGTTAATCACAAAAAGAAAGAAGAAATCTCAGTCTTCTTATAGGACAGCGAGCAGTTTTTACATTTCCGTGGTTTATGTGATGCTTTATTTTGGTTCTCAGGTGGTGCAGAGGATCAAGGCAATCGAGCACGAAACCAGGCTGCTGGTAGTGGACCGTAAGACAGATGAGTACCTGCGCAGTCTGCGTCTCACCTGCACAGAAGACATGGCTGTGCGAGTCAGTCCATCAGCATCTTCCTCCTCCCCTCCCCCGATCCCCAGCAAGCGAGAAAACAACTCGGTGTCTAAATTGCCAACGGGTCGTGAGATATCCAAACCCAGCAGGAGGTCCCCATCACGGGCTACCAGAAAGGTACATGGTGTTACAGATTTTATCTCTATACAAAAAAACTTCAAATGTTGATGGGCGATTTGTGGAGTACATAAGTGCTAAATTTTCTTTTTCCCTTCCTTTTTTTGCTTTTTAAAATGGGAGTTGCCTAGTGTATAGAATAAAAAAAAACATAGTGTCTAGAAATTATAAATTTTTTTCTTCAAAACTTGTGCTATGTAAATCATTGTGCTAGTAAGGCATTAAATATCTACTGCCTGAATTTATGAGCTGAACTTTCACATGGTACTGATGATATTTATACAGCATGGCAAGATCTTCTTAAATTTTAAATGACTCAGTAATCATGACTGAGCCATGGTGATATTTGAATATAGGTCACCTCTCCCAGGTAGCCAGAGCTGCTTTGTGACATGACAGTTAACTCTTACGACTGCATTACAGAAGGATATCAGTGGATATTCTTACTCTTTAAACAAGAGCATACCATTGAGTCTGCATCTTCTAAAATAACAGCAGTCCCTAACCTATTGGGACAGCTCTCTGAAACATTTTATATATTACCATATCACTACAAACAAGTCCTGGACTACAATCTGACAACTGACCTACATGGCTGCATCCTGCCTGGGTTCAGAGGTTAAATGCTGCAGAGAAGGTTTAAGGAATTCTCATATGCTAACACTTTGACCTTTACCATTGCGGAGTAAAATAATCGTATTCCTGATAAGCTACGATATGGACTGGTCTCATTACATATTCACCTTTTCATTAGGTTGTCTTTCTGCAGTCCTAAATATATCCTATACCTGTTTCTGAATCTGACCATTCTGTCCACGGTGACAAGCCACAAATCAACAATATCTCTTCTTCTGCCGTTCGTTAATACACCTGTACCCCATCTGCCGTAACTACTTACTGTATCTTTAACCACTGGGCTCTAATTAATATGTATTGTTTTGCAAAGGCATAAATATGTTAAGTAGGAAAAAACTTTAAAACCCCTGTGTATAAATGCTGTAAACATTTTTATATTGCAACAGATGCTTCAAATCTTCATAGATAACATCTTTTGTCCATCCTCAGCTAGCACTGTTTGTTTAAGAAGCTGCATATCACAGACCAGGACTTTTCAGATATATATACACTATATTTCAAAAAGTATTTACAAAAATCACCTGACATTATTACATCAGTACATGCCTTTCGTAATACCCTTGTGGCTGATGAACATAAATATCCATAAGCACACTCCAAAATCTAGTGGAACATCTTCCCAGAAGAGAAGAGGGAATTATATGAACAAATTGGGACTAAATGTGGAATGCAATGTTAAAAAATCACACACCATACTTATGACCAGATGACCCAATACTTTTAGAAATATAGTGTATATAGTATTGCAGGCCAACCATCAACAAACTTTATAATTTTTCTCTATTTACTGTTGCACCTCAGTTTTACATATGAGAAGTATTTCTGTAAAAGCTACTCAGGAGATATGACAGTGCATTATCTCTCTGTACATATCTATCTCTATATCTAAGGAATCAATTTAGGACAAGAGTTAAGAATCCACTGCAAAGCTGGATTTTTGCTTAATGGTTGTCAGGCCATTAAACACAGTGAGTAGAGAAGAATACAGTAGTGTTGAAATGTAAGGAGCAAAGCATACTGTGCTGTTAAAAGGGTCAACACGAGAGTGGTACCAATTTGAAGTTGATTAAGTTTCTTTTCGGCTTCTCCCGTTAGGGGTCGCCACAGCGGATCCTCCGCACGTTTGATTTGGCACATGTTTTACGCTGGATGCCCTTCCTAACGCAACCCTCCCCAATTTATCCGGGCTTGGGACCGGCACTAAGAGTGGCTGGGGATGGTTCCCTGACCGGGAATCGAACCCGGGGCGCAGCGGTGGGAGCGCTGCATCTTAACCACTAGACCACCAGGGGACCTACCAATTTGAAGTTGATTATTTTACTAAAATAGCATGCATTGGAGTTTTTTAGTACTCTTTTACAACAAACATTACTAATTGCTCATTTATTCCATTAGTTAAAGTTTGTACACCCTTTTACATTTTTAGTTATGTTGTGAATCATCTGTTCAAAAGTAATTCCTGTTCCCAGATTTTTCCCAGATATAAACATTCATTTTTCCCCACAATATCTCTTTTCTTTTAATTATCAAGTTAATAAGATAAAACAGCATCAGATTCTTGACTGCATATAGTAAAGTACCACTTTCTTATTATAGATTCATTTATGGTCAGTTCAGGAAGTATTATATAAAACCTCATGTCTGGAAACAGCTAAAAAAAATTGTCTTCCTCTATCTGATACGAAGGATCACTTCTAAACACAGCCAAAATAGTTGTGCATGTGCAACACAGTTTAACTCAAACCATAGTTTTGCCAGAGAGAATGGATTAGCAGGACAAAGGCCGCCAAGTCGAATCAACTTCAACTGGTATGCTCCACGTGGTTTTGGTGAGAGGCAGGGAGGACTTTTTATATGGACCAGGACTATTACACTAATTCATTTGTGATGTGACTATGCTTTCAGAGATTATCTGCCAGTAATATCAGAATGAAAAGTTACATTGAATCCTAACATACAGAACTGTTGTGCCAATTCAGGTAGTTTAATGCAAAAGTTGTTTTCCAGTGCACATAACTTAAGTTCTTGTACCGACAGGAAGATATATACATTTTAGTGTGGAAAACATTTAAGCTTTAATGTTCAGGGCCTCTTGAGTCAGAGAAGAGGAGACCATTGGGAGGGATTAAATGTAAAGTATTTTCATCTGCAAGACTATATAAATTCAACATGCACATTGTTTTACAGTGAGCATTGGAGCCATAGTTGGTTCCACTTGCATTGGTGGTTATAAACCAGTCGTAAAGCACAGCAGAGGTCTCGGTCCAAGCGCAATAAAACTACCACTAATGATCAAAATCCTTGACCAAAAAAGACTCCTATTCTGTGCTTTTGAACTCACACTGCATCATTAGAGCTTTTACAGTACACTGATTTTATTGTGAATAAAAAAATTTTTGTATAAAGGAAGTCATGGAGGAAATCTAGGCCACAGTGAATCGCTCTGATGATGGACGCTTGTCTTTTTGAACAAAGCTGTTGGGAAGATCTTGTGGAAGTAGTGCCAGGCCCCCTCAGTTTGGGACTCTGTGTCCCTTGGAAGAACATCAGTCTCATCCTGTGAGCATTGGCTGTGTTCCACTAGTCATTTTACAGAGAGAGTTAAAAATGATATCCTCAGTTGGGTTCAGACCTACTCAGGTGGGATTTATTGGTCCATTTCAATATTACTTCAGGATAATTTTTAAGAGCTTCATGATGCTTAAGACAATGTTAAAAAATGTATGCTGGCTAATCGTTGCCATGGTTGCTGGACTCATTCTGTTACTGAGCATTCCAGCACTTCCTGTCTTAGAGAGGGATTGGAGCTTGAGGCCCCAAAGTGCACACTAGTTATTGAATGACATTGGCTCCAATGGAAGCTAACAAAGCAACATTGGCCGAGCTGATTTGGAGTGTATGTATCTGTAAGTCTGTGTGTGTGTGTGTGTGTGTGTGTGTGTGTGTGTGTGTGTGTGTGTGTGTGTGTGTGTGCGTGTGCGTGTGTGTGTGCTCACACACTGCCTGTGGCCTCATGACTAGTTTGCCTGTCAGTAAGGGAGAATAGATATATGACACCACCATTCCACTGTGGGTTATTTCCTTTCTGTCGCATTCTTTCACTGTTTATTCTCCTGCTGATTTGTGAGTGGGTTTATTGAACTAAAAAGTGTGTTCTGTGTTTTAGAAAACCAATGTCCTATTTTGGCGAAAATGTACAATACAACCATATAATGTGCACAAAATATGAAATTACATTTTGACAATTCTTTTTGCACCACTTTTGAGACCAAGCAATATGAACATAATATTTGTATTTATTGGGTTGGAGCAGTAATTTTATTTCCCACTTATCAAGAAATTATACAAATGTGTGAATTGGCTAGTCCAAATTACACATAGGTGTGAAAGAGTAGTGAGAATGTGTGTGTGAATGGGGTCCTGGCTACAGTGAGTTACTATGAGTGTGATTTTCTTAGTTCTTAGAGCTTAGTAAAATAAATTAGGTGAAATGTATTTGTTTTTTTAAGTAAATGGTAAACTAGGTACATCTTCTGACTTCTTCATAACTCTAAACTGAATTTGACCTAATGCTTGGTGTGCTTGAGGAGGTGTTTTCTCAACAGCAATCTTTTTGTTCGAACCCTGGCCACTTTCTCAGTCTTCTGTCCTCTGACTGGCTGCATGCAGCGTAGCCCTGTGCCGCTTTGGCCCCTTGAGTCTCTGTTTGAGTGTTGAGTGTCACTTTCTCACCATACGGAACAGCACAACCCATTCTTATGGTCTGTCACATGACACGTGAAATGACACGTCAAACCTACACACACTCACCCTGTTCCAGGCAGCAGGTGCTTTCCCTACATTAGATTATCTCTAATTATTGAGGCTTCTTTAGTGTGAAGGAGCAGCAGGTGGAGGAAGGCTGATCTATTACATGAACCCTAAACACTGAAGACTTCTTATCCAAAAAATTACATTTAAGTCAATCCCAGCATAAAAAGATACAAATACGCTTAAGATTTCTTTTTACCAGTTGACCAGCAACAAATAAAAAAAAAACATTAAAGTTGCATAAACCATGACCAAATCTACCTGGTAACAATTCACCAAAAGAGTAAACATCTAGGTAACCATGCTGTTTTAGGCTGTTTTCATAATTAGTGTTCTGGAGCTATTTGAAGAACCGATTCTTGAGAATTTGAACTGGAATTACTTGAGATACAAGTGTCAGCTGAGCATAATGTAAAGCATGTATGCATGCCTCACCAATGAATAAGTACATATATAGTTATATACTATGTGGATAAAAGAATTCAGCCACATGTCTTTTCCAGCTATATGTGCTTCTTCTCAAACTGTCCCCACAGAGATTAAAACTTGTGAACAATAATTGTATATCTTTGGATGTGGTACCATTACATGTTCCCCTCACTTGAACTAGGAGACCCAAACCTGTTTCAGCATGACAGTGTACCTCTGCACAAAGCGAGTTTAATAAAGATATGGTTTACATAGTGTTTACATGGAGTGGAAGATCGTAAATGATCCTGTGGTTGAGCTCTGACCTCATTCATATTGAACACATTTGGGATGAATCGTAATGCTGACTGGACCCCGGGTACATCACTACCTGGCTTTACTAACACACTTGTGGCTAAATGAGTACAAATCCCCACAGGTACTCTCCAAAATCTAGCAGAACATCTTTCCAGAGGAGTGTAGGTTATTATAACAGGAAATGGGGATTCAATTCAAATCATTTTAATTTGTATAGCGATTTTAACAATGAACATTGTCTCAAAGCAGCTATACACAGATAATGTGGTGATAAAAACGAATAAGATGTTCTTTATAAGTGTAAGTTTGTCCCTGATGAGAAATCCAGTGGCGACTGTGGCATGGAAAAACTCCCCGAGATGGCATAAGGAAGAAACCTTGAGAGGAACCAGACTCAAGAGGGAACCCAAACTCATCTGGGTATAAATATGGAATACGATGTTCAAAAACCACATATGGAGTCATATGGTCAGGTGTCCACAAATTGTTTCCATATAGTGTATGTCTGATTACAGTTTGGGTCATAAACGCTATATGTACCTTTTATATCCTAATAATAAGTGACAATAAGCTTAGACTTTTTTTTTCCAAACATGACCTTTACAAAAATTGTTATGCTTGTATGAATGGATAGTTATTTAGTCAGTGTGTTTACTACACAATAGTTACTATTATATATTGTTATTGATCAAAGTGAACCAAAGTTAGATGAAAGTTTAAGTAAAAACAAACCTGACAGTTAGAGCTCAGAGGTAAAAAAAAATAAAGAGAGAAGATATGGACTAGACATGTCTCTTGAATTCCTAGCTGCATTTGGTTGTATGATGTGAACTGGATGTTTGGATTGTTGTGGTGGCGTGACTTTCCACTGGCAACTTTGTTGAGGTTTGATTTTTTTTTTCCCCAGCTGGTCCAGCTGTCAATTTTTGTGCACTACCTTGTTTGCTTTAACTCTGATCTTTCTTCTTTTTGTTCTCTGATGAAAAACCCTGAAGTATTGCATTTGCACCACAGAAAAGTTTCTAGTTGTACCTGGAGACTGTTTTGATGGTTGTACTATCTGAAGATAATTGCAGTGAAAGCTTTGGTCATGTGCATCAGACATCAGAAAGAAAAAGGCTTACCCACAGTCAGTTTTCATCTCATCCTGATGATTCTCTCTTCACAGTCCAAAAATACAGTTGTAGTTCTCTGCAGTCAGTAGATAATACATTTTGTTTTTCACGAACAGCAGCAGGCAAACAACCTTGTTAATGCATGCCAGCAAATAAATAGCATGTATTGTTGTTTTAATGAGTCTGCCTGAGGAGTTGTGATGAAGCAGTATTTGGGCTGCTACAGATTCCTGTGTTTGACAACCCGTCATGCACTCATGACAGTGATGTCATTCGGGAAAAATGGCATGTGACCCGCTTATTCTTTGTGAACATCTGATCAACAGCTTTAAATTACATCCACAGGACAGCTTGTAGTAAGTAATAATCCCAGCAAAAATAATTTTTGTTTGGGACTGGACAGCATACTGACAGCACTTTTGTCATTTTCTCATCTTTCAAAATACAACCTAGTTTATTAAGTTTGCTCTTTGCTCTGCTATCTGAAATAAATTTACCATTAAGGAATGGATTTGATCTGATTTATGATTTTGAGTAAAATTTCCAGTGTGTCCAGTCATATGGGTTTTTTTTTTCCTGGAAACATAAATGACTAAAAATGGTAGCTCTCATAATGTAATAATACATGACTAAGGAAAGGATACAATTATATAATTACTTTATTATAACAAAGTTTAAAATGTAACACTGTTCACTAATGCCCTTGTGGCTTAATGAGCATAAATCTCCACAACTACACTCCAAAATCTAGTAGAGGTTATTATAAAAGCAAACAGGTACTAAATTTAGAATGGGATGTTCAAAAGCACATAATCTTATGGTGAGCTTCATATAGCTTTATTTTGCTATCCTGTTTGCATTGTTATTTTAAATAAACTTTTGCTATGTTCTTTATAACAAATAAAATTATTCACATAGGGTTTTTGAGTGGCACAGCAAAAAAATAACATTGACCCTTTCCCTGGGAGGTCATCTTGATTACACATCCAAGTGAAATAGCATGAGTAGCATTTCAAAAAGGTGGCTTCATGGGTCTCAGAGAAAGCATGTGCTAGACATCACCCTGGATTTTTATGGAGAGAACTGGTTGGCTGGTTGGAGCTGATGGCCAAATTAGGGGGAAAAAGGGGAAGATTCCTTTCAAATGGATTTGAATTTTAGTATTAATCGTAGTCTGAGTACTACACATTATATTCATTCCTCTTCTTTCTTGTCTTATTTCATTTCCAAGTGTAGGCCTTCAAAGTATTGGTTTTGTGCATGCTCTCCTACACCCACACTTGACCCCTCTCACTCACATGCACACATCTGGTCTGTGCTGTATAGGACTGAGGAGGTGTTGGGAGCAAGCCCTGTAAGAGAACTTATGCATTAACACACAATTTTGTGCTGAGAGTTTTAAAGAATATTCTCAAGATCTGGAGACATTTGCTGAAGCGTGTTTTGTTAGATTTGCTAAATTCTCTTAAAGCTTAAGACTGTAAAGAGTCCTTATCCTTCACAGTTCACCTCCACACATCTGTGTAAACAAAGTTGTGTCTTTGTGCTGATCTAAACATGCCTCATATACAAAGGTGAGGTCATTGAACCTGTGTTGTATCTGAAATTGTCTAGAACTAACATGACCTTGTTGATGCTCAGGGCAGCCTCTAGACATGTTACCACTTACCATTCACTAACACACATGCACAATTTCATTCTATTACATGATGTTATGGCTTTAAAAGAACTTTGATGTAGGTGATAAAAGTAACAGAGCACATTTACAACCCAGTTTAATAAGCTAATAATAAATGCTCTGTAACGGCACAGTCCTGCGGCCAATGTTCTCCAAATTAATCATGACAAGGAAGTGAAGAAAACATTCCCTAAAAAAGATCATTTTACTTGAATTATTTTTATTTGTATCAATTTGAACTATTACAATTGCTAGTTTGTTTGCTAATCACTGACTGACTATCAAAACTAGCAGAAAGACAAAAGCTGTTATTTTTGCTGCAAATAAAATGGTCTATCTAGTTTTGCACATGCAGTCAGCATGCTTTGTGCTGGTCTAAACTGATTTGTCATAAACAAAATTAGTGTTTAGTCTAGTTTTTTGCAGAGCATTTGTAAAGTGGCTGCTGACCAGCCCTTCTGCCTATTTTAGCCACAAGAATGTCAAGATTTTCTTCTTTTTACGACAAATCCTTGAAGTTGGACATAAAACGCTAATGAATCCATAGTGCTAGCGTTAGCTGCTAACCAGGAAGTGGCTAGCGGCTATCGCTAGGGCTATGGAATCTAGTGTTTTCATGCATGTGCAAAACAAATCTTATTTCAGGTACGGCGCTAACTAGTTTCTTTTTATACCGCTGGCATTACTGTGTATTATCAAGTTTAATAATAATAAAAAAAATCACTCAAAGTGCGAGGTGGAGACTAAACAAACTGCCACTTAATACGTCCATGAGGGAACTCAGAAATGTTCCGCACGTAATACTGATTGCATTCGGTACACGTGTACCAAACTGAAAGCTCTGTATTGTAAACTTTCGGTATGAATACATCTACCGTTACAGCCCTAATATGTGTTTTATGTAGTGGTGTAATGTTCTGACACTTATCAAAAATATCTATAAATAAAATAAAAAAATCTATGTTACATTGTAATATTCGATTCTTTAAAATATATAAGTCTCTGATGGAAATTAGAAAAAAAAAGTGTTTTTTTATTTAAGTCTAATTGTTCTTCCTTCTATATTCAGTATATAACAAAAAACTAAGAAATCTCTTACATTTCCAGTATTTTTCATTTATTATATCATCTTGTTCTGAAGCAGGAGAGACTACAAGGAAAACTGGCATATTGAGGCTGCAAGAAAAAAAATCCCTCAGTCAAATAAGTTGTTTATTTTAGTAATGTTCCTAACATTGTCCTTCAGCATATTCAGCTTCTCATCCATCATGTGATAATGTTAAGAACATGCATAGAGTGTCAGGAGAGCCAGCACCATGTGTACAACAGTAGTGACTTCCACAGCCAGTGGTTTTCAGTGCAGTCTGTGAAACAGAAGTTGCTGTAGTTTGATTCCAGATTAAACAGTTTTCCACATATTTAGGGAGTCAACACGGAGCACAGAAGTAATGAGAACCATTGGAGTAAAAATATTAATGCAAACGTCAACAGTGTGGTAACCATCCTATTATTCACCAAGGTTAGATAACTGTGACACCATAAGAATCCAATATGGAACTTATTGTGTGCAAAGAAAATGCTTCTTAGATCTGATTTAAGGTTCAGGGTAACGTTTTATAAAGGTTATTTATGATTTTATATATTTTTGACAAATATATGTGTGTGTCTGTGTCTGTGTCTGAAGCCCTGCCATATAAACATGACAGTAAATACTGTATGAACCAGTTCATATCTTTGAACAATGCATCATTCTAAACAGTCATTGAGCCTGAATCATTTCTCACGCACTACTTATGTGGCTATGTCTGTTGTTGTTGTTGTTGTTCACAACTTCTTCGAATTATTTTTCCTCCTGCCATGTGTTTCCCATCTCAGCACTGCTTGAGAAATATTAAGATGCCTGCTAATCAGGCCTTGTTTTTGTTTTTAATTGTTGTACACTCTGCACTGCATTGGCTTTATGTTTTGCAGCTGGATTTGTATGTTAATAAGAGAAAGATATATTTTGCTAATATGTTTGGGAGGTATAATGCAGCACTTCATAGTGTCATGATATTACTTTAAATTTTCATATTGCATAATGAAGAGAACCCTGCAAATACAGATGTGCCAGTAAGATGAAGACCTTGTAAATGTTGAATCATATTATTACAGATGTCTAAAGACTAATTGTGTTTGTGGAATATTTTATAATGTTCCTTGTTTGACCTGTTAGAAACAGTTCCACAAGAGGTGCTATATAGTTTGGTCAACTTTACTGGAGTTTCTCATGTAATGCAATCAGGACACAAATCACTCTATGCAGTCTCTCTACACTACATTTAAATGCTGTTAAAGACTTGCTTCCTATTGTTGTTCTCCAGCCCTAGAACTGAAAGGCAGCTGTGTTGTGTCCAGATGTGCTGCTCTGTGGGGCATTTGTGGGGCATTGGCTGAGGAGGGTATCTGTTTGTGCCTGTTGTGTATATAGGAGGTTGGACAGCAGGGGGTTGGAAGGAGACAGTTCAAGGGGCAGGTTGTGTTATCTCTGACCGCTTCGTTGACAGCCAGTGTTGGACATGTCTTCCCCTCATTAACCCTCAGATTGACCATCTCAATACATCTTCTGCTTAACATTAGCCAGGCCTGGCTCCAGTCAGAGCCTTGAGCCCATGGGAGAAAATAGGATATGAGCTTCCCACTGGTTGCATTTTTCAGTGCCAAAATTTAGTCTGTTGTATTTGCAGCTGGCGTAATACATACACTCTCTCTCAGCTGTATTGTTGTTATTGAGCAATTCTTCCATTTCTTCTTGGTCTTGCTTTACCCCTCAAAAAAGTTAGAAAACATATGTTTCTTTCCCAGTTCAGTCTCTGTTTCAACACAAGTGCTGATCAAATTTCATCGTCATCTTTAACTTCTTCCCTGCCTGTCTGGGAATGAGCCATTGCAAACACTTGTACAGCTTCTCCAAATTGGCTGTGATGTAACTACGCAGGTCAAGCAGCGTAGGCTTTATTCACACCAAGGGAGTCTTTACTGCCCCCTCACTCCCTCACTCACTCATGGGCCTAGCAGAGAGAGGGAGGGAGGGAGGGAGGGAGGGAGGGAGAGAGAAAGAGAGAGAGAGAGAGCAGCAAAATGACTTCCCACAATCATGCACATTGAGATTCAGTACTCAATAACAATCTTCACATCTATGTCTCTGCCACCATCCATATTGCTCATTTTGCTTTTATTAAAATCATGCTCAATGGTTGTGTTTGATATTCAGCCCACCTGTAAGCACACAGAAAAAAACTCTATTTGCTGTATTCACCACCTTGTGGTCTCGAGCTGTCTGCTATTTTCAGCCTAGCCTCAAGGAAAGGTTTTTTAACATGCTCCACAAATCTGCTATGTAAGTTTGGTTTTTAGTTCAGTGTAGCTGGACTCAATGCAAATGCATATACAATATATTGGTACTAATAGCATATAGCCAGCTGTTCTGTCTCAGTTGGACTGTGCATGTGTGTGTGTGTGTGTGTGTGTGTGTGTGAATTCTGGACAATTGATGCAATATGCTTTTTCAAGACACTTATTTGGCTTTGGAAAGTTTTCGGAAAGGTTTCGGAAAGGTGCAATACAACCGCACACTTTGTCAAGCCTTGTACATGCATTTATGTAAACTGATTTGATTTTAATATAACTATCGCAAAGCGGCAACACTACATACAACTAAAACATACATAAGTTTTAGTAGGGGACATAGAAAGGAATCTATTTCAGATCAATGGAATATACTTGTATCCTATCAGGCAGTCATGTAGCAGCACAACATCATGCAGATACAGTTTAAGAGCTACACATTTTGTTCACATTAAATATTTGAATGGGTAAAAAATATGGACTCAGCGGCTTCTAAAACTGTCTGGTAGTTGATTCCAGATGGACTTTTTTTTTTCAGTCAGTTCTGATTTTCTGTTTTTTTTTTTTCATGTTTTTTATTCTATAAAGTGTGAAACAGAATTAAAAAAAAACCAAAACAGTGAGTAGGTGGTCAGTTGCTATGAATTGATTTACACTTAATGTGCTATAGAGCAATCCAATTCTAAAACAGCTTCCAAAGATAACTCCAAATGTTAATTCATATGCTTAAAATCAGATCAGCAAAGAAAAAGCAGGGTATACACAGCTTATTAATAATCCAATAGTAAATGTGTGAGTGTGTGTGTGAGTGTGTGTGTGTGTGTGTGTGTGTGTGTGTGTGTGTGTGTGTGTGTGTGTGTGTGTGTGTGTGTGTGTGTGTCTCTGTGTGTGTGTGTGTGTGTGTGTGTGTGTGTTTTCACTCTGTCACTGTCTATCCTGTTTGCCCTCTTTATGTTTTTAGCGTGAGGGTCAGGGGGCTCCGGAAAGCCCTGTGTCAGACTCTGCATGACTGTTACATGAAACCATGTGCTGTCGGCATAACTGGGGCCCCGATGCATATGTGTGAGTACGTGTATGAAATTGGCTGGTTTTGTCCTTAGAGATCTGTAAAGCAGCGTGGGGCACGGGTGTGTATGTGTGCGTTGTAGTGATAACAGGGGTGTGTATCTGCCTGTGTGTCATCAGTGCCTAACACACACACACACACACACACACACACACAAAACAAACAAAACAGACAGTTCAAAATACAGTATTAGACTGAATTCAGCTGGAAATACCAGCTGGGTTCTATATATATATATATATATATATATATATATATATATATATATATATATATATATATATATATATATATATATTTTTTTTATAACTATCTTCTACTATAACTGATGTAACAGTAATAGTAGAAGATAGTTATAAAAAAAAATATATATATATATATATATATATATATATATATATATATATATATATATATATATATATATATATATATATATATATATATAGAACCCAGCAGATATTTCCAGCTGAATTCAGTCCTATACTGTATTTTGAACTGTATACTTTACCTTTACCTACTGAACAGCTGAGAAAGAAGACAGCAAAGCCAGAAACAGAAAAAAACGCCGATGTTTTTAATTTCTCGTCTTATCTGTGTGATGCATGGCATGTGTTATGTCCCATGATGTCTCCCTGCCAATTAAGCTGACAAATGAAACCGGGATGAGCATGTTATTTATTTACCTTGTGCATTAAACTTAGCACATGTGGATCGTCCTTTAGCACGACCTCCTACAGAAAGAATGTGCACCCATATATCAGTTGTCTAAGGCTTACATACTAAACACATACGTGAATGTGTGTTTCATTATTTGTTCTGTGAACTCTAAAAGCTGTTAGCCTTTCTCACGCATATTTTACTGCATTCTTTCTGCACAAATGGGATATTTTAACTGAGAAAGACATGTTCAGAAACAGCCTGTGAAAAATCAGAGGGTCCGTAGCTGCATTCCTTCCAGTTTCTGTGACCGTTTGGTGTCAGATGGATGCACCTGGTGGGTGTGTATACCCAGGCCTGGATTAATCAACAGAGTTTATTGAGCACTGAGTTAATAGAGTGCAACTGGCTTTAGAGTAGGCGTTGAAAAGTATAAAATATTTATGTCAAATCAAGAAGCTTTTATTGTCATTTCAACCATATAAAGCTGACGCAGTACACAGTGAAATGAGACAACGTTTCTCCAGAACCCTGGTGCTACATAAAACAACATAGCGCTACATCACATAACATAGAGCTACATAACAAAACACAGTGCTAAGGATTAAAGTATGCAAAAAGAAACATTCTGGATCCGGAGAGCCGCTACGTGCTACTGCCGTGCCGCTATCTTGAATTTCGGATCTTGATACATAGCAGAAACAAGTTTGAAGCATTATATACAAGCATCCTATTCAGTGTAGCCACACAGACCATGATGGTTGTGGACTGATGATAAAAGGATACTTTAGGTATGAAGATGAGTACACTGACTGTGAGAGGGCTTCATGAATGGGAAAAGAACATGCAGTTCATTGTAAACAAATTCAGTAGTGTGGTGAGATATTCAAAGTGATGTCACAGTTTGCGGAGAACTTCACAATGTTTGGCTAGTTTCTTTTCAGTCTTTTTCTTCTAGGAGATCTGAAATTTTTATTTCATAAAAGTCATAAATTTAAGTCATAAATTTTTATCTCTAGTGTAGGACTGGGTGATATTACACTATGCTATTGATACTGTAATAAATAGTATATATGATACACTTTTGTTACATGATACACACTACTCCGATGTATTTTTCTTAACAATTCTAATTATGATATCTATAAATTCTATCATGAAATGATATTTTCATCATATTGCACAGTTATACTTTAGTAGCCAGCATGGCCAGGGCCAAGATATTCACAGAAAAATGTCGTCTGAGTAGCACTGAAAACAACCAATCACAAAACCTTTCTAGATCCCACTGGCAAATATGAGATTGAAAACTTTAAAAGATTAGCTTTCTTCAAACCACTGAATATACCATGCTTCAAATTGATAAAGTGTTCAAGGATCTGGTTTCCATCAGAGACTGGCATACAAACTGGCTTGGAAAGTGCAAAGAGTTTATCTAATCGCAACATTAAAAATACTTTATCTTGTGACGACAGACAGACAGACAGACAGACAGACAGACAGACAGACAGACAGACAGACAGATAGATAGATAGATAGATAGATAGATAGATAGATAGATAGATAGATAGATGGACGGATGGACGGACGGACGGACGGACGGACAGACAGACAGATAAATAGACATACAGATAAATAGATAGATAGGTCGATCATCACTTTTATCTGAAGGTAAAGGTAATAACAATACCAATTGAAATGTGCCGACATACCAATTTTTATGTTGAAAAACATACATATTGGTATGTCAGCATTCTTCTATTGGTATTGTAAAGTGGAAATGTTATTTTCCCATAGTATAGATGTTAGAAACACTTTCATGAATTGGGGGAAGCCTTTATAAATTACAATAAAGATTTCTACAAAATATTGAAGTTGCATCACTAAAGGGGACTTAGCTATAAATATTATAAATGTATGCAGAATATATTTCTGTAAATATTCTGATATTGTTTGTGCTAACTGCCATGGAAGGGCAAGTAATTAAAATGGACTTAAGATTAATTTGTTTAGGATTAATTCATTTTTAGTAGTTTATCAAAAACAATAAATAAGACTTCTTTGATTGTTGCTTTAAAAAAGTTAGGGATAAATTCTGGTTACAGGCAACCTGTCCAGTTGTGAAAAGTTGTGACTTTTAGCAGATTTTATGGAAAGTTTTTTTGTGATGTTATAGTAGATGTATTGCTTGTATTTCCCTTTCCTTCGTTTCTTTGTCAAAACTTTTTCTATGGTTCTCCTCACCTCTTCCCATCTGTGAGGTTTGTTATTGGTGAATACTGCCCAGGTTGCCAATACTGTCAGCATAAATGGAGTTGTATGTGCTGTATGCTTAGCTTTGTGTTCTGTGGCTCATCTGGGATTTTAGGCAGAAAGCTGATAGGGAAAAGCTTAGGAGGTGCTTAGATGCACTTCCAGCTCAATGATTGTGTTGGTCTTGTTTGGCCATGTAGCATTTATGCGGTTCACATGGCACAAACAGAACAACAGGAAATGAAACACCACAGACCTCTGAGTGCAACCACATTTCATTTTGTTTTATTAACTGAATACTTGTGGAAAATGAAAAATTTTCCCAAAATCTACAAGCATGTGCCCAGTGCCAGTGTATTTATATGCTCTTTTGCTCAACCTTGTGCTTGTACATGATTCATACATTGGCTCTCTTTGCAGCTATTGGGATTAGGTTGATATAAGTAGACATGGCTTGATGATCATAATGCCATATAAGCGAAACCTGTTGACCATAAAACATAATGAATAGTCATTCTGTAATGCCTAATGTGTGGTCTTTATTAATTAATTATTCATGTAAATCCGTGTCAATATTATATTGTCGTGCATTCCGAAACAATTGGACGTGTCGTTCTTGGTTGCGGTGATATGAATTGCAGAGGTAATGCTTTTTTTCTCTTTTGTCTGAACTGATTGCTCTCTATTGTGTTTTTATACACACGCTCAATAACACGCTTGGTTGAACTACTGTAGGCCTATCATTCAGACCTTAAATAATGTACGATGGCCTCTGATTGGCCGGGCACATTCTAAAGAGGGCACAACTGAGGACAATGGCACTGCAGGGTACAGAACACAACGATACTTAGTCAGCGGGGGCAGTATGCCAGGATTAGTGCGATTTTGTAGCAAGCACATTACGTACTAACAAAACTTTCTTGAATTCTTTATCCAGTTGCAGGTATTAGCTATGAACAATTCTGTTTATTTATCGTTCATTGTATCATTGATGAAACCAAATTAAATATCTAGACCTATGTAGATCTACAGTGTTACTATTGTCATTTGTTGCAACAAAATGCAGGCATCAGTTACATTTATTCTTCCAGTACAGTAAAGTACAACTTACAAATTTGCTTTGAAGTCTTTCAGTAAATACTGTAAATTCTGAAACTGGTTCAGTAGGTCACAGAGTAAGAATACCATTTGTTTAAAAATGCTTTTGGTACAGTTAGAAACGCACTAATTTAAGTAATTTTACTTCAGGAAGAGGTAGGTCTTGTATTAAAACATTGTATTAGGACAACCAGTAAATCCCCACCACCTCTGTGCCAGAATCCCCCAAAAAATCTTGATGCATGCCTTCCTTGTACCCTGAGAAATGGTGGGATCAGTCAAGCAGTGCTAGAAGATGAGTGTGATGTAGTTTGGGATGTGATAAGTGCGCTGAGGTAGATGGGCACTTATCCATTTGCGGCTTTGCAGGCAACCATCAGTGAGAGAACATAATAATGGGATGTGGGATGTGAGAGCATATTTCAATCTTAAATCGATAATAGATGTTTTTTATAAGTTGTTTTGTATAATATTTTACACTCTGCAATCTACAATCTGGCTCTTTATTTTCCTAATTATTGTCTGTCCCTGTTCTACACATCTTCTCAGTGGTTGTGTTTAAAGGCAGTAAGAGAGATGCTAGAGAAAAAACCCATCTCTGACACCTCTACTCAAGAAACCTCTGACAACTTTGAAGGTGTAAACTACATTACATGTGATTTGGTTCAGTGAGCAAGGGGAGCAAAAATAAATAAATCATCTTACACAGCTACATAACCCAGTTTTGAATACATATATATGTTTCTTAGTTAGTGGCATTGCCCTTAGTCACCAACTCTAAATATGTCTGTCACTATAGCAAAAAAGGTCAGTGTGTACAAACCTTTATGTTTGTTGTTCTTCTTTGGTTGCTGGATCTTCAAGGTTCTACTTTAATGTTTTTCCTGGGCTTGACCATTTATGATGCATTGCATTTTGTTTGTTGGCTTTTGGTGATATTCCCCAGATTCACTTCCTTGTATTATCAGTGTGGTTCAGTGCAAACTGCAGAACACATTCTCTTAGTTTCGATGAGATTACGTAGAAATATATAGGCTAATATACAATGCAGTACTGATCAAATGTTAGAGACAATTCTGGCTGATTTTTTTTTTTTAAAAAGGTTATGCTGGTCATCAGTTTTCAACAATTAATTTCTTGCTTCTAACAACAATCCAACAACTGTGATTCTCTTTTTTATAAGAAAGAACCAGCCATTTAGCCACTGATAATGATGTATGAGGTGAAAGTTTAAAAAACTACAAATCCCAAATGACAGTTCTCAGTGTCAATATTTATTCTAAATACAGCATTACATTTTAATTGTAAAATTTAAACAGCTTGAAATACATAGAACTTTAAACAATGTTGTAGGTACAGTGGGTACGGAAAGTATTCAGACCCCCTTAAATTTTTCACTTTTTGTTATATTGCAGCCATTTGCTAAAATCATTTAATTTCATTTCTTTTCTTATGAATGTACACATAGCACCCCATACTGACAGAAAAACACAGAATTGTTGACCTTTTTGCAGATTTATTAAAAAAGAAAAACTGAAATATCACATGGTCCTAAGTATTCAGACCCTTTGCTGTGACACTCATATATTTAACTCAGGTGCTTTCCATTTCTTCTGATCATCCTTGAGATGGTTCTACACCTTCATTTGAGTCCAGAAATTTTTGATTATACTGATTGGACTTGATTAGGAAAGCCACACACCTGTTTATATTAGACCTTACAGATCACAATGCATGCCAGAGCAAATGAGAATCATTAAGGTCAAAGGAACTGCCTGAAGAGCTCAGAGACAGAATTGTGGCAAGGCACAGATCTGGCCAAGGTTCCTAAGAGCACAGTGGCCTCCATAATCCTCAAATGGAAGACGTTTGGGACGACCAGAACCATTCCTATAGCTGGCCGACCGGCCAAACTGAGCTATCGGGGGAGAAGAGCCTTGGTGAGAGAGGTAAAGAAGAACCCAAAGATCACTGTGGCTGAGCTCCAGAGATGCAGTCGGGAGATGGGAGAAAGTTGTAGAAAGTCAACCATCACTGCAGCCCTTCACCAGTGGGGCTTTATAGCAGAGTGGCCCGACGGAAGCCTCTCCTCAGTGCAGGACACATGAAAACCCGCATGGAGTTCTCCAAGATGGTGAGAAATAAGATTCACTGGTCTGATGAGACCAAGATAGAACTTTTTGGCCTTAATTCTAAGCGGTATGTGTGGAGAAAACCAGGCACTGCTCATCACCTGTCCAGTACAGTCTCAACAGTGAAGCATGGTGGTGGCAGCATCATGCTGTGGGGGTGTTTTTCAGCTGCAGGGACAGGACGACTGGTTGCAATCAAGGGAAAGATGAATGCGGCCAAGCACAGGGATATCCTGGACGAAAACCTTCTCCAGAGTGCTTTGGACCTCAGACTGGGCTGAAGGTTTACCTTTCAACAAGACAATGACCCTAAGCACACAGCTAAAATAACGATGGAGTGGCTTCACAACAACTCTGTGACTGTTCTTGAATGGCCCAGCCAGAGCAATGACTTAAACCCAATTGAGCATCTCTGGAGAGACCTAAAAATAGCTGTCCACCAACGTTTACCGTCCAACCTGACAGAACTGGAGAGGACCTGCAAGAAGGAAAGGCAGAGGATCCCTGAATCTAGGTGTGAAAAACTTGTTGCATCCTTCCCAAAAAGACTCATGGCTGTATTAGATCAAAAGGGGGCTTCTACTAAATACTGAGCAAAGGGTCTGAATACTTAGGACCATGTGATATTTTAGTTTTTCTTTTTTAATAAATGCAACAGTGTCAACAATTCTGTGTTTTTCTGTCAATATGGGGTGCTATGTGTACATTCATGAGGAAAAGAAATGAACTTAAATGATTTTAGCAAATGGCTGCAAAATAAAAAAGAGTGAAAAATTTAAGGGGGTCTGAATACTTTCCGTACCCACTGTATATAAATAGATCTTTGAAAAATTCAGCAATATCCATTTAATCAGATATAATTTTAAGATGGTTTATAAAGTCCTTACTGCCTCTCTCTCCTGAATGTCAGTGTGCTAAGTGGCAGTTGCATTCAGCTTAATTCTTATTCTTGGCTCAATTATGTTGCATGTATTTCAAGAATTACATAAATGCTAGAGCTATACCTGAATATAAATATATTGCTTGTAATTAAAATATGTTTTCTGCGGTAATGAAAGCACAAAAGCCTGAAAACTAGTCCTCACAAAATATTCTAAATATTAATAAAGAGAAAAACCTAAAAAGCTTTCATTTTAAGACACACTCATAATTTATACCAATTATATACCTGATGATTGTATTTTTATTAACATATATGAATTGAAAACTAAAAGAGTTCATATCTTTATAGAAGGATATTGTAAAAAACTCTTATGCTGGTAATGACATAACATAACATAGGATGTCATATTTTCTCCACCAACCCAATCTCACCCTGACTTCTGTCTGCTAACTTCTGCCATGATCAGTCTACATGTGATGATCAGCAGTTAACTTGTTTTATGCATTCTTTTGCATTGCTATGGATGATTTTGTGAGACAAAAGCAGACCTGCTAGTCTGGGAGGTGTGACAGATTGTCTGATCAGTTTAAACTGGGCCAGATAAAACTAGCACTTGAGTGTCACAGCTGCATCTATTGCAACACCTCCTGTTTTTCCATTCAGCAGAACATTATCCACCCTTAAGGCTATAGAAGCCAAAAAAATAGCTTGTCTCACAAACATGACAACTTGCATGACGTGGTAACACTTTGTCATTAAATACAGGCAACATGAGTCTAGCTGATGTTATATTTGGTAACAAAGTCTCTTTTGGTATAAGCATGAGTTAGCTGTCACCGGATGTGTTTTAATTATTTTAATTATCTTCCATTATACACTGTCCATCACAGAATATCCACATAAGTGTTCTAACAGCATTATTGTTTTGCATATCCCAGGAGTTAAATTGAAAGGAATGAACAGATTTCAGACTCAAATATATATACTCAAAATATATACTGAATACTCCCAATTCACAGCATCTTGTACAATGGCCCATTTTGGCAGGAAGTTATCGTAATGTGTTCATGTCCCATCCCTAGCATAGTGGGGGAATGGGCGAGGTCCAGAGCAGGCGGAGGGTGTGGAAGAGGAACATTTTCTAAATGTATTATCCCGTTAGGAACACTGATTTGTTGCTAATGTTTAATCCAAAATGTTTTTGACACATTGTACACCCCTGCCTTTCCTGGTTGTGTGGAGATTATTTTGATTCCAAAATCTCCAGTTTCTCAGCAGTTTGTAGTTATTTAGTTATTGCTGAGTAAGAGGGAAAAAAGGCTTTGGTCAGATCGCTGTCTCCAAACTAATGCTTTTAACCCCAGTCTGAAATAAGATTTTCTGTCAATGCTCACAAACCAAAACATGGGAATGAATTAAATGCATGTATGTATGTATGTATGTATGTATGTATGTATGTATGTATGTATGTATGTATGTATGTATGTATGTATGTATGTATGTATGTATGTATGTATGTATGTATGTATGTATGTATGCATGTATGTATATATATGTATGTATGTATGTAAGTGAAACAGTTGTGCCAAGCACCTCAATATCTTTACATTGTTATGTACACATCACAAGGCTGACACTGGCAGTATTCATAGGGCTACATGACGTTACCTATGAAATGACAGGTTTGTATTTTTATTTACTCTGGCCCTTATGTACAGTGAGATCAAGTTTAATATTTGTAAGATGGCATCTATGCAAAAATCATGACACTGTATTTATAGAGTTGTGTATGATATTCTTTAGCTTTTAAATGAAGTTTCCTATTTATTAAGTGAGTTAAATTATGTATATTCCCTCTGACCATAGGGCTTACACAGTTTTCGTGTCACTATTTTAACATGTTGTTAAGTGTTACAGTATCCCTTTCTGTTCCATAAGAGTAGAGTTTCAGTTTTAAGCAGTACTTCCTTCCAGACACACACACTCACACAAAGATTAAGCAATACAAAGATATTGCATAAATGTAAAGGTAAAAAGGGCCCTGTGGTTCTGTGGTTGATCATGTCAAAAACATGTTATATGGTGAAAAGGTTACCACTGTTCTTATCTTACTTGTCTTGTCATAATTCATTAGCAGAGGTCATACTTAACATACCAACGATAGCAAAGTAATCTGTGCCTGAGAAATCTGACAGAAAAGAGATCAAATGCTTTAATTTTCAGTACATTTTCAAAGCTTTATCTTTGGTTAGGATTAGGGTTGATCTGGAGCCTCTTCTGGAAAAACAAGAAACAAGATGTAAACACCCTGGATGGAACATCATACAGTAGGTCCTTATGCACATAGTCTCACTTGGAGAAATGTTAGAGTACTGTTTGGGAAGTTGAAGGAAACTACACAGCTGCCAGGAAGAACATGATCACTGACTTTACATAGACACTAACCTAAGTTCAGGAAAAAGGAAACCTGAATTTTAGGACTAGTTTTAAAACTTTTAGCTTTATTCAGCTAATTTAAACATTTTAGAGCCATGTCATGGAATAATAATAAAAAAGAGGACTTTTCTCCTTCATTACTCTTTCCCTGGATATCTGTGCCCTAAAGGTATTTCATTGAGAAATAAATTGTAAATGAGTACACCTGGGAGTGTAGACTACGCTTTTGGGAGACGTTGAGGAGGAAACAGACGGATGGTGGGGTAAAGTTAACAACCACACTGGTGAACCCAGTCCTGTCGTCTCAGAGCCGTAATGACTACCATCTGTGGATTTTCTCTTGTTTATCTTACTGCGGCCCCACAGGCTTTACTGCATGTGGATCTAAAATGGATTTTTTGCTCATAAGTTGCTCATATTATTGGATTTAACATGCTTTGACTGATGAACCTGTTTCCATCTGTCTTAGTTTCCTGGGAAGGATTCTTCTATTGACATTGATGCATGTTGGGGTTTGTAGAGCCACTATGCTGTAAATCTTGGGATTTTATTTACTGTCTATCCCTAGTGGTCTGGGACACCTTAGTGCTAGCATTTTAGCCAAACTCCAGAAACAAAAATGCAAGTGATTTGAAAAACTTTGGTTGTTGTCAGTCTTATGCTTTGTCTTTTGTTCACTCTGCTCTAGATTGCTTTATTAAAAGAGAATGCAACTTGGTAAAAAGCCATTGGTAAAAGGAAATGTTTATAAAAGTTGTCAGTGTGTGTGTGTATATATATATAAAATAATTTTAATAACTTACTTTTGTAAACTATGTGTGCAATGCAAGCTGCTGCTTCTTTGCAACTGGCTGCATGTTTATGTCATGACTTAGAAGTTGCTGATTTATACTTTGAGTTTAATATAAAATATCCCATAAAACATCAGATTTATCCAGATTTTATTTTTTTTTTCACATATGCAATGTTTAGTCCATTTAAATAAAACCCAGATGTGTTTGTCTGCTCAGTGCAGCTTGTTTAAACTTTTGAGAGCACAGCAAATCACATTTTTTTTTCTTTTTGTGATTTCTGCACCCATTGGCAAAGGTTTGTTTACCCTTTTCCATCCAAAGTTTTACAAGTACTCAGCCATAGATACACCACACACAATCAGCCAGTCATCTGGCATCAGCACAGTGCAAAAAATCTTCTACATACAGGCCAAAACCATCAGAATGGTAAAAAGTCTGAGGCTACAGTAGGCACAATTGTACAGAAACTGTACAGTTTGTAACATTTTTAGCATCCACATTAGCCTTAGTTGTCACATTTTTTTGATTCTGTGAACTACTGTAGCCTCAGATTCCTGTTCTTGGCTGACAGGAGTGGAACCCGATGTGGCCTTCTGTTGTTGTAGCTCCTCCACCCCAAGGATTCAGCTTATTCTGTGTTCTGCAGTGGGGGCTCAAAGACAACACAGCCAACCCCCTGTGCCTCTCCTTGTCTTATTAATTGTAAAGGTGTATAGGTGAATTTAATTGAAAATGTATAAGTATTTTTTGGTTAAAACAGACGTTTTGTAGCAGTAAGGTAGAATTTAAGAAATAAAAGCATTTCATTATGGAATGTGGCACACCTGAAAATGTTTTTGCCACAATTATTGCTAAATAAATCTCTGATGATTTTGTAATAAAAGTGGAGCTCACTTATCACCTAGAAGGGTTTAAGCTGTTCAGTGCTGTGTTTGGTCATGCGTCATCTACATATGAGTCAGACCCCATGTGGCAGAAGCTTATAGAAAAAAAACTCAGTGAAATGTTTCACATGCTCAGTGATCATAACAACAAAAGTACAGACAGTTCTAGCACACACACAACCTTAAAGACACTTACAGTATGCGAGCATTTCACCCCAGACCTGTTCTTATGATGATTCTTAAGTAGGTTGTGCATGTTTAGTAAGGCTTCCTGCGATTAATTAGATGTTTTCAAGATGAGTGTGTCTTTAACACCGGTCCAAAATTTCTTTATCACACTGACTTTGCAGCTTGAACATGTCTAGTACGCTTGGCAAGGTCTGATGCTGGATTTTTCATTTTAGTGATTGTACAGTTTGTGAGTGTATGTGTACTATGAGTGTACATATGTGCTATAAATAAATCTACTGTGTGCAATATACTGGGAGACAAAGGGAGCTGTTTGCTCTTGGCTTCACAGTTTAGCATTCCAGATCGCAGGGGAAAAAAAACTAAAGGGTGTGTAGGAAGTGGCAGCGACAAAAATACCTACAGATCGTGGTACAGAGCAAACTAATACACTGGAAGTCCAACAAGCATTACAGTAATCTTCTAATCATGGATACATTTTAAAGATAAAGACATCAACATTAAGTTTCATTTTGGATATCCACTTCCGATTATTTGATTTTTTTTTGTTGCCTTTATGGAACCAAGTGCACCAGATTTATAGAAATGACACATCTGTAACATGCCATCTGGAGTAAATGAGAATGCGGAGGATGGAATCATCATAAACAAGTCGAATAATTTTCTCTGTTACTGCTCTGTTATTTGCACTGACCAAATATCCACCACACTTCGGATCTTAGTTTAACTGGATCCCTTTGTGTCTCTCTGTCTCAGGAGGCTCCAGTGGTGCCGTCTGCTCCAGCAGATGTGTCAGAGCTCATCCCCAGGTTTTGTCACCTGGTCCGGGCAGAAACAGGGTATGGCTTTAACCTTCACAGTGAGAAGTCCAAACCTGGTCAGTACATCCGCTCTCTGGACCCGGGATCTCCAGCTGACCGTGCAGGTCTTCGGCCACAGGACAGACTCATTGAGGTGAGAAAAAATGGATTAAGGTTAATGTGTAGATAATTCTAACTCAAGATTTATTTTTAAAAAGACAAAAAACTTTATTAAGTACATACACATAACACTTCTAATTCTTCATCAGACTTTATTTTACTTTCAGTTTCTTTAATTAATGTAGCCTCAGTAGAAGAGTTAAAGCAGCACCTTTTATATTTATTTGGAGGTTTCACATTCGTTTTTGATTATCACTTTTTTTCTCGATAACAAGATGGCCACCCTGTTTTACAAGTTTTGTAACATATTTTGAGTTACATGCCATACCTGGAAGAACTGCTTCTTTAGCTTGCTGTAAACTTATACTAATGCTAAAGGAAATGCAGAGTCAGCTAACTACAGTGCCTGTTTTAAATTTATATAACATGATTACTGTAATGTTATGCAGAACAATCAATTACCTAATTGATATTTCTGCATTAGTGTATTTGTATGTAGTCTACCATATCCAAACCCGATTCCAAAAAAGTTGGGACACTGTACAAATTGTGAATAAAAACAGAATGCAATGATGAGGAAGTTTCAAATTTCAATATTTTATTCAGATTACAACATAGATGACATATCAAATGTTTAAATGAAATTGATAATTTTAAGGGAAAAATAAGTTGATTTTAAATTTCATGGCATCAACACATTAAAAAAAAGTTGGGACAAGGCCATCTTTACCACTGTGGGGCATCCCCTCTTCTTTTTATAACAGTCTGCAAACGTCTGGGGACTGAGGAGACAAGATGCTCAAGTTTGGGAATAGGAATGTTGTCCCATTCTTGTCTAATATATGCTTCTAGTTGCTCAACTGTTTTAGGTCTCCTTTGTTGCATCTTCCTCTTTATGATGCGCTAAAAGTTGTCTATGGGTGAAAGATTAAGACTGCAGGCTGGCCATATCAGCCATGATGTTGTAATTAATGCAGTATGTGGTCTGGCATTGTCATGTTGGAAAATGCAAGGTCTTCCCTGAAAGAGACGACGTCTGGATAGGAGCATATGTTGTTATACCATCAGAGATGCAATCTTCTGAACTGAGCGCTGATATCAACTTGGGTTGTCCTGATCCTCTTTAGTCGGGATGACATGGCGACCCAGTTTTCCAAAAAGAACTTCAAATTTTGATTCGTCTGACCACAGAACAGTTTTTCACTTTGCCACAGTCCATTTTTAATGAGCCTTGGCCCAGAGAAAACACCTGCGCTTCTGGATCATGTTTAGATATGGTTTCTTTTTTGATCTATAGAGTTTTAGCCAGCAGCGGCAAATGGCACGGTGGATTGTGTTCACCGACAATGTTTTCTGGAAGTATTCCTGAGCCCATGTTGTGATTTCCATTACAGTAGCATACCTGTATGTGATGGAGTGCCGTCTAAGAGCCCAAAGATCACAGGCACCCAGTATGGTTTTCCGGCCTTGACCTTTATGCACAGAGATTGTTCCAGATTCTCTGAATCTTTGGATAATATTATCCACTGTAGATGATGATAACTTCAAACTCTTTGCAATTTTTCTCTGAGAAACTCCTTTCTGATATTGCTCCACTATTTTTCGCCGCAGCATTGGGGGAATTGGTGATCCTCTGCCCATCTTGACTTCTGAGAGACACTGCCACTCTGAGAGGCTCTTTTTATACCCAGTTGACCTAATAAGTTGCAAATTGGTCCTCCAGCTGTTCCTTATATGTACATTTAACTTTTCCGGCCTCTTATCACTACCTGTCCCAACTTATTTGGAATGTGTAGCTTGAAATCATGAAATCCAAAATGAGCCAATATTTGGCATGACATTTCAAAATGTCTCACTTTTAACATTTGATATGTTATCTATATTCTATTGTGAATAAAATATAAGTTTATGAGATTTGTAAATTATTGCATTCCTTTTTTATTTACAATTTGTACAGTGTCCCAACTTTTTTTGGAATCGGGTTTGTACAAATTTAACAGGGCTGTTGGGCATCTGGATGAGACTACATTTGACATTTGACTTTTTTTACTTTTATACGAGTATCTTCTGCTTCTTTCGGGTTCTTCCATTAGGGGTCGCCACAGCGGATCATCCTTCTCCATACCCCCCTGTCCTGTCCATCTGCCTCTTTTATCCCAACCACCTGCTTGTCTTCCCTCACCACATCCATAAACCTCCTCTTTGGCCTTCCTCTTTTCCTCCTTCCTGGCGGCTCCATCCCCAGCATTCTCCTACCAATATACCCCATGTCCCCTTCTCTGCACATGTCCAAACCATCTCAATCTCGACTCCCTCACCTTGTCCCTAAAACGTCCTACATGCGCTGTCCCTCTAATAAACTCGTTTCTAATCCTGTCCATCCTCGTCACTCACAAAGAAAACCTCAGCATCTTCATCTCTGCTACCTCCAGCTCCACCTCCTGTCTTTAACTCAATGCCACTGTCTCTAAACCATACAACATCACAGGTCTCACCACAGTTCTATAAACTTTCCCTTTCACTCAGGTAGATACCAGATATCACTGAGATAGATATCACGCAGATACCCTTCTATCACAAATCACTCCTGCCACTCTTCTCCACCCACTCCACCCTGCCTGCACTCTTTTCTTCACTTCTCTAACACACTCTCCATTACTTTACACTGTTGATCCCAGGTACCTGAACTCCTACCACCTCTTTTGCCTGCAACCGCACCACTCCACTGGGCTCCGTCTCATTTACACACATGTACTCTGTCTTACTCCTACTGACTTTCATTACCCTTCTCTCCAGCGTGTACCTCCACCTCTCCAGGCTCTTTTCAACCTGCTCCCTACTCTCACCACAAATCACAATATCAACCGCAAACATCATAGTCCCCGGAGACTCCTGTATGACCTCGTCCGTTAACCTGTCCATCACCACTGCAAACAGGAAAGGGTTAAGAGCCGATCCTTAATGCAATCCAACCTCCACCTTAAACCAGTCTGTCGTTCCTACTGCACATGTCACTGCTGTCACACTGTCCTCATACATGTCCTGCACCACCCTCACATACTTCTCTGACACACCTGACTTCCTCATACAATACCACAACTCCTCTCTCGGAACCCTCTCGTTCTCTTTCTCTAAATCCACAAACCTTTATGCGAGTATGAGGTTAAAAAAACCTTAGCAACTGCCGGGCTACTATTTTATTCAGAAAAGGACCAGATAATATTGTTTGAAACTTTAACAGGAAGGTATAAACAAAAATCATAACCCGTATGAGCAGTGATTAAAAAAAAAAAATCTGTAGGCCATGTTTAAAGTGATGAGGCAAAACAGGCCATGCTACCAGTGCTGGTATTTCTAGATTTTTATTTTACCCCGAAGTCATCCAGTGTTTTTAAAGTTTAGTACAATGTTTAATTAAAAAGTCAAACAAGGCTATTAGATCTGGTCATGTCTACTTCGTGTTTAAATCCAAGTACAGAAACAAATGCAGCTGAGTCATCGAGTTACAGAATAAATGGAGTGAAAGTGATATTGCTGAGGATCACTACTATGCTACATCACTTTTAAGTATCATGTTTTAGGTAGTTTTTTACATCTATGATGAGTGTAGATGTAAATTGTATTATATACTGTATTTTGCATATTATGTCATGCAGTTTTCGAGATATATAAAAAAAAATTATATTTCTGATTCAGGGTTAGGGTTAGGGTTCATATTTATTATTATAGAAGAATTGCATACGTTTAAGCAAACACATACGCACCTATTTGGCTTTAATTGAATTCAGATGCTTAAAGTTTGACACGTAGCCAAGGTCTCACACAGAGCATGAGGAAAGCCTTATATTAGTTTTGCACTTTGACCATTGACCTCTAACACAGCTAGTCATCCATCAGCTATTTATCCTTAAACCCCTGTTAATTAGAACCTTAAATCTCAACTAAAAGGAATGTAACTGGGGTTAACTAGTCTGAATGCCTAATTTGCTTACATAATTTACTCTTTCTTTCAGGGGAGAGGAATTATTGTAGTTTATATAGCTAGAGATACATGACTGATTTTGGGAAGAGAAGATCAAGTCTTACTTTTCTGTGTCTGTGGTCTCCACAGATCTCAGACCTCACTATAAACCCTGTGTTTATTTGTGGCTTCTTTGGGGCTTCCAAGGTGAATAATGTTATTTATCCTTGGTGAATGACCTTCAGATTTCCTGGATTTCCACTGAGGTGTGCTGTGTGTTTAATGCCGTTGAATGAGATGAGTTATACTGGCCAGTGATGATGTTGAAGTTTTCCATTGTTTGTTAGTGTTGAAAATGGTAGTTATGGAAATAAACTGAAAGTTAGGCCAATTTGCTGTCCATGTCAATTGGAAAATCGTGGAGAATCAAATCTTTAAACACTTCCAGTAGCATTCTCTTTGAAGGCAATGTGTATAATGACTTTTAAATGAATGTATAATGTGTTATAATGTATTTAAAAAACACATAATACATACATAATTATAATTATATAATTATAATACATAGTATACAATAAAATGCCAAAACTTATAAAAAAATATATACCTGAACATTGTATCACACACACACACACACACACACACACACACACACACACACACACACACACACACACACACACACACACATATATACAGTGAGGAAAATAAGTATTTAAACACCCTGCTATTTTGCAAGTTCTCCCACTTAGAAATCATGGAGGGGTCTGAAATTGTCATCATAGGTGCATGTCCACTGTGAGAGACATAATCTAATAAAAAAATCCAGAAATCACAATGTATGATTTTTTAACTATTTATTTGTATGATACAGCTGCAAATAAGTATTTGAACACCTGAGAAAGTCAAGGTTAATATTTGGTACAGTAGCCTTTGTTTGCAATTACAGAGGTCAAACGTTTCCTGTAGTTTTTCACCAGGTTTGCACACAATGCAGGAGGGATTTTGGCCCACTCCTCCACACAGATCTTCTCTAGATCAGTCAGGTTTCTGACCTGTCGCTGAGAAACACGGAGTTTGAGCTCCCTCCAAAGATTCTCTATTGGGTTTAGGTCTGGAGACTGGCTAGGCCATGCCAGAACCTTGATATGCTTCTTACAGAGCCACTCCTTGGTTATCCTGGCTGTGTGTTTCGGGTCATTGTCATGTTGGAAGACCCAGCCTCGACCCATCTTCAATGCTCTAACTGAGGGAAGGAGGTTGTTCCCCAAAATCTCGCAATACATGGCCCCGGTCATCCTTTCCTGAATACAGTGCAGTCGCCCTGTCCCATGTGCAGAAAAACACCCCCAAAGCATGATGCTACCACCCCCATGCTTCACAGTAGGGATGGTGTTCTTGGGATGGTACTCATCATTCTTCTTCCTCCAAACACGTTTAGTGGAATTATGACCCAAAAGTTCTATTTTGGTCTCATCTGACCACATGACTTTCTCCCATGACTCCTCTGGATCATCCAAATGGTCATTGGCAAACTTTAGACGTGCCTGGACATGTGCTGGTTTAAGCAGGGGAACCTTCCGTGCCATGCATGATTTCAAACCATGACGTCTTAGTGTATTGCCAACAGTAACCTTGGAAACGGTGGTCCCAGCTCTTTTCAGGTCATTGACCAGCTCCTCCCGTGTAGTTCTGGGCTGATTTCTCACCTTCCTTAGGATCATTGAGACCCCACGAGGTGAGATCTTGCATGGAGCCCCAGTCCGAGGGGGATTGACAGTCATGTTTAGCTTCTTCCATTTTCTAATGATTGCTCCAACAGTGGACCTTTTTTCACCCAGCTGCTTGGCAATTACCCCGTAGCCCTTTCCAGCCTTGTGGAGGTGTAAAATTTTGTCTCTAGTGTCTTTGGACAGCTCTTTCGTCTTGGCCATGTTAGTAGTTGGATTCTTACTGATTGTATGGGGTGGACAGGTGTCTTTATGCAGCTAACGACCTCAAACAGGTGCATCTAATTTAGGATAATAAATGTAGTGGAGGTGGACATTTTAAAGGCAGACTAACAGGTCTTTGAGGGTCAGAATTCTAGCTGATAGACAGGTGTTCAAATACTTATTTGCAGCTGTATCATACAAATAAATAGTTTAAAAATCATATATTGTGATTTCTGGATTTTTTTTTTTAGATTATGTCTCTCACAGTGGACATGCACCTACGATGACAATTTCAGACCCCTCCATGATTTCTAAGTGGGAGAACTTGCAAAATAGCAGGGTGTTCAAATACTTATTTTCCTCACTGTATATGAACTCTCTCTCTCTCTCTCTCTCTCTCTCTCTCTCTCTCTCTCTCTCTCTCTCTCTCTCTCTCTCTCTTTCTCTCTCTCTTTTCTCCAATATATAATCTTTTCAGCTTTTAATGAATGAAAACTGGTTATTCATCTTTGTTTTTTTCCATGGCAGTGTGGTGTGTGTAAATGTGTGTGTGTGTGTGTGTGTGTGTGTGTGTGTGTGTGTGTGTGTGTGTGTGTGTGTGTGTGTGTGTGTGTGTGTGTGTGTGTGTGCGGTTAAATGCATACACCAGGTTTTTTCTGCTTTATTTTTCAGATCAGTTACCACAGTTTTATGTTTTCCCGAAGAAAGAAAAATATATCTGTGGAAATTGTCAGTAAAATGTATGAATGAGCATGAATGAGCAGGTATATGTGCTCTTCCAGTAAAGTGTCTGGTGTGTGTACCTGCTTTGCACAGCACCTGTCTTCTACTGTAAGAAAAATTAGAGTAAAAATGTAAAGCAAGTTCATTAAAGATCTAGCAGAAAGATTTTAAAGTACTTCTCTAGGACAGGGGTTTGTGTGTAAGTGTGGATAGTTAAGGCAGGTCTGCTTTGAGTGTGCAAGTGTGTGTGCGCGAGTGTGTGTGCGCGTGTGTTATTTGTTGTCAATCTCCTGGGAACTTGGAGGCTTGCAACTCCTTTCTCTCTACTAATCCCTCCTTCCTCCTGTCATTCAAATCATTGAGTTTGGATTAAGAGTGTAGCCACATCTCCACTAAGAGAAAGAAAGGTAAAAGGCAAGACGCTGGCTGAGAAGGGGCTTTGAGAAAATAAGCAAAGAATGATGACAAAAGATAGACTTGATCATTAGAACGAAGTGACCTTCTGACCCGAGAAAATTAGAGCTGTGTTGTATGGCCAACATGTCACGGTCATCTGGATCAGACAATCGTTGTGTCACTTTGCACATTGTATTTTCACCTCACTCTCTCAGTAGGCAGTAGTTATTGAACGAGCATGCTCGACTCATCATTGTGATGTCATCATGCCATCTGTTTCTAAATTTATACAACACAAATGCATTTGCACACTTTTGAATTCATCACCTTTTTAGTATATTAATTACATTAGTTTCTCTTATTTGCTTTAGACTAGACCTCTTATCCATAAAAAGTTGCATTTTCTCATTCTGCAAATAAACAATGTTTTTCCCTTTGAGAAAGAACATCATCAGACAAGGGACCTGCCTGCTTATCAGTCGTCTGTTGCACTTTTTCTTATGCAGGTTTTTAAAGAGAGCTCTGCACCTATGCCTACACTTGCACAGGAGCGCACACACACACACACACACACACACACACACACACACACACACACACACACACACACACACACACACACATACGCACAGCTGTGTCACCTGAAACCTGCAGTATTGCCACAACACTGGCCTCTTGCATCAATATTTGATGGCCTTGCGCTACCTGCCCTTGCTTCTTTCCAAACCTGATGAAAATATTAAAAAATATACATAAAAGCCTATCATATAATAAAAGCTGTTTTTTAAAGAAGGGTTCTTTTTCCAAGATTAGGTTCTCTGACCTAATTCTGTTCCTCCCTCTCTCTTTCTCTCTCTCTCTCTCTCTCTCTCTCTCTCTCTCTCTCTCTCTCTCTCTCTCTCTCTTCTCTCTCTCTCTCTCTCTCTCTCTCTCTCTCTCTCTCTCTCTCTCTCTCTCTCTCTCTCTCTCTCTTCTCTCTCTCTGTCTCTTCTTTTCCATTTGGTGAACCTGATCCCACAGCCAAACTAGTTGCTAAGAGACTAACTGAAGGGGGGACCAAAAGAAAAAGGGAAAACTCATGTTAAATGATGCCAAAGAAGAAAAAGAAACATTTTAAGCAATCAAATGCAGAAGCTCTTATTGCTATCTGACTTGCCAGGGCGAGACCACTTTTTATATAATTTTTATATTCATGTTTGCTGTTTAAAATAAAAATAACTGTTAAAAAAAAATGCTAAAGTGGAAAATGACTGACCTATTTTTTTTTTGTTTGTTTCCCAACTCTTGGTCCTTGTGGAAAAATACGAACAGTGTGCACTGCCACCTGGTGGCAAAATCATGGCAGCAGTATGAATACAGTCTTGGGAAAAAAAGTTGTGCAAGGGATCGCTTCTACGTAGAGTTAAATAACATTCAAATTAAATATTATAACATCTTTATTTGTCCAAAGAACACAAAAAAACCTATATGTTCAAAAGAAATTTTATTCAGTTTAGGCGTAACTTGACCAAAGGAATGAGGTTCGTCATCATCAATGTCTTAATGTGTAATTTGACCTGAAAGTTTGTTTTGTTTTGAAGGAACACAAAATCTCAGTGGTATAGGCCTTTACAGCAGGACTATTGAGCAGAAAATACACACATATGTTTATACGCCTATGTAGACACACACATGTAGAGTAATATTACATAATACAGTAATAGTAGTAAATATCTCTAAGTGCATGTCTTCCTCTATCTCTCAGTTTTGTAACAGCTACATATAATAATTAGTCTCACTGAATAATAGATGTCTGGAAGATTAAAATGTGTAAATGTAAGCAAGATATAAAGACAGCAAGAGTTTTCTGTACTATCTCCGTAAAAAAAAATATTTAGGGTCAAAAAAGGTTACGCTGATTCTTCTCACAATAATTCTACACACATTTGAGTTACATTGCTATAATGAGATCAGTTCTGAAATGGGAAAAATTGCAGATCCCAAGGAAACAGTAAACAGACATTAAAAGCCTAGGCTGTTTTTTGAGTAGAGCTTTTGAGCACTTAATTTTCTCCAATTGAAGGAAAAATTAACAGGAAGTTTAATGTAAGGCTTAAACCATGATCCATCATTGCAGTAAATGTTACAGTATAAATCTTTTCACTCTTCTGCTTGTATAGTAAGAACGTTTTCTATAAGTGCGAAATATAGAGCAATGGTCATTCACAGACTGCTTTTTTATATATTAAAGGATTGTGATCATAACTGTTAAGTAGAAGATTATACATGCTCAGAGCAGAGCTGCTGATCTGATTACTCATTTCCATGTCTGTGCAGGTGAATGGGGTGAACATTGAGGGCATGCGTCATACCGAGGTGGTGGCCTTCATCAAGCGCGGAGGAAACGAGACCCATTTACTGGTAGTGGATCCAGAAACAGATGAGCATTTCAATAAGCTGGGCATCACCCCCAGCAGCAGCCATGTCAAAGGTATTCCACCTTCCTAATCATTTGTATTTATGATATTATTTCTAAATGCATCTACTGTTGTCTGCTCAGTAACATGTGTTTATTAATATGTATTTAATATGTATTTTCTTATTATATTCTCACAGTGTCAGTGTAGCAGAAATTCCCAGCAGCCCCTGCATGTCACATGTCACAAACCTGCACACCTGTTTTTTGTTTCACCTTAATCAGCGCTTCCATTTAACATTTAGCAAAATAACAAGGGGGCAGAGAAATATATGGCAGTATGTATTTATAAAATAGCTAAACATGGCAGGGCTAACAAGACTAGGGTAGGAAAAGCAACAAACAAATGTGACCTGAAACAAAGCTTCCCAAAGAGACACAAAAAACTGGAGCTTGATTGATAGGTAGGTAGGTGTCAGGGATCCACCTGCCACGCCCCCTTTGGTGGCTCTCTATGCCTCCGCTCTCCCTGGAGCTCCAGGCATAACCAGCTACGCTTCTCCCTATGCGCACCTCGGACTCTCTTAAGGACTTGTGTGTGCGTGAGTGCGTGTGTGTTTGTGCGCGTGCGTGCGTGTGTGCTTGGGTGCTTGTGTTTATCTCTCTCCCTCACTCTGGTCAATAAAACCCGAGCGAGCTGTACTCCGGCTTCCGCCTCCTTCTCATGGGGATGTTCGGGATGAATCCGTCGTATCTGCGTTGCAACCCTCTCGATTCTGAGCAGACTTCGCCCCAGGGATTCCAGGAGGACTTTTTTTCACTCCAGAATCCTAAAGAGAGCTCCGTTCCGCTCCAGAGTCCTAAAGAGAGCTCCGTTCCACTCCAGAGTCCTGAAGAGAGCTTGGCTTCGCTCCAGAGTCCTAAAGAGAGCTCGGCTTCGTCCCTGGACCTCCAGGAGAGCTCGGCTTCGTCCCAGGACCTCCAGGAGAGCTCGGCTTCGTCCCAGGACCTCCAGCAGAGCTCGGCTTCGTCCCAGGACCTCCAGGACAGCTCGGCTTCGTCCCAGGACCTCCAGGAGAGTTCGGCTTCTCTCCAGGTCTCCACAGAAAGCTCCTCTCTGTCACAGAGCGTCTCCGAGAGCTCAGCTCTGCCCCAGGACCTCCGCGAGAGCTCAGCTCTGCCCCAGGACCTCCGCGAGAGCTCAGCTCTGCCCCAGGACCTCCACGAGAGCTCAGCTCTGCCCCAGGACCTCCGCAAGAGCTCCTTTCCGCTCCAGGACCTCCAGGAGAGCTCAGCTCCGCTCCAGGTCTCCACAGAAAGCTCCTTTCTGTCACAGAGCGTCTCCGAGAGCTCCTCTTCACTTCAGCATGTCCCCGAGAGCTCCTCTCCGCTCCAGCATGTCCCCAAGAGCTCCTCTCAGCTCCAGCATGCCTCCGAGAGCTCCTCTCAACTCCAGCATGTCTCCGAGAGCTCCTCTCAGCTCCTCCGATGGTGATGTCTCGTGTCCGAGCTCCTCCGATGGCGATGTCTCGCCTCCGAGCTTCTCCGATGGCGACGTCTCGCCCCCGGGCTCCTCCGTCGGCGACGTCTCGCCTAAGAGCTCCTCCGAAAGGCGGCATCTCGCCTAAGAGCTCCTCCGATGAAGACATCTCGGCCCCAAGTCTCCCAAAAGGCGAAGCCACACCTCCTGGACCATCTAAAGGCGAAGTCACGCCTCAGCGTTCCGCTCCAAGCGACGTTTCGCCTCCGGGTTCCTTTCCGGCCGACGTAACACCTCCGTGTCCCTTTCCGGGCGACGTCTCTCCTCCAGGTCCCTCGGAGGATGACAAAGCACTCCCGAGTTCCTCTGAAGGCGTCGTCACGGCTCACAGCCCCGGCGAAGGTGTCACTGCATTCCTCATCTCCGCCGTGGGCGTCACTCAGCCTCTGGACACCACAGAAGGCATTTTTTGGCTCCCGGTCCACACTGAGTGCATTTCTGAGTGGCTCCTGACCTCCGTGGTTGGCACCCCTTTGGTCCAGGTCTCTGCCGAAGATGTCACTCCGTTCTGGGTCTCCGGGGTGGATATTGTTACACTACCGTCCTCCTTGCTGGACATCACTCCACTCCAGACCTCCCCAGTGGGCATCAATCCGCTCCTGATTGCCGCCGAGTGCATCACTCGGCCTCTGGTCTCGGCCGTGGAGGTCGCTCAGCCTCTGGACTCCGCTGCGGGCGCAGCATGGTCCCTGTCCTACACCGGAGCCGTCTCTCCACCTCCAGCCTCCACTGAAGACGTCTCTCCGTCCCTGGTCTCTGCTACAGGTGGTGCTGACCAGGTCCCTTTCGACCCTGGATGGACACCGGGGTCCTCTTTCGAGTGCCCTGGCCCTCCGGGCATCAGTGGGTTTGGGCCATCAGGTGCCGCCCCCTCTGGGGGGGGGTAATGTCAGGGATCCACCTGCCACGCCCCCTTTGGTGGCTCTCTATGCCTCCGCTCTCCCTGGAGCTCCAGGCATAACCACGCACACCTGGAGCTCGTTGTCACTCATGCCTCCGCTCTCACTGGAGCTCCAGGCGTAACTATGCACACCTGAAGCTCCTCATCACTTCACCCCGCTCCTGCATAAACCCCTCTCTCACATTCACCCAGGGTTCGTTATTGAATGTGTTAGATGCTACGCACTGCTGCATGGTTTCACAGTTGCATGCAGTACTCTACGGGTTCTATTCCGTTCGGACTCTACCATCCGGTGCCGGCTGTGTTTCTCCTCCCTGCGCATTTCGGATCAGCTACGCTTCTCCCCATGCGCACCTCGGACTCTCTTGAAGACTTGTGTGTGCATGAGTGCGTGTGTGTGTGTGTGTGTTTGTGCGTGTGCGTGTGTGTGTGTGCTTGGGTGCTTGTGTTTATCTCTCTCTCTCACTCTGGTCAATAAAACCCGAGCGAGCTGTACTCCGGCTTCTGCCTCCCGTTTCTCTCGCACCCTGACAGTAGGTATGAGGTCGGTTGGTCGATTGGCATTGTGCAAATTAGATTTTAATTGCATGAAAAAATTTTATATATATGTAAGAAATACATTGAGCAAGGCCCTTAACCCTCTATGCTCCGGGGGTCCCTTACGAGGGAAATATCAAGGTCCGTGACGTCGGAGTGACGTGGGGCCGCCTTCCTGTGGGCTCACCACCTGCAGGAGGGACCGTAAGGGACGGTGCTGTGAGGATTGGGCAACAGTCGAAAGCGGGGGCCTGCTTAGACTGCTGCCCCCGCGACCCGAATTCAGATAAGCGGGAGAAAATGAATGAATGAATGTAAGAAATAAATATAAATGCTGTGGTCAATGGAAAAATATGCAGAAGCTGTTGAAAGATGTGTGGCAGGCACAGCCTATTAGAGAAATATGTGATATATACAGATGTGTTAAAGATTTTTCACACTCCTTGGACAAATCAATGCTTTGAAAATGTTTCATTTATAATACCTACTAACATTGTATTTAATATATATTAGTTGCACAAACCCACACATGTTAGCTAAACTTAATTTGTATACCAATAGAGATGGCCAGAGAAAACTTTAATTATTTTCAGTTACTGTCACCATGGCCAAGAAAAAAGATGATCTTCGTACGCATGTTGTCAATGCCCATAGTGGAGGCAAAGGTTACAAGGCCATTTCGAAAGAACTGGCTGTCCCTGTTTAAACCATACAGTGTATCATTATGAAGTTCAACACTGTCAAAAACATGGATGGGCATGGCAGGAAGCGCAAATTATCCTCTAGAGTCGCTAGAAAGATCTGCTGAGATGCAAACAACAAACCCTGTATCACTACCAAAGCTCTAATAGACACCCTCAACCAAGCAGGGGAGACGGTTTCAAGATCCATCGTTCATCGCATTCTGCATCGAGGTGGTCTCCATGGACATCAAACCAGAAACCACTCCTTACCCAAAGACACCGGGATGCGCGCCTGGTCTTTGTGAAGGGTCACCTAGATAGAGATCCGAACTTCTGGTCATCCATCCTCTGGTCAGATGAGACTAAACTGGAGCTCTTTTAAAATATAGACGTTGCATATGTTTGGCGTAAGAAAGGAGAAGCCTTCAATCCTAAGAATACCATTTCAACAGTCAATGCTCACAGCAGTGGTCACATCATGCTATGGGGATGCTTCTCTGCCAGTGGTCCAAGTAACCTTGTTAAGAAAGATGGTATCATGAAAATGGAGGACTATCTCGCGATTCTTGATGAAAACCTGGTGGCTTCAGCGCACAAGCTCAACGTGCCAGAGAATTGTACCTACCAGCAGGAGTGGCCAAGTCAAAGCCCTGACATGAACCCAATTGAGAATTTGTGGAGAGTGTTGAAGATCCGGGTCAACGCTAGGAAGCCTTCCAATCTCCAACAACTGGACACTTTTGCGAAGGAAGAGTTGGCAAACATTCCACAGCAGACCTGTAGAAATCTTGTGGAGACCTACAAAAGCGTTTGCAGGCTGTCATTAAAACCAAAGGTTTTTCTATTGATTATTTAAACATTGTAATATAAAGAGTGTTGTAAATTAATAAATAGGTAATAAATAGGTATTGTAAATTCATAGCATGTACCAGCTTATCTTCTATATATCTGAATAGAATCTGCATATTTACTTAAAATTTACAATTACATACAGTTATAATTATACAGAAATGATAATGTTTCCTAACTAAAGACTGGTGCTGATTTGGTTGAAACAAGAAGCAGGTGTGCAAGTACAACCCAATTCCCCCAAGTTGGGACACTATACAAAAAGTAAATAAAACTAGAATGCAATGATTGGCAAATCTCATTAATCCACATTTAATTCACAATAAAACTAAATAAAATCAATTGTTTAAACTGAGAAAATTTACCATTTTAAGGAAAAAATATAGATTATTTTGTATTTTGATGGCTGCAACACGTCTCAAATAAGTTGAGACGGGGCCATGTTTACCACTGCATCATGTCTTCTCTCTGTACACATCTGGGAACTGAAGAGACCAGTTTGAAGTATTGGTAAAGATTTGTTGTTCTATATGTGTCTGATACAGAATTCTATTTGCTCATCAGTTCTGGGTGTTCTTTGTTGTATTTTTGGTTTTGATAATGTGCCAAATGATTAGACTGCAGGCAGGCCAGTTCAGGACCCATGACTACTATGAAGTCATGCTATTGTAATAGATGCACTATGCAGTTATCATTGTCTTGCTCAAATATGCAACGCCTTTCCTGAAGAAGACGTTTTCTGGATGGAAGCATTTGTTGCTCTAAAACTTGTATATACCGTTTAGTATTGATGGAGCCTCTCTCCAAATGTGCAAGCTGCTCATTCCACTTGTACTACTCACTCCCCTACCATTAGAGTCCACAGGACGTTGTGTTCATGGTTTTCCAAAAAGAAATAACACTTTTTCCAGACTGTTGTTGCCCTGTCCCTACTTTTTTTGAGACGTGTTGCAGCCACCAAAATTTCCCTTAAAATGGTTCATTTCCTCAGTTTAAATATTTGATATGTTTTCTATGTTCTATTGTGAGTAAAATATGGGTTTATGAGATTTGCAAATCATTGCATTCTGTTTTAATGCACATTTTACACAGTGTACACTGTCATTTTAGCCATGTACAATACAGTACACAGGAAACAAAATAATGTTCCTCTAGGACCAAAGCACTACATAAATCAACATGAATGAAACAAAATTACACAAAACAGCACTGACCAGTACACTTAATGTGTCTTAGTAAATTCTCCATATAATATAAATAAATCCTGTACATGTAAACATTTGTTGGTTTAGCAGTGGCAAGTTGCAGAAGCTACTCTGAGGTGCAGTTTCTATCCTCTTTCTGCTATCTGCTAACTGATTTGGCAAGGATTATGCTTTTTAATCATATAGTGATGTTTTATTTATTAAATAGCACATACTTTCTTCAATGTTAAGAAAAAAGAAAAGCAATCACTGTTAAATTATGACCCTATATACAGTGATGTGAAGTAATAAAGTTTGCAGAAAAGTAGACCAAGTTTTCATAGAAAGAGAACCAGAGCTTCATCAGCTGTGCTTTTGAACTGATCAGTCAACTATGACTTAAAAGTGATGTAACTTATATTTTTCCTTCCTTAGGTTTCGAGGGTAAGACCATCACTAACGGCTCACCAAATCCTCGAGTCAATGGCCACTCCACCCAGTCAGCGCACTCTGACCAAAGCAGCCAAGACAATAGCACACAGGTGTGTGTGTGTGTGTGTGTGTGTGTGTGTGTGTGTGTGTGTGTGTGTGTGTGTGTGTGTGTGTGTGTGTGTGTTTTTCTAATCAATATTCAATCACAATTAAACACTGTATACTGATACTGTATCTGTATCTGGTATATATGTTGCATGTGTGCGTGTGGCGGGAGGGCGGGGTTCAAACAGAATTACACAGAAAAGTCTAAAGAAAACAATTTGCCTTACAATTATATTTAAAATTTTAACTAATTAATACTTGATATGATAATACACAAAAATCACACAGTGTATGTGGCATAAACAATCACATTATAATCAAGTGTGTTTGTCTGTGTGCCTCTCTGTAGAACTCTGAGGATGGTGATAGCCACTCACTAGACCCTTTCGCAGAGATCGGTCTGAGGCTGAGCCCCACTGCAGCAGAGGCGAAAGAGAAAGCGCATGCTAAGCGTGGCAAGAAGCGAGCACCACAGATGGACTGGAATAAGAAATACGAGATTTTTAGCAATTTCTGAACACAACACACATTTTCACATGCTCCCCAATCTGGAATTCCCTGACATGTCGCCTTTAACCCTCGCCCCTGTCGTCACTGACTGCTTTTAATGGAGAAGGCTGTTATTTTTGTAGAAAAAGAAAACGAGGAAAAATATTTGTAAAGGATGATTGGAGCAGGCAGTGGGGAAAAGCGTCGGTCTATTTTTTCACCAATTTCTAACTGGAAAAGAAAAACTCCTGATTCAGAGCTGTGATGGGGGAAAAAAGGCCAACGAGAACATGAAGAAAGCGCTTGTTGTTTTTTATTGCTTTTAATTAAGTTTACTGCTTCTCTACGACCACTTCAGACCGAATCTCTACAAGACCATTAGACATTTGATCAATCTGCAAAAAACCACCAGGCAATTCATGCCTTATAGTTTTGCATCTTGTTGCTCGATGGTGCTGCTTTCTGATCTAGCTGAAGGAAATCTTGAGGGTGGGAAAAGGATATAAATTTAAGTAGGACATGACAATTATAATTTCTATATGTTCCTTATAAATCAGTATTACATATAAAGAGATTGAACTGATATAAACCTTCTTCAGGATGCAACTCAGAATAATCAGCCTTTGTTTACACTTCAGGTAAAATCAAGCAAATAAAGTGAGGTGTTGTATATTGTATGAAAAGTATTTTGTAAGTAAAGTGAGGCAGGCACAAGTGGATATCTGGTGAAGATTCTATTAATGGACACTAGAGGGTAGCATTGTAGTAGATCTTTATTTAAGGACAGATTGAGAACTTACAAGTGGTATCCACTAGAGGGAACCATTTGTACGACACGTGATTGGATTTTTCTTTTTTTCGATAACAAGATCAACACCACCCCACACAAACACACACACAGACACAAATCAATCATGGAGGTGAAACACCACTCAAATCAAAATCAACAAGAAGAAGCAGACATTTCATTGTAACCTAAAGAAGTGATTGGAGGTTGGAAGACAATATTTTTAACTAATGATGAACTGAGGATTGTGACTGCAGTGTGTATTATCTGATCCACAAACAGGTGAAGGATGTGATGAACTCGTGTGAGTGATGAGAAGCTAATGCTGGATCTATAAGCTAGTGAAATTTAAAGACAGTATGCAGCTTTTGTCAAAACGGACAGAGGACCACTGAGAGTCTCTGACAATCAGAACCTGCTTGACCTGTGGTATGGTGCAAAAATGCAGGCTTTGCATCGGGTTCTCTTTGAACGTTAAGCAAGATCAGATTTAGATCATGTGCTGATGAACCTCTTTATCTGCATATATAACGTCATTATTTTACCTTATTCCTTTGACACTCATGTATATTAGCAGCATTGCTGTATTCCATTAACAATCTTTTTTTGTTTTGTTTTTTTTATCTAGTATGGCTTTCTTTTTATGTTTGTTAGCGTCATTTGTGTTTGCTGTAGATTTTTCCTGTTCCTGACATTGTATGCATTCAGATTTCTGTATGCTTATGTATATTCACAATGAGAATATATGCCAGGTTGCAATGTTTCTTTTTTTCTTTCAATAAAGTGTGATATTCGCACATGTTGACATTGTCAACCAGTTAGTTTAGTACCATGGAAAGTGGATATAATTTGAAATAGACAGTGAATTATCATCTTCAGTAACAAGTTTTCATGGTCATGGTTGCAGTGGATCCAGAAACTATACTGGAAATACTGGCTGCAAAGCAGTTAATATAAACCAGAACAATTGCCAGACTAAGGCAAAGCTCAGAATCCAACCATGATCTACAAAGCTGTTTGTTACTTGGAGAGTCACAGTGCCACCCGATTCAGTATTTGTTAGCAATATAACAAATTATTATTTTTTAGACACAAACAATCCGTCACGCTCCCTGAGATCTCAAAACACCAGACTTCTTAGTAGTTCCTAGAATAGCAAAGTCCACTAAAGGTTGTGGAGCATTTTCACATTTAGCTCCTAAACTTTGGATTAGTCTTCCTGGCAGTGTTCGGGGCTCAGACATCCACATTAAAAATGTTTCTTTTTAGCAAAGCCTACACATAACAAACATCACATCATAACCTTGTGCTCCAGAAGATCTGATCAAATACACATTATCAACTTGTGCTGTTAATATCATGAACAGCAGCTACGCTAATTCCTCTCCACTGCTTCTCTTTCTCTACCTATCCCAAGGCATCCTGAGGTTGCTCCAGCTCCTCAGATTGTGGACCTTTTGTTCAGATCAGATTGTTTAAAGATTGTGGACCTTTAAAGAAGTAGACGCCGAACTCGCAAACATCCCGTACCAGCGCCAATTGGATCCCACTTCATGTGGAGTTTTGACATTGGACCTCCTGGAGTGTTTAAAGGCTCTGGCATGGAGAAGCTGGTGTTGGATCTGTGATGATCGCAAATGTTGAGCTATTATTAGTTGCTCAGTAGCTCCTAGTTTTATAACCACAAATGACTGTAAAAGACTGTAGAAAGAACATTACTCATAATTACATTCCAGTGCTCATGTTAGTTCTCACTCTCCAGTGTTCTGTATTGTTGAAAGATTTATGATCAAACTCTTGATGTCACCCAAATGAGGATGGGTTCCCCTTTTGAGTCTGGTTCCTCTCTTTCTTCTTCATAACATCTAAGGAAGTTTTTCCTTGCCACAGTCGCAACGGCTGCTCATCAGGCATAAATACACACCATTCACCTTCACTGTTCAATTCTGTAAAGCTGCTTTGAGACAATGTCTGTTGTGAAAAGCACTATAGATATAAACTTGACTTGACAAATTTGACATGGAAAGAAATCTACAAGTCATCTGGTACAACAAAAAATCGCAAAAGAGCTGGGACACTTTATTTACAAAAGAACATAGAAAACATCAAATGTTTAAAGTGAGGAAATTTTTTAAGGAAGAAAACAAGGTCATTTTGATTTTGGTGGCTGCAACACGTCTCAAAAAAGTTAGGACAGGGCAACAAAAGTCTGGAAAAAGTAAATGTTATTAAAATTAAACAGTTTAAGAAACACTTTGCAACTAATTAGGTTCATTGACACTGGGTCAGTAAAATGATTGGGTATATGTAGCATATCTTAGAGAGGCAGACTCTCTCAGAATTAAAGATGGGCAGAACTTCACCAAACTCACAGACTGTCAAAAATCAATATTAGATGCTCATGATCTTCGCAAATGCATTAAAAACAGTCATGATTCTGTAATGGAAATCACTGCATGGGTTCATTAACACCTCCAGAAATCACTGTGAACACAGTTTGCAATGTCGTCCACAAATGCTGGTTAAATCTTTATCATGCAAAGAAGAAGGTATGAGTGAACATGATTATTTTGTTGCTTTATTCACATTTTGCTAAAAACCTTTGGTAGCATGTCAAAATGTTATGCTTTTTTTTATAGCTAATCTATAGAAGACCAACTTTTACCTCCACTTGTTTGTCCTATTTATGCCTCCTGATTTGTAAATAGTACAGGTATTATAGATAAAAATTAAATGTAACATTTTTAAATGCACTCACAATTTAATAGGTACATGTCAACCCCTGTGCAGTAGCACAATAAATAAAATGATACATTTACAGGTCAAGAGCCTCGGGTCTGATCAAAACGCAAAATGGGGGAAAATGTGATCTCTGTGACTTTGACACTGGGATGGTTGTTAATGGCAGATGGACTGGCTTAAGGATATCAGAAACTGATAATCTCTTTCAGGGATTTTACATAAAGTTTCTCGGTGCAAAAAAAGCAAACAAACAAAAAACATCTATTGAGTAGGTGGAAACATTTTGCTGAAATTCAGGAAGAGGTTTGGGACTAGTTTGAGCCTGATGGAAAGGCAGCAGTAACTTAAATAATCAAGGTTTATAATCATAGTGTGCAAAAAAGCCTCACATAATATTCAGCACATTAAACCTTGAGGTGATCAAGGTTTGGTTCCACTCATGTCAGCCAAGATCAAGAATCTGAGGCTAAAGTGAAGCACAGGAGCCCTTCATAAATGTGAGTTTAATACCCAGCAACCCCAAGCTGCCACTTCAACCCCCTGACTGCTCAGTTGTATAAATGAGCGAATTGTAAGTCGCTCTGGATAAGGACATCTGCTTAATGTCATAAATGAAAATGTTGTAGGTCAAATTTTCTATGGTCTAGTTTAGAATTTGAATATGTATTGACCCATCACTGGCAATCACTATGGGGTCGGGTTAGCAGTTGTAACCCATGCTATTAAATATTCTTCCACAAGTCGCTTGTAATATGATATTTATACCATAAAGGAGATCCACAGTATAATCCGTCAGTTATTGTGGCTTCAAGCTGTCAGAGTTTTTCTCACTCTATCACCATTTCTCACACTTTCACTATTTATGAGCAAAGGGCACCCAAACATGTATTAAACTCCCTGATCTTATCATCTACCTTTTCACTTTCAGCCCAGGGTCAGGCAGAGGTCTAGCAGCATGTTTTATGGCACAACACCCACACTCATGTCGCAAGACATACTCATGTACACAGATGAATGAGACATTAGTTTAGTCTGCGGCTTCACATGTTGGTGTTAAACACAAAAGCAGATGAGTCAGAGTGTGACTTTGCCTACTGTTTTTTAAAAGATTAATTTATTTATTTTGCAACCCTGAGAACAGGCCTGGAGCAAAAAGTCAGCAGTGGGGCAGGAAGGGCAGCAGCGATGATTCTAGGTGACATGCCAGCATTAAACTCTCACATTTATGTAGTATTCTCTATTATCAGTTTACAATAAATAATATTATATTCTATTTATATTACTCTATTTCAAGCCATTTTTATTCATTTTAAGCATGAAATAGTTTTGTTGTAATGGATTTATACAACAAACAAGCTTGAAAAGCATAATAACGTACAGAAATAGGCAAAACAATCTTATATTTAGTTTATATCCAGAATTCTTATTCACCATATCCTCATACAAAACCTTTTCAACACACTAATTGTTGTTAGTCTTTCCTATTCATCACCTGTATACATGAACCATTTCATTATAATTTCCTTCTTAAAAAGATTAATTTCCTTTGGCTTGTCTCAAAGATAATTTTTTCCCCCTGCTGTCTTTGGCTTGCTCATTAGGGATTTAAATCTACATCAATTTCTGTCAAGCAACTGGACAGCTTAAAATACAATATATAGTAATGAGCAGACATATTTGATTTTTTAGATCCAGCAAATTTTTTTGTCCAAAAATCCTAAATTTATCCAGAAAGCAATCTTTAATGCTTCACTTCACAGCAAAGTTGTGTTGTACCCTGCTGCCCACTCTTGCTGAATGCTGCTTAACCATAGTAAATGATTTCTTATCCCAATCTTATCGTCCCTACACTGGCTACCTGTTAAATATCGAATCGACTACAAACTACCACTTCTTACATATAAAACACTAAATGGTTTGGCTTCCATGTATCTATCCAGTCTTTTAACACGCTACGATCAGTCATGCTCCCTGAGATCTCAAAACTCCAGACTTCTAGTAGTTCCTAGAATAGCAAAGTCCAGTAAAGGCGGTAGAGCATTCTCACATTTAGCTCCTAAACTTTGGAATAGTCTTCCTGACAGTGTTCGGGGCTCAGACACACTCTCTCAGTTTAAGTGCAGCTTAAAACCTTTAAATCTTTTTAGCAAAGCCTACACATAACACACGTCACATATCATAAACTTGTGCTCCAGAACATCTGATCACATGCAAATTATCAACTTGTGCTGTTACAGCAGATACGCTAATTCCTCTCCACTGCTTCTCTTTCTCTTCCCATCCCGAGGCATTCTGAGGTTGCTTCAGCTCCAGTCACGTCCCACCTCATGAAGATTATGGATCTTTAAAGAAGTAGATGCCGAACTCGCAAACATCCTGTACCAACCAGAGACGTACCAGTGCCAATTGGATCCCACTTCATGTGTGGAGTTTTGACATTGGACCTCCTGGAGTGTTTAAAGGCTCTGGCATGAAGAAGCTGGTGTTGGATCTGTGATGATCACAAATGTTGAGCTATTTTATAAGTTGCTCAGTAGCTCCTAGTTTTATAACCACAAATGACTGTAAAAGACTGTAGAAAGAACATTACTTATAATCACACACTCCAGTGCTTATGTTAGTTCTCGCTCTCCAGTGTTCTGTATTGTTTAAAGACAATAATCACACTCTTGATGTCACCCAAATGAGGATGGGTTCCCCTTTTGAGTCTGGTTCCTCTCAAGGTTTCTTTCTCATAACATCTAAGGGAGTTTATCCTTGCCACAGTCGCCACGGCTGCTCATCAGGGATAAATGCACAACATTCACCTTAACTGTTAAATTCTGTAAAGCTGCTTTGAGACAATGTCTGTTGTGAAAAGCGCTTTAGAAATAAACTTGACTTGACTTGACTTGACATTTAGATCACCTTCACCATCTGTAATGCAGTAACATTCACTCACAGCCTTGTGACCAGGTCACTTAACACCAAAAGTCTAAGTACTTACGCAAGAGACCGGGTCTGTGCAAATACATGCACATGCATGCACATATACACACGCAGTGTAAACTTTGACTCTCTGTTTGAAATGCTTAGTCAACAGTCCAAACATTTTTCAGAAGAAAGCTCTAATCCGATAAGAATAATAAAAATTAAGCCACATATGTTTATAGTTCTTCCCGTGGGCTCTCCACCTGCAAAAGGGACCGTAAGGGACGGTGCTGTGAGGATTGGGTAGCAGTCGAAGGCGGGGACCTGCTTAGACTGCTGCCCCCCGCGACCCGAATTACGGATAAGCGGGAGAAAATGAATGAATGAATGAATGTTTATAGTTTGATAGTTTTCAGAACTTCAATATTTTTTTGTATTTAAATAGTTAGTTTGTATAGTATAGTATAACATATATACAGTTGTAAAAAAAAAAATTATACCTGCTTTGAATTTGAAACAGAGAAATTAGAACAAAATAGAACAAAAAAACACCAAAGCTACATCTCAGACTCTTCAGGCCTCAGTTAGCATGTTCATTCATGACAGTACAATCTGACAACATCTAAACATCTAAATAGTATGTTTGGAAGGGTTGCCATGAAAAAGCCTTTTCTTTCTAAAAAAAAAAAAAAAAAAAAAAAAAGATCATTTGCAAAGTTGAATCTGAACAAAACAGACTTCTGGCACAATGGTCTTTGGATTGATTAGACCCAAACTAAAAATGGTTGCCAAACACAGCATATCAGCACAATCACCTCATACTAAGTCTCAAGCACTGTATTCAAGCGGTAATTATTTGGGCTAGTTTTGCAGCCATAGGAATTGCAGTCATTGAGTTGGCCAAGTACTTCACTGTCTACCAAAGCATTCTTGAGGCAAATGTAAGTACATCTGTCTGACAGCTAAAGCTTGTCTGAAATTGGGTCCTGCAACAGGACAATGATCTCAGCACACCAGCTAATAAACAGGCTCAAAACAGAATCAAATCAAGGTGTTGCAATGGCCCACTCAATGTCCAGACCTCAACCAAGCTAAAACGCTGAGGTGGGACATTAAGAGAGCTGTGCATAAATAAATGCCCACATACTGTACCCAAATGAACTGAAGCAACATTGTAAAGATGAGAGAGCTAAAATTCTTACACAATCATCTGAGAGACTGATAAAATTACACCCATTCATTCACTCACTCCCGCTTATCCGTAATTCGGGTCACGGGGGCAGCAGTCTAAGGAGGCCCCCGCCTCCGACTGCTGCCCAATCCTCATAGCACCGTCCCTTACGGTCCCTCCTGCAGGTGGTGAGCCCACGGGAAGGCGGCCCCACGTCACTCCGGCGTCACGGACCTTGATATTTCCCTCGTAAGGGACCCCCGGAGCATAGAGGGTTAAGGGCCTTGCTCAAGGGCCCAAGAGTGGCAGCTTGGCGATACCGGGGCTTGAACCCCAGACCTTCCGATCGGCAACCCAGCGCCTTAACCGCTGGAGCCACCACTCCCCCAAAAAATTACACCCAGTTACTTCAATTTATTGCTGCTAAAGGTGGTTCTTTAAGCTATTGAATCATAAGCTGTACTAATTTTCACACATAGTTTTGCCATTTGGGCTTGATTTTTGTAAAAAAAAATAATAAATTTATAATTTTACGGTGTAATGTGTCATGAAATGTTGTTCATCTGAGGTTGCATTTACCTAATTCTAAGACCTGCAAAAGACCAGATGATTTTTATTATGTTCTGATATGTAAAACCCATCAAAGAGGGTGTACTTTAATTTTAACTTATTAATTTCTTTTTTATTTACTATGTTAATACGTATCAAAATCATTAAAATCATAAAAGTACTTATCTTTAAATTTAACCAAGCACTCATACTGTACTACCTTACTTATTAAAGTATCATCTTATTTACCAAAGGAAATGTGCAGTTAGCACACTTCATTGATTTATGCTCTCAGTTTGCTTCTAATTAACAAACACATCTTTTTTCATTGCTTTAGTTTCCTTAGCTGCTTAAACAATGTTCATAGTAATGATCCGAACCTACAGTATATAGGTGAAGTGTCATAGTGAGATATGAAAAGGAATGTAACTCAACAGTCGGTGCTTTTAGACCATAAGTGATTTTAGCTACGATAACGACAATACTCCAAGTAATCCCCTATAGTTTGTGTACACTGTTGCCCTGGCAACAGTAATACAGCATGGTTAACTCATGTACGTGCTTGAATCTCTGAAACCCCACAGAGTAAAGGTTGTGCTTTACATAGCTTTAAATTTGAATAAAAGCTGGTTTCACCTCCTGCAGTTTGCTTGCACAGCATTTTTGTCTGTTGCAATCGATAACCCACACTGTGAATGTTTTTGCTTGTGATTATGCTTATTTTATGCTTATTTTTTTGTTGTTGCATCGACTATACACTTCAGCTACTCTCCTCTTGAAAAATAACAGTGATGATGATGATTATTATTATTTTGTAATGTAAAGACTGAGTATGCATATTGTTATAACTGTATGTTTAAAAGAATCAGGAAGCAAAGCTACGGGAATGTGTGTCAAATACAAAAGACAGTTATTAGATGTGTATATACAGGATCCACAGCAAATATGACCTTAGGAAATGCAAAATAAGAAACACTTGAGGTTAATGTAAATGGTTTTACCTAGAACCAGCGAAGATGGCTTTAAATTGCCATCTTTAAATGTTGGCATTTAATGATGGCTTTAAATTGCTGCTACAATGGTTTTAGACTACAATTTCCATGAACAGTTTTGCATTCAAGCATCCATCAGTAAATAGCTGATAACCTCAAAAATGATGAAACTATAATGGATATCCAGTGTCACCCAGATGAACATGGGTTTTGAATATGATTCCTCTAAAGCTTTCTTCCTCCTAATGTCTCGAGATATTTCTTGTAATAGTTGCCTTTGTCTATAAATTTATACAAATTTATTAATGATTTAAAAATTTATATTTCTAATTTATTCAGGTGAAGCAGGTTTCTGTCAATATACATTATTAAAAGCGCTCCACAAATCAAATTGAACTGAACTAAAAAATCTATCTATCTATCTATCTATCTATCTATCTATCTATCTATCTATCTATCTATCTATCTATCTATCTATCTATCTATCTATCTATCTATCTATCTATCTATCTATCTATCAATATTGGGCTGTTAATCAATCCAAATATTTAATTGAGATCAATCCCATAATTGTCATAAGTTAACTGGTGATTAGTCGCAACTTAATTAAACATTTCTATTTGTTCTAAATGTACCTTAAAAAATGTACCTAAATTAATACTTTTTACATTTTTAATACTCTCATAATATTTATGCACATTTATGTTTATTATTGAATACTTATTATTGAATACATATTATTATTTATTTATTAGTGAAACCATACTCAACACAGAACATGAAAACAAAATATTCTTGTAAATGTTTTATAGTAATTAAAGTATAAGTAATTACGTAAATTATTTGGACACCAGAGGGAACTTTTGTCGTGTTTCTACACGGACGGTTTTAATTGCTGGATGTGTGCATCATGGTGGATTTTTATGCTTGATTTGAGATTTGCAGCAATCAGTAAAACAAAAGTTTAGTGATTAAAAACAATTTTCAGAGGAGTTTATTATTTATTTATTTTCATTTGAGTAAAGAAAGGACATCATAAATAAATAATATAGCCATAAATATAGGCTATATATATATATATATATATATATATATATATATATATATATATATATATATATATATATATATATATATATATATATATATATATATATTTCTTGCATATGATAAACATGTGTTAAGTAAGCTATGGGCTGGACAGTGCCCAACCAGTGGAAGCCTGTGAAGCAGATGGAGAGGAAGAGATCAGCCTTTTATTATCATGCTTGTCTGCTTATGTAATGCTGTAAAGAAAGATACTAAAGACTGGTAAGCGTCTGTATCATCGAGATTTGTAGCCTGTTCCAAAAGGTGCAAACATGGCTCATGGATCTTTTACTGATTATTTGTAAGCATTTGTGCTGAACTGCCACGAGCCAGAATGATGGCCTCTTCCATAGGCTGACTAACTGACTGATTCATCCCCACCCTGAATCAGTCTTTGGGCATGATGATTAGCTAGCTTAGAAAATTTTTATCAAATAAAAATTTCCCCATCCACTTAATATCCACTGTTATGCGATGGTTACTATGTTGGTGGAAATGTCCAAAAGGCAGACTGCGGTTTATCTGCTTACTTCGTTTTAACCTGACTTCCATATTGTAAAGACTCAGAGAATGACAATAAACCCACATAGAAGTTCTCTAATAAAATGTAGTGTTCTTTTCAAATGTAATCTTGGCTGGTTTTCATAAAGAGTGCTAATAGTTCTCAAGAGCACATTCTGTACCTCTCTATGCTTTAGGCATAGCGGTAGAAAGAAGGTAACTGCTGGCATTCACCCCAGAGCCCAAGTAAGAGGAAAGCAAAAGGGAGGAAAGAGTGAGGGAGGGGAGACGTGTAAGGAAGGGAGGGAGGGGAAAGGAGTCTGGGTCTCCATAGAAACACAGGGCTGTTTTTGTTAGCGTGGTGCATGTGAGTCAGAGGAGCAGTGAGTCACAGTCAGGAGGGAAACTCTCCTCGGAGCCAAATAAGGACAACTACATGCAGAGAGACAGAGGGAGGGAAAAAGAGAGAGACTCACACAAAGACAGGCTGAAACAGTGAGGCCTGGTCATATCTCTCTCCGAGCGGAAACGCAGGAGAACAAGCAGCCCTACCCAATTTGTGCACACCTCAGTTTACAATGCAAACAGTTCACTCAACATTTGTCTTGTATCTCACAAACGTATCACTGAACTGCCCTAGTCACCTTTGTTTGCTCTCTTCTCTCCTCCTTACTCTATTAGCTTTCCGCTAGGCAAGCTCCTTGTTTACTTTAGCGCTGTGCGTTGTTAGAAGTGTATATGAACATTGGCCGCCAGACTGACACTGAGGCTCGGTACATTTAGGCTGAGGTTTGCATTAAGCAGCTTCCTCTGTCCTCCATAATGTGAGTTTTGGCTAGCGTAACTTTTCAGTAAACGTGGATGTTGCAGCTGCAGTGGACCATCAAAAGCAGGCCCATTTCAGGGTTTTGCAGATGAAAGACTGGTTTTATTAGTTTGGTTTTCAGAGCCTGTTTAAACAAGGCCAAGATGCACAGGCGCTGACGTGGGCATTAATATAAATATTACAGCCGTGATTTACCCAGATTCTTAGAAAAAATATAATAGCTAATTTGCATGCATCTGACCAAATAGACATAGTAAATGTGTAAAATGAAATTTTTTTTACCAGGTGATGACCACACGTGTGAAGTATAAGGTGTTTGCTCTATACTATTCTATTGGTAAGTAAAAAAGCTCTTCACTGCATTTCAAATGTAATTCTAAATGTGCAGGCTAATAGAATATAAAAGCTTTATTGGAAAAGTAGTATGTTTCTTTCTTTAATTTCTATTAGAGCAAACATCATTTTCAATTTGATGTCCACGGTCTGAAATGCATAAGCAGGCCTGCACAAATCTAATAGCTAGCCTTTGGTTGTATTTATTTGCAAAGTCCTCTTCCCAGAAGTAATGTTTTTAACATTAAGTAAATCATATTGCAGATGCTAAATACAGATGCTGAATATATTGACATAAATCACAACCTGTATTTTGTTTTTAGGTAGAAACACCCAAATCTGCATATTTATTAAAGCAAAAAAAGGCTTTTTTTTTTTTGTGAAAGACACACTTGTTCTTAGAGCCATCAAGTTTGCATTTGTTTTTACACACAAAAAACCCCCATAATAAATCAGCACTTCAGTGTTTTGTCACAAACACACAGTAGTGAGCAGGAAGCACAGACCAGCCATTCTACAAATGTATAGTTTCACAATTGTGTAACTGAGAGCGGTTGGTTTGGAGTAAGATTTACTTCAGATGAACTTCCCCAGAACTTTCCCATATGGAAAGGTGATAAAGATGTCTGTGTTTATGAGCCCAGGGGAAGATAAGAAAACAATAAGTGTCACCTTGAGACTCTGTAAAGCTGTGTTCTGAGCTTAATAGAAGATTTCTCAATGTAGCATTGCCACTCTGTACTGCAGCTTATGAGATGCAGAACCGTAAGCAGAACCACATATATTGTTCATGTAGCATATCCAGATCTGAGTTTTTTTCTTGAATTTTTTAATGTTAGGCAGGAGCAAGACTTTGTGTGTGGGTGTGCAAAATAGAGGAGTGCAATATTAATCCCAAAGATCAAACCTACCACAATGAAAGGTAAAACAAAAGAGCCTGTTTCATCTCCAACTTCCTTTATTCTATGAATACACGCTTGCGATTCATGTCACTTACATCACTCTGTGGTTTTTTTTTTCCACGTAATGATGCCATTGCAATTCTGCTTTCAGGATGTCTCACAGGCTATACTTATCCGCTACCGATGACCGCATTCAATACGCCGCTTTGGGGCAAAAACCCAAAAAACAACCATTATTCAACACCTATTGTGAGGTGATGGACCGAAATAAAACCACAGCTCTGTGCTTGTCTGTGTGCTATCTAAAAACTAAGGAGACTTAAGTAGAAAAGCATTTGCTTCAGTAAACAGGTGCACTGCGAGAAACCCTAGAACATTGCTTAATTAAATGTACTAATACTGATTACACTGTATAATCAATATTTGTACAAATGTTCCAGAATTTCCTCCTCAGGGTTTTTAATCTGAACATACATCAAGATAGTATCATTACCAAAGAAATCATTCAATCCATCAATTATGATAGATAAGATAAGAAGGTTTTCTGTTTTAGCAACACGTACAAAATGGACACACTCCCATGAAATGTACACAATAACATCAGCAGTGATTCACACAGTGTACACTGCATAGTTATACTAATAGCAGAAGTCTTCCCTTCAACACTGTATATCCATCTATTTTCTATATAGCTTATTGCAAGGGAGCCTGGAGTTTATCTTAGGAAAGATTTTCAGGGTACAAGGTGGGGGACATGCTGGACAGGGTACCAATCCATCACAGAGAACAAACTTCTAAAACATGCTAACTTTTTACACACACAGTGAGGGCAGGATTTAAACTCCAAATCTCAAAGGAACGAGACAAAAAAAACAAACACTAAGAGCAAAATAAGCTTTCTGCTACTTTTGCCATATTTGCCATTCATTTATTGATACTTAGTCTTGACAAAAATTCATAATTACTAGAGTTATTAGCATGTAGTGTATAAACAAGAATTAATATGTACAACCCCAAATCCAAAACAGTTAGGGTGCTGTGTAAAATGTAATTAAAAAAAAGAACATCAATGGCAAATCTCAGAAACCCATATTTTATTCAAAATAGAACATAAAAACATATCAAATGCTTAAACTGAGTTAATGTACGATTTGCCATTTTATAAAAAGAAATAAGGCAATTTTTCAAAAAAGTTGGGACAGGTCAACAACAACATGGAAAGCCATGCTACAAAGATACAGCTCATAATTATGAGTCACTTGTGCATGTGGAGTGATTTAAAAAATTAAGACAAGTCTCATTTTCATACGATTCTTATCTTGGACTGACACACAGTCCCTCAGTGTGTTGTAATGACAATACCCTGTTGATTTGTTGAAGTTAACCTTTGTTAATGTGCTCATATTATCTGAGGTATGACATTGAATAAATACACATTTTTCTAATATAATTAAAGTGAAATGTTTTACATTTACGCATTTATTCTACATTTTAAATGCTCTTTGAACATCTAGATGTTAGAATTGTAACAGGAGTTGTTAAATCTCTAGCCATCACACAGTATAGTAAGGGCAGTGGAACTAATGGCAAAAAATGTATCCGGTTTCCCAGATGAGCCACACAATAGTTTCCATTTGAAAGCCACTACTATTCTGAGAAAAAACTCACTAGCTTATGAAAGTATTATTATTATTATTATGGGTTTAGTGGTAATATTAAATACAAAATACCACTGTTTTAATGAAAATGCATAATAATAATAATAATAATAATAATAATAATAATAATAATAATAATAATAATAATAATAATAATAACAATAATAATAATAATAATAATACTTTTTGCAAGGTATTTGCTCTATGGTAATATTTTATATATGGATTGGAATATTACAGACATTTAACAGTGTTGGCAGTTTTATCTCTGTCTAAGAGAGGCTAGTTTTACATTTCGAGAGCTTGCTTTAATTAAATTATCGCTGTTAAATGGAGGGGGAGGCAGGAGAGTGAGTAAGGGATAATAGAGGAGTAGGAGGAGGAGAGATGGACCATGCTGGGAGAAATGGAGGAAAAAAGCAGAGTGGGGAGAGTGTGAAGTGGTCTGAGGTGGATATATTTAGCCAAAGAGGGGAGAGGGAGGTCTGTTCTCAAGGGTTTATTCCAGTAGGGTATATTTAGACTCCGGCCATGAAAAAAAAAGAGAAGGAAAAAAGAATGATGTATAAACATTATTACTGGAGTCTGATGTAACACAGTGCAATAGGGCCACACACACATATGCGCTCTCACACTTGCTCAGTTACTCAAGTAAGACATGCTTTGCTGAAAATTAATAATGCTCTGGGAGACACGAGTTAACCGCTGTGCCCTGGTACCAACACACACACATATGAACAAAGGTACCAACAAAAACACTGCCATGCCTAGACATTTCAGCCAGTGTTCTATGGTTCAAGCACAGGCACAGCAAACTCATAGAGTCATAGAAGACAGAAGAAGCGAGACAGCTGAAAAAGCAATACTAACACCAACAACATCGAAAAAGTGCGCAGAGTGCGTACAGTTTAACGATAATAGCACAGGACCAGGATGAGGAGTCGCAGCGCAAGAGCCGCAGTGACGCCATTGTGGTTCCAGCACACTTCCTGCCTGCTGCCACAATGTTTGTATATCTTGTATCCATAGCAACTGCCAACACATAAATACCGGAGAAAGAAGGAGACAGAGTGTGAGAGAGAGAGAGAGAGAGAGAGAGAGAGAGAGAGAGAGAGAGAGAGAGAGGGAGAGAGGGAGGGAGAGAGAGAGAGAGAGGACAAACCCATAATATTGGACTCAGTGAGAGCAACTGAACCCGGTCTGGGCCTCAGCTCTTAGTGTGTGTAAGAAAGCCACATAGTTCTGGATAAGTAGTGGTCTACGTGGTGTAAGGCCCCTCTGCCACACACACAAACACATGCACAGAAAACCTGCTGCTCTGTGTAGGTCCACTCAATAAAGTTTAGGCATTTTGTGATCTATATGAAACCTTTTATTAGTGGCAAATACTGGATAAGAATTTTTTTGTTAATTAATAAATTGCGATAGTCTATAAGAAACCTATTCTTTCTTAAATGGAAATCCAAGAATACCATCAATATGACTTAAAAAAGTACTCTCATCTTCCTCCGCCAAAATAAAACATGTCTATTTTTCTGGACAGGATTATGCTGCCCTATAAACAAACCTAGGAATGTAGAAAATAATGTAACAAATTTAATCCTCTACATGTTGGAGATCCCCAAGAATGCTAGGACTAAGTGTTTTGCATTTTCAAGAGATAAGGGAGAGGAACTAGTGGTGGAAGTTCCTGTACCTGGGCAAAAGTGCAAATACACTGCATCATGACTCCAGTAAAAGTAAAAGTACTCCCTTTTTTTTTACTTAAGCAAAAGTACAAAAGTTCTTGCTTTAAAAATGCTTATCTATCACAAGTAAAAAGATATGAATCTATTAGATTTTTGCTGATCAAAGTTTCACAAGAACTGTGAGGTTACGTATGGTCTTGTGACAGGTTCTCATTTAATGCAGTTATAGCATTTATTTCAATATTGTTAGGAACAGCATGTTTTTACACATTAAAAATGCAGTGAAGTAAAAGTTTTCCAAAATCTAAATACTCTGATAAGGTACAGATACTTAAACAAGTTATCTAAGTACAGTGATAAAGTAAAAATATTCCACCACTGCTACTAAATATATTGTCTGTTACATAGACTGTTACAACACATGTTTATGCACCCAAATATGTGTATCAACTTCATCCACCTATGCTATTTTTTATTTATTTATTTATTTTTTTAAGTTTAACAAATCAAGGACGATTACATTTATATTATAGTTGCATTACTGTGTTGTTCCAGTTGTATTACTCTGGATCATCAAATAGTCAATTTTTGAACATATACATTTTACAGCACAACAATCAAACATACATATGTTTTTGCTGTGGCTATATATTGAGTAATTACAATATATATGAATATGTAGTTCACATTTAACTACAAGTATGGTGAAAGTGTCACACTTCTCATGAAATGCAGCTTTTCAAAATATTATTTTTTTTTTTATCAACTTAAGAATCAGTGATATTTAAGAAGTTTATTAGCTTCTGCAAGAGCAATCAAGATCCTCTTACATTTTTAGTAACATATAATTGTTTATTGTTTGTCTACTGTTTAACTCTAGAGAACTACTGGAGGTTTTACACTTTCACCTTGCACTCTTTGGGACTCTTTTGGAAAGTTTTTATCAAGAATCTGGATTATTACCCGTAGGGGTTGAAAATTTAAAGGAGTATCAGAGGTTAAAAGTACCATGCTATAGCGACTACTGTGGGGAATCAGATATAAGTGAATTAGTAGAGAGAGCGAGAGAGAGAAAGAGAAACAAAGGAAGAGACAGAGGGAGAGAGAGAGAGAGAGAGAGAGAGAGAGAGAGAGAGAGAGAGAGAGAGAGAGAGAGAGAGAGAGAGAGAGAGAGAGAGAGGAGAAGGAGGAGAGCGAGTGAGACGACCTGTTTCCTCTTAGGAATGCTTGTATAATTAGAACCCTGCTGTCATGACAACCAAACTGGATTTTTTTAGGGGCCTGAGGCTGAGATTAGAGTCAGTTATAGCAGTATGAGTCAGATTCTGAGACAGACAGTCATACTGACAACGCACATGACACGCGCACACACACACACACACACATGCACAAATTTTTTTTTACACATATGTTACTTTAAACACTGTAATTCCAAACAGAGCATATTTGTGTCAAACAACACTATGAACTTTAGGCTTCATACATTATTGTGTGCTTGTGTAATCCCATAATTAACTCACACACACACACACACACACACACACACACACACACACACACACACACGTACGCACACTCATGCCTTAAGCACATGAGCAAAATGATTAATACAGCTAATTAAAGCTGTCTACACCTAAATTTACAGCATGACCTTATATTTAGTATCAAAAACAAAACCTTTTGGCAATTTTTGTATTGTTTATAAAAGCATTTTACCTCTTTCACTGACCAAGTGTATGCACAAGATCGAGAGGTTCAAGGTCAAATACCATACATAAAAGGTCATAATGTAAATACTCAAGATTAAAATTTGTTGACTGCATAATCTAGAGAATTGGTGTGTACATAATCTTTAGAACATCTTAACATTCTAAACTGTCAACACAAACAATATAATATTATATTAAGCTTTCTGTTTGTAACAAGACTTAATCCAATATGAGTGCTCTAATGCTACAGCATGTATTGGGCTTCTTACATCAGTACAATGTCTCTCTCTCACCCTCAAACAAATACACACACACACACACATATAGAACATGCACCCAAAGGACTGAAAAAAGGGTTATTCCACAGTTTCAGTATCATAAATAAATAAACTCTTAATCAAATTTCATAAGTTCCCAGATCATTCTGCTTACATGTGCATTTGTGTGGGTTGCTAGGAGACACTGTGTGTGTATGTATGTGTATGTGTGTGTGCTGGGAAGAGGAATGTGTGACGTGTGTACAGCAGTTAGATGGGCGTAGATGTCTGAGAGTCCCTGTTCACACAGAGAGAGAGAGTTCTGAGTGGAGGAGAGACGAAAGGAGGGGACGAAGAGAGAAGAGGCGAGGCACTGGAAGTCGTAAAGCGTCTAATAGCTCTGTCGGTAAAAAGCAGCTTCCCCTTGGGGCCTTTAACACTGGAAAAGTGTGTGTGTGTGTGTGTGTGTGTGTGTGTATGTGTGTGTGTGTGTGTGTGTGTGTGTGTGTGTGTGTGTGTGTGTGTGTGTGTGTGTGTTGTCAACAGTAGACAGGTGCCAGGTTTAAGTAGTCTTCTCATAAGACCTAGCAAAGACTCTCAAAACCTGATCTACACAAATTGCTTTAGAGAGCCCCTAAAGGCGAGCTCACTTCGTACCAGCAGCTGATGTAAAGTGTGTGTGTGTGTGTGTGTGTGTGTGTGTGTGTGTGTGTGTGTGTGTGTGTGTGTGTGTGTGTGTGTGTGTGTGTGTGTGTGTGTGTGTGTAGGTGTGTGAAAAACCTACTGCTGAAATGATTAAAGTCACATGTTGTACCATTCCAGTGACGGTCCTGAGTTCCTAGCTACATACTGTACAATAACACAGATGTGTGGTTTGGTGAACAAAGACTGCTAGCATGCCACACAACAAAGCTTTTCTTTTTACTCTTAACGGTTGAACATATTTGGAGTATAACTAATAAAACATATATTTTTTGCTTTAGTAAAGCCTAAAAGGTTTTGACAAATAGGACAAATAAGTTTTTTGAATATCAAACATTACATACTAACACACACACACACACACACACACACACACACATACACACACACACACACACACACACACACACACACACACACACACACACACACACACACACATACATATATACATATATCCATCAGTGGCAGACGGTCAGGGCCAGCAAAGCCTTCTCTGCTGGACTAAACACTAAACACAGCAGAGAGGGCTTAGTGTCAAAATCACTGACCTACATTTACAACCTAAATTATTATATTTGTCCCATGATTATGTATTAAATTATTCCCTACAGTTTATTCTTTTAATTTCGTAGCGTTTCTCTTGGCTGCACTGCTTCCAGTACATGTATGTGGATGTTAGATTTTTTGTCCAATCAGATTTCAGCCTCTATGTGCTGCCATGTCAATCTAATCCACCCAGGGCCTGCAAAGTCTGTCCTGCTGGCACTTTTACCTTAAAGAATATTACCAACCGGTCTGTCTTTATCCAATCAGATTTCATATTCTTCTCACAGGGCAGCTAGCTGGCCCAGAATAGCGTCAGCATTTTTCCATCCTCTGATTGGTTGGTCAGAGGGAAACTGTAACAGCCACGTTCGACTAGAAAAAAATGTGTGTAGCGTTCTACATGTATTAATACATCAGAGTAATGCAAAATTTATTTGGTCTCGGACATACTTAAAAATACATTTTCCATAAAAACTAGACAGCTAGCTAGCTTGTCTCAGCCCAGGAAAAGCAAATTATGAGTCTGCATCTCTGGTGTGTAGGTTTTATAATTTACATTTTTATGTTTTTGTCATGTTTCAGACAAATATTGATTCTGAACTGCTCCAGATGATGTAGGTGGCACAGTTGCGGTTGTAGTGTAGAGGTTTGGAGCTTGCTTTAGTAAATTTAGTAGTTGACCTGAACGCAATTTTGAGAATTTGTGGAGAGTGTTGAAGATCCGGGTCATTGCTAGGAAGCCTTCCGAGCTTCAACAACTGGAGGCTTTTGCGAAGGAAGAGTGGGGAAAAATTCTACAGCAGACCTGTAAAAAAATTGTGGAGAACTACAAGAAGCGTTTGCAGGCTGTCATTAAGACCAAAGGCTTTTCTATTGATTTTTGAAACATTGTAATATAAAGGGTATGAATAATTCTGAACATGATGATTTTTTAATATTTGTCTGAATTTGTATGAATAATTTTGAGCGCAAGTGTATATATATTACACACAGACTGCCTAGACTGTGAGGTAAATGAATAGCTAGGGCAGCTCATCAAACGGGGAAAATAAAAGACTGGGTACATTGTGTGAGTGTGTGTTATTGCCTGCCGTCTGCAGCCTGAAAGAGGAAAAACAGGCTTGCTCTTTTATTAGCAGTACTGCGGTGTAATTGCACCCTGCCTCTTCCTGTACTCCACAAGACCGGGGAGTGGAGGGAGGGAGGAAGGGGGTTTGGGCTTCTGACGTTATACAAATCGGAATTCCCTTCCCTGTGCGCACTCGTTCACTCACTCACACCCTCGCTCTAACCCCGTCTGGCTCCCAGACACACTCTCTCTCTCTCTCTCTTTCACACTCATACACATGGTGTCTGTGAGGGTGCCGGACACGTCCTCTCTGAAGAGTCACTGCCAACTTCAGGATTCTTTCAGACTCTAAGTTTTCGGATGGGAAAGTGGAAAAAGTGCAGAAAAGTAACAGGTAAGCATTGGAGCCTTTTAAAACTTTAAAAGTTAAGTTCTGTTCTGGAGACAACTTGTGGTTTTTCACTTGAGCTCTTGTTTACATAAATAAAGACGTCCGTGTGGTGCTTAAGCTGTAGAAGTACACTCGCTGGGTGTGTGATGGGGATGTTTGTGAGAAGGGAGGCCGGCCTTTTCAGAATGGTTTGTCCTTAGTTGGTCATGCATGCATGAGCACTGAGATTAGGTGCGAGAAATCACCGCAGTGCACCGTGAAGTCCCGTCTGACAGAAAGGTCATCTGTAAATAGGTCCTCTGAATGGGATTTCTGTCCTTCTAATAGTGTGGCTCTGTCTTTGTGCACCCACTGACGTCTGTCAGCCAGACGTGCGCCTTTGGCCCGAGCGAAGCGGAGGTCGTAAAAAGTTCTGGAAGAGTGGGCTGCGAAGCCACACAGAGCGCTGAGACATTCCACTCATTGTTCTTGGGGCTCGTAAGGCCGAGCCAGATGCCGCACAGCCTAAACAAGTCGGAAGAACAGGGCGTGAGGAAGCAGTGAGAAAAATATGCCCAAGGTCCCATTGTGAAGGGATAGAATAGAGGAGAAAATTTTATTTGGGGGTTTATTCTTCTCATGTTTTGCCCAGTAAGAAGCCAAGTGCTACTGCAGGAAGAGGTGTGTGAGAGACCGAAAAGAGTTCTGGTGTTAAACCTGTCACTTTTGTTGCTTTGTGCTAGCTGGGGATTGGGACAAGAACCAGGAAAGAGTGTGCTAATGGGACAAGTGTAGTGTGTGTGTGTGTGTGTGTGTGTGTGTGTGTGTGTGTGTGTGTGTGTGTGTGTGTGTGTGTGTGTGTGTTGTGTGTGTATGCTGGGACAGCTCGACCCCTGACACCTCAATAGCTTTATGATGTGTTGAAGCAACAGGTCATGGCTGAGAGTTTAGTTTACACACTCACACACACTCTCTCTCACACACACACACACACACACACACACACACACACACACACACACACACACACACACACACACACACACAGACTGAGTAAATGTCACCATCTTAATCTAAACCTTGTTATTCGTTTTTTTATGCCAAACTTTTTACCACCTCAAACTATGTAAAAAAGTGTACATTAATAAGAGCGTGTAAATATCTTTGGATTTGACTATTTGGCATTATGTGTTTTTTTAAGGAATAAACTGTTTGGGCAAAACAAATCCACTTAACTCTTCTTCACGTACGGCAGCAACAAAACCGGGAGCTGCACCCTTTGGCTACTTTTGTTGGGTCTTGATTAAAATGTCTGGGATGTTAAGAGATTGAAGTTTTTAAATAATTGTTTTTTTCCTATTAATTCCTAAGTAGGAGGTTTCACGGAATTGTAATCGGCCTTCAAACCGTTTGCAGTCACATTCAGAGTTCCAGTTATGATCCAAGCGGCCACACAAAATTTGGCGACAAAATTACATTTGACAACTTTAACCAGCAGGACAAAAAAAAAGAGGCACATAAATTGAAAAAATTAGAGATGGTTTGGAAAGGGTGTGCACTGTTAATCAGCTTCTGTGCAACACACACATACACACAGGGGAGAAGCATATCTAAATTGTGTGGAGATGAGGACCCAGCTGTTTCAACTCTCCACTGGGGAAACAGCCATTACCCAGCCGTCTCTCTCACCCTTTTGTGCTCTTTCTTTCTGTCTCTGTCTCTGTCTATCTATCTCTCTCTCTCTCTCTCACACACACACACACACACACACACACACACACACACACACACACACACACACACACACACACACACACACACACACATTTTTTATTATTATTATCATTTCTGTAGGCCTACACACTCAGGCACCCACTATAACACAATTTAATCATAGACGATAGCACATCCAAAATTCACACTAATAGTTTTTATCTGGCTAGATTAATTATTATAAAAAGTTGATTAATTTTTATTTTTGTAAGCATATTATTGTTTTTGTTTGTTTGTTTGTTTGTTTTGCTATTTTTTTTTTTTTGCTAGTGGCAAGGTGTTACACTAAGAGACCATAAAACCAATTGCGAAAAGTGAATCTCTCACCATCTTGAGGAAAACATGGGGTTTGTCCCTTTGCAATGTTCTCCCTCCTTCTGGCATCTTCAGAGGTGGAACAACTTTTGCCACACCACCCTATGAGCTGTCATTCACAAGAGGGAAAGACTGAGCTCACTGGCCATCATTTAAACCAAAATAGAGGAAAGCGGAAAGGAGGGAAATTTTCTGATGGAAAATATTAATGGACGGAGCAAAAGGGTGGGGGTGGGGGTGGCGGTTGAATAAAGTGTCAGGATCCTCCCTTCACCCATCTCTGCTCCATCAAGAGAAAAAAAAAACGCTTGGCAAAATAGCTTGATGGATGCATTTGGGAAAAAAAGCATTTACTCGTCCTTTTGAAAAGGCGTCACTGCATCAGATGATCTCTTAATTAGTTTCTCCTTTAATGCTGGGTTTTACACCACTCCATACCATTTAATGTGAGAATTATGCAAAGACGGCTGTAATTCCTGTAATTCTTTTGTTAGTTTTATAGAATATGGGGGGAAAACAAATATTTTAAATAGCAGTTATACTTTTATGCAATTTCCTTTTTACGGTTGATAGTGTGTGGGTTTTCAGTAAGCACTCTTGTGCTGCAAGTGTTTGCGTGTCAGCGATAGCTTGAATTATCCCTGCCCAGCCAGTCACACTTCCCCTCCAAAACCTCCTCTTGAGCAGACATAGAAAGTGGCACACACACATACACACACACACACACACTCTCACGCACACACACACTCTCACGCACACTGCACTCACTGTATTCAGCTGTGGACTGTAAATGTGCTGTAAATGAAGGATTTAAGGGTCATTTAACTTTTATCATTAGACAGTAATAGCAGTGAGTGTGAGTACAAGAAAGAAGTTTGAGAGACATACTTTACTCCTTTTTTGCCTGTTATAGCACATACACATATACACACATGCACACACACAAGAGTATGGTTTTGTGTATTATAGGAGTTCCCCATGTAGGCAGTCCTTCTCCTGAAATGTTCTTGTCATTGACTGTGTGGGATCGAGATTGAGTTTGAGATCTGAAGATTTCCTTACAGATTATCCTTCACGTTTTGATAGCATCAAAGAGCTAATTATGAAAACCAAGTACTAAAAAAAGATTTAAAAAAAAATTGCAATTTGCACGAGTGCACCAATATATTATATTGCATTATATATGAACTTTACTGATTATTTTTTTTTATTCCATTATTTTCACTTGACTATTGTATTTGGTCCAATTGTGTGTAAATGTGCACAAACAAATCATAAGATGAACCTGCAAAACGTCATTAGATTTTACACATCAATAAACTATATCTAGCACAGTATGTAGTTTGCCACTTCACAGGGTCCTGTGCTCCATCCTGATCTCAGGTTACTGTCTGTAAGTGGAGTTTCTCATGTTCTCCCCGCATTTGTGTGGGTTCCCCTCATTAATTCTAAGGTTTCCTCCCACTTTTCAGGTAGGTGGATTGGTTACACTAAATTGCCCCTAGGTGTGAATGATGTATATATGTGAGTGCTGCTCTGCTGTAGACTGGCGTCCCATTCTGGCTTCCATCTCAATAGTGGCCTGGAAAAAGTATTTGTTGTATTATAGAAATAAATGAATCAATTGAATAAATTATAAATAATAGTTATAAATAAACTACAATTGTGATTTGGCAGACATATTTTGTCCAATAGCCACAATATCCCTCCAGCAAAGTGATTATCAGCAATAATTTTCTAACAGAAGATCTGTCCCCATCTCTATCCTTGACAGTTCATAACCTGTGTGAATTCTTATTCATTTGCACTTGTGAGGCTGGTTTTACGGCTTGCTGATCGAAGTAACTAAACCCCTGTGATGGTTGTGTTCTTTTTTGTAACCGGCATCTGAGCTTCTTTATCTCAAAGTAAATGTCGATCCCCTCCTGAATGAAAAAGCAAGCTGATCCCGAGACAGAGTTTGACAGAGCACTTCCTGTCTGACTTCATGCAGGCCTGTCATTGAGAAGCTATTTTTATAAGGTCACAGGAAGCCTGGGCACAGCAAAGTGCTAAAAGGACAAGCAGCGACCACAATGATCTGCATGTGCATGACAAAGACAAGACTCGCATGATATTAATGCAGTATAAGGAGGCGAATGGAGAATAACGCCTAAGCTAGGATGACCTCACACATATACATGCACACACCACTTCCTCCCCCTCATCCCTCCACCCCCTAGGGTACCTGCTGCTGGCCAGGGGAATTCCTGGCAGAGTGATTTTTAACTTTAATGACTGAATCACATTGCCAGGGATTTCCAATGGCTGGTATGAAGAAACGACCCAGACGGTGAACGCAGACCCAGACAGACGTGTGCACATGCACAGTTCCACAGTTCCAGGAATGTGTGTGTGTGTGTGTGTGTGTGTGTGTGTGTGTGTGTGTGTGTGTGTGTGTGTGTGTGTGTGTGTCTACGAGAATAAGGTGCCGACACACCCTCTCGAGCCAGTATGTGCATGCAAAAAAGTCACGTTTATGTACACACACACACATTCATTCAAACATATCATAAAAAAAAAAAAAAAAATCCTAGTTTGCTTTTTAGCTCTGTGGTAGCAGGACTTAGCCACATGTGAACAGTGTAATAATACAATATGTTCACAGTGGTTAAGTTCTGCCCCCCCAGGGTCATCACATAAACCCAGACAGGAGGAGGGGTATCCTGACCATCTCCCAAACCATCACCCTGATCTTGATTTTTATTTTATTGAACATATTTCTGAATATAATATCATATTGCTCCCTTCATCCCAGCTGTAATATATTATTATAACAGAACCTATTAAAAAGGTTCCAAAAAGGTAGGCTGTAACAATCCAGAAGTAAAGTTTTTGCAGTGTTCTTAATAAATCTCTCAAAGTTTGACCAGACATTGCACTAACATTATGTTGAAGCAATTGTAGAAGTGTATATAAATGTTATATAAAACATTTCATGAAAAACGTGAACGTCTTTGAACCAAAAGGTCCCTAGGAGTGTTAAAGAAAAAAGTGCCTGAAATGTATGTATATAAATGACATATGTTCTCCAGTAATAACAATGTTTGTTTGTTTTGAGCTTCAAAACTCTACATTTGACACCTTTTCGCATTTACCTGCATGTGAATTTATTTACCCATGTCACAATGCTGATTGATGCTGACTCTCACTCAGTCGAGTTTACTCATTGTGTCTGTCGATTTACACATCAGCAGTTGTCCGTCATACATTGTGTGTCGTGTACCAGTTTCACTATTGTCTATAGTAAAGGTTTGCCATGCATCAGTTTTCCTTTCAAAGCACTGCGAAAACCTACATGCAAGACAGTGGGTTGATCACAAAAGCTGTCCACAGAGCCGGAGTGGAAAGAGTCCTGAGGAAATATTCAATGATCTGCCAAACTGCCTGTAGAAATGGAAAACGGAGTATAAATATATAAACCAAAAACAAATGTGCACAAATAGACCTTATCTTTGTTTCAAAATATTTCTATTCATCTATTTTTAATTTTTTTTATTTAATTGGAAAGAGTTGATTGGAAAAATAATATATTGAAAAAGGCTATAAAACTGTGAAAAATAAATAGTAGAATATAATACTATTAGGGGGATTTTTGTGTACTTGTACTGCATACTAATGATAATGCCCATGGTAATGTAAGTAAGTAATTAATTATAAAATACAATCAAGCAAATAAGTGAATAAATACTTCTGGAAAAGGTATTAAGGGGGATAGTTAATTTTACCTCAGGCCGCTTGCCTCTCAACACCAAATTCTAAATCTATGATCATTGTTCAAAAATCTTTCAGATGCTCAGGATATTTTTAACTAGCACTTTCAGACTACCATACCTGAAGTATGTACATGTCTATGTTTTCTCACACTCGTGTGTTATTCTTGGACCAGACTCCTGTAGGTGTGTATGGTATTCTTCAGTGGCTGGTTGTGTAAATGCATCTATCAGGTGTGGTTTTAGGAGACTTTTTGCATTGTTCTCCTTTTATTACAATACAGCAATTCATATATGAGTGTGCAACGATGTCATACCACAGAATGAGTGCAGCTTTTTTGCACGTATATGACCTGAACGATGCTGATGACCTGATATAATTCCTCCTTCTCTGCAGTAAAATATATCTCAAAAGTGTGACATTCTCTACTCATCCACAATATGTAAGGCTTGTAATTCTTAATTCTCCCAATATCCGAGAGAACACATATCTAGCCATGTTTGTTTATGAAAAAAAAGACAAGAGCGGTTGTTCATAGAGCTATACAGGAAGAAACAATGAATCATGTGGAGAGAATTAAAATGCAACACGAGCACAATGCACACTTAAAGATAGGATAGTGGAAAAACAGCCCACACGTACACACGCACACAGTATTTTATGTTGTATGTTGTTTTCAGGCACTAATTTGGATATTATATTGAATTTTTAATGCATGAATTTAATTGTGTGTGTCCAATGAGACGTAATCTTTTATTGTGACATTGAAAAGAAAAATAAAGCAAATGGATAGAAATCTAAAAATAAAAAGTTTATTAATTGTAGCAGTAATAGCAATAATAATATTTTTTTTTAATTATATAATGATATCATTACATATAGTACACCTACAGACCCTCACATCATGTTACCATTAAAGTATATATGTCATTTTATATATATATATATATATATATATATATATATATATATATATATATATATATATATATATATATATATATATATATATATATATATATATATATATAATGTTCGTTTTGTGTGGTTGCTTTGCATAGTTGATCACATAATACAAATAAACACTGGAGCTCTTTCTCTGTATTTCAGTGAATTTGGGTGCTCAAAGCAATCTCTCTCTCTCTCTCTCTCTCTCTCTCTCTCTCTCTCTCTCTCTCTCTCTCTCTCTTTCTCTCTCTCTCTTTCTCTCTCTCTGATTCAGTGTTGCTGGTGTTTCTCTTTCTGGTCTATATCATTGGGCTGGTCTCCTGTGCCTGCTGTGCTGATAATCAGTGTCTCTCTTCAGCTGGCTCAGTTCAGCAGGAACAGGGGCCTAGTCTTGCCAACATAGCACCTCAGAGAAACACATCCACACATCCAAACACACAGATGCAGTCCAGAGATGTACACTCTTGGAAAAGCCACACTTCTTACACCTGGGATCCAGAGCAAGATGGCTGCATACAGTTTGTAAAAGTTTTGAATGTTATTAATACATAATAATAAGAATGCAGCCTACCAACTATGGGCTGGCGCCAGTGACTTGTCCTGTGACATCAATAAAACCGAGATATCAATAAAAGCTAAAAAAGGCTCCAAGTCAAATTGAGTCTGTTGCGTCTGTTTCCTTGTGATCTGAGATTATCTGAAACGAGTCCAATGCTTTAAAGCATTTTCTGTCTCTTTGGATGTTACAGTGTGTCCTCTAGTCACTTGTGAAACTCATATTCCATTATTAAAGCAGTTGAAAATTGTCCGGTTGAAAAAAAAACAAACAAAAAAAACATCAAGAAACACCGGTTCCCTTTTGTGACCATGGAAACAGAAATGCATATAACACTCATTTGTGCAGGCTTGACAAAAAAAGAGGAAGTGACGGCTGTGTTTCAAAATTAAATCTACATTCAAGAATGCCTTGGCCTGGTTATTCAGAGATTTTAAAAAAATGCCCATGTATTCATGTAGAATAGTAATATAGCCCATTCATGGAGAATACAGGTGGTTATGCAGCACACAGAGAAACACAAAAGCACACTGGCACATTAAACCACATAAATAAATAATGCTCAGTAAAAGGGTTTTTTGAGATTTTGGATCAAATAAATGTAAAAAGAATTTTCTATCAGTGTTGAGAAATAGAGAAATCCATCCCTTAACAAATATTAGATGTATTTTATTGGACTTTTCAATAAAACACATCAGACATTATATGAACAGTTGGCAGGATTGCATTTAGTCAGCACTTTTTATATGAGTCTGTTTTTAGTCTGTACGAGAAAAGGTTCAGAGGAAAGCCATTAACCTGCAGGTGTGGTGCTGTGATAATATAAACGGTAAAGTGTGTGTGTGGAGGGGGCTTTAGGTCCGGATGTTTGCTTACACCGCAGCCGTTGCCATAGTGACAGTAAAAAAAAACTGGCCGTCAGGAGGAGCAGATGGCTGCGTCAATGTGAAGAATGACATCACTACGCTTCCTGTTTCGAAGAAAGTCATCGGTGGCTTACTCGCTGTCATTCACAAACGTACGCTCCTCTTTCTTTCATTTTCAATAGCAGGCACATACTTACTCTCTGCCTTTGACTTTTACAGATTTAATATCTTTTCTTTATTCTACAAAAGCAACACAGATACCAAAAAAAGTACAATCACTGAAAGAAAATGCCCATGTTTTTTTGCAAGTTTACTATTCATTTAATGATAAATTTTTTAAGTATACATACAATCATTTCCTGTTATACAACTAGGAATATGTATCATTTTCTCAATATAGAATGTAACTTAGATTAAATCATGCCCATAATAAAATAAAACGAATAACATACTGCTTTGCTTTATGAATTCACTCAAATAAATATGGTAAATTGTTAGGCCTTATCTGAGCAGGTCTTTCCAAAGCTGTTGGAATTTCTTTTTAAGTTTGCATAAGTTTGTCGGAACAAATAAAAATGCAGGACACTGATGAATGAAGGATTGTATCTGCCAAATCCGAGTACAAAAAGGTTCACACCTTGGCACAAATGCCAGGTTACTTCTTACCTAATCTCTCTCGATCCTACACTCCACTCCGGTTGACACCTTTTGTGGACTCGGAAATGGCGGGAGTCACCATGGGAACACAACAGGTAAATACAAGCTGCGATAAGGGTGTGAGGACATCATTCTCTGAGCAACACACACACACACACACACACACCCACACACACACACCAACAGACGCACCACACCCCACAGCTGGATAATGCTCTATTTTCCACCTTTGGATCTCGCTTTCTGCCATTATGAGATATAATTGCCATTATTGATGCATTGGCAGACGCTGTACTGCACAACATCATGATAGCGTGACAGCAACTCATTGCCTGAGGCATTCAGCCTCCAAACACAACAAGCAAGCATATCTCTTACAGTTACACACACACACACACACACACACACACACACACGCACACATGGTGTATAACCTCGGCTTTGTGACGCTGTTCTAAGCAGGTCAAACGTGATTGTAGTTCCCATTCACACTGTGCTGAGGCACACTCTACGCCACTACTTCTAATAAAGTTTTCCACAAACACTGGCTCTATCATATGAAGGTTAGGAAAAATCCATAGAGCCGTCAGCCCGCGTCGGCAAGCTAAGGCCAAGCCCTGAGCAAACACACGTTACTGTAATGCAAACAGTGGCACTGGGAAAAGCGGCCCATTAGTGGTAAATTCAATGCAAAGCCACAGAGAGGGGGAGGAGGGCGGTGGCTTACTGGAAACAGGAGAGCGGAGAAAAAATGAGCTGAGTCCTCCATATGCAGAAAGAACTTCAGGGGAAAAGGCTGCTAGTTAGTGACACGTCCTGCAAAATAAAACAAGGATGATGAGTTCTCTGTCTCTGTCTCTATCTCCCTTTACCTCCCTCCCTTCCCTATATATATATATATATATATACTGTTGTTCACAATGGCATAAAAATTTAATAAGTAAATAAACATAAATAAATTGTGTGTACTTCTCTCTCACACACACACACACACACACACACACAAAATTCGTGTTTATATATATATATATATATATATATATATATATATATATATATATATATATATATATATATATATATATACACACTCAATTTATTTGTGTTTATTTATTTTATGCCATTGTGAACAACAGTACAGCATACATGAGAAGTACAATTTACATGAAGCTCACCTTAAAGATAGCATCATACTGTAGCTCTGCAACTGTGTTCTCTAAAAATCTACATTTTCAATTTACATGATCAACAGGAAAAACTGTGTCCACATGTAAATCAGGTAAAACCACAGTGAACTCAGGTAAGTCAGAAGATGCAAAGCTGAGACTCACACAACAGCCACTTGATCCGGCCTCCTGGAAGATTGAAAGAACTCCACACTTACATTCCTGACTAAACACACACACACACACACACACACACACACACACACACACACACACACACACACACACACACACACACTTTCTCCTGTCAACACCGTCTTTGTCATCTTATCTACCTACCTACCAAACCTGGCACACAAACACTGGTTTTCTTTTTTCTATGCATCACTGGACAAAAATGCACACAATCCCACATAGTGATAAGCCAGAAGTTGGTAAGACTTTAATTGCAGTCTCTTATTTACACAACATACTGTATATCCAACCAACGTTACTGAACAATGGAAATATAGACACACATACTGTGTATATATATATATATATATATATATATATATAAATCTTAATATATTTAATACTTAATATTTTTATATCTTATATAAGACACAATTCAACTGAGCGACACCAATATTCCTCACCTCTGTATATACACTGTATAATGTACATACATTTTTGTCTTTTCACCTACAATGGTATATGGAAGGTTTACCTGATAACTTGTCCGGTAAGTGTAACTTAAATATTTGCTGAGAGTACATACAGTACTGTATAATCAGTTTCTATATCATGATCAGTCAAACTTCAGCAAACTATTTAAGTACCTCTTCAGGAGAGGAGTGTCATGTGTGTTGTGCTCTAGAATAACACCTGATGCCACTGGAGTCTGTGTCCTTGAGGGTTTCCCATGGCTCCAAACACAAAGGGATGATGAATGTTGACATTTGAGACTGCACAAACGTGGGACACTTTTCAAAATTAGGCCAAACAGGTTGTCTTAAGAACCTGCTAGCATCTATATTCTATTTTTGATGTGTGGGTATCAAATATTAGAGACCGTTAGTAATGCGGTGGCCACATGCAGGGTCAGATACATGAGGGGTTTGCCCTTAAAGCTAAGGCAGTTACGTCAGAGGAAACACTTCAGCGTGCTCGGGCCATTGGGGGAAAATTGAATCGTACAGTGGAAGACGTTTGTGTAGTGCAAGACAGTCACCTGGTGGCGAAACATAGGCACAGTAGTTAAGAGAAGGTGAATTAGTTAAGGAGCATTGCCACAATACTGCATCCAGTGTTGAAAATGCTTTTGAAAATGTCAGGAAAAAAATCACTTTAAACTAATCTTATCCCAGATCTCATTTAACACTGTCACAATGATCTCCGGTGCACTCAGAAAGTATTCAGACACCTTAATTCTTACAGATTTTGTTAAAATGCAGCCTTATGATAAAATGTTTTACCATACTCTATAATGACAAAGCAGAGTTAAAAATAAGAAAAATAAACGTTTTGCTATGACACTCAATGCTCAATAAAAGCATTGTATCAAGCAGTGGTGGATGAAGTACACAAACCATGTACTTGAGATACACTAAGTTAAAAATTACTCCAGTAAAAGTGCTTCATTGGAACTTTCACTTAAGAAAATGTACAACAGTATTTGCCTTCAAATGAACTTCCAAAATACTCTGATTTATTAGGGCTACATTCCTTACATTGGAAAAAGAAATCGATTTCGCAAAATGTAGTTAAGTGAAAGTAGGATATTTGTCTTATTTTACATGGAGTGAAGTTAAAGTAAAAGTCTCCCCAGATGGTAATAATTCTGTAAAGTACAGAAACGCTAAATAAAAGCTACTTAAGTACAGTAACGAATTACGTTCAATTAATTACTGTCCACCACTGGTGTCAAGGCATAAAACTAATGAAGGTTACAAAATGATTTCTGCTTCATTGAATATCTCAAAGTGGCCTCCATCATTCCTAAATGAACATAACAGGAACTCTTCCAAGAGCTGCTAAATTGAGCAATCAGTGGAGAAGGACATTGGTAAAAGAGGTGAACAAAAACCTGATGGACACTCTGGCTGATTTTGTATCTCCATGCATGTATATGAATTTTTTTTTTTGCAATGAATTCACAAATACACATAATGTGAATTATATCAGTTTTCATGGCACATTGATTCGAGATTTAAATATATCTATTGATATAATGACAATTGAGTAAACACTTGAAGCTTATCAATCATTATAATTAAAAATAAGTCAAAATCAATCATTTAAAATAACTTTTCTTTTTTACATGATTACTTGAAATTGAGAGGAAAATTCTGGTTAAACCTGTGAATGCGGAACCTACAAGTTATATCTTCATAACTTGTAAAAGATTTCTTATAAAAAAATGGTGATTCACATGTTTTATAAACTGATATTTCTATAAATAGATATAGGTATAATTCAATTATTGAAGGGTTTTTTTTTTTTTTTATTATTATTCCAAAGGTTTGTGAAATTAAAAAGATGGAACAAGCTAAAATGCTGTGAATAGATTTTATTGTTTACAATAAATACAGATCACATGCATTCAGTAAGTTAAGAAGAAATTCAGGAATTCTGTTTCAACACATTTAATTATGTAATAAATTTAATTCAACATTCTTGGCCAAAACCTATGCCTATAATATCAAAAGATACACATTCTGATAAAAAAAAAATGGGAAAGCTCTAATGTAGCTAAGTATTCATACACTTGACACTAAGACACTCTAAACTGAGCTTAGTCCCATAATTTGGATGCCCACAAACCAGTGATGTAAGAATATCTTCTTCTTTTACTTTCGGCTTCTTCCATTAGGGGTCGCCACAGCGGATTTTCCGTCTCCATACCCCCCTGTCCTCTACATCTGCCTCTTTCAAACCAACTACCTGAATGTCCTCCTTTACCACATCCATAAACCTCCCCCTTGGTCTTCCTCTTTTCCTCCTTCATCCTCAGCATTCTTCTACTGATATACCCCATGTCCCTCCTCTGCACATCTCAATCTCGCCTCCCTCACCTTGTTTCCAAAACGTCCTACAAGCGCTGTCCCGCTAATAAACTAATTTTTAATTCTGTACATCTTCATCACTCCTAACAAAAATCTCAGCATCTGCTACCTCCAGCTCCACCTCCTGTCTTTTACTCAATGCCACTGTCTCTAATCCATACAACATCGCAGGTCTCACCACAGTCCTATAAACTTTCCCTTTCACTCTCACAGATACTCTTTTATCACAAATTACTCCTGCCATTCTTTTCCACCCACTCCACCCTGCCTGCACTCTTTTCTTCTCACACATACACTCCATTACTTTGCACTGTTGACCCCAGGTACCTGAACTCCTCCACCTTCTCCACCTCTTCTTCCTGCAACCACACCACTCCACTGCCCTCCCTCTCATTCACACACATGTACTCTGTCTTATTCCTACTGACTTTTATTACCCTTCTCTCCAGCACGTACCTCCACCTCTCCAGGCTCTTCTGAACCTGCTCCCTACTCCCACCACAAATCACAATATCAAACATCGTAGTCCAGGAAGACTCCTGTCTGACCTCGTCCGTCAACCTGTCCATCACCACTGCAAACCGGAAAGGGCTAAGAGCCGATCCTTGATGCAGTCAACGTCTAGCTTTTCTTCAAAATGTATTTTTAGGTATGTCCGAGACCAAATCAATTTCTCTTCCTCCGTAGGCATAAAAAAATCTAACTCGGATGTATTATTGTGTGCAGCGCGCAACACATGTTTTGCCAGTCGAACTTGACTGTAACAGTTTCCCTGTGACCAACCAATCAGAGGACAGAAAAATGCTTACACTATTCTGGGTCAGCTAGCTGCCCTATGAGAAGAATATGAAATCTGATTGATTAAAGAAACAGACCCATTGATAATATTCTCAATAGTAAAAGAGCCAGCACTACTGATTCTGAAGGCCCTGGGCAGATTAGATTGACATGGCAGCACATAGAGGCTGAAATCTGATTGGACAAAAAATCTAACATACATGTACTGGAAGCAGTGCAGCCAAGAGAAATGCTACGAAATGAAGAGAATAAACTGTTGGAAATAAACTAATACAATTTCATGGAACAAATATTAGAATTTAGGTTGTAAATGTAGATCAGTGCTTCTGATAGTGTTTAGGTCAGCAGAGAAGGCCTTGCTGGCCCTGACCGCCCGCCACTGGCAACCTTAATGGCTGGGTTTAGTGATGCAAGCAAATAGTGGATAGAAATTGTAAAGATAAATGACAGCTTTGCATCTGCTTACCTGATTTTAAAATGTGCAAATAAATTATTCAGAATAGTAATGATCTTCAGTTAATGTGTGTATTGCAGCAGGTTGCAGGATGTGGGAACGGGTGTGAATGAGATATGATCCAAAGTGAGATGTGACCAATCAGCAACCAATTAACCTTTCTTTGGTTGATGATGGGGGAAAAAAAAGAAAAAAAAAAGAACACTGATCACTGTTTAATTATCATTCTTCTAAACCTTTCATCAACAGACAACTATAAGTAATAAAACCAATTGCTTAGACACTTCGCTTTGTCCCAGGCATGCTAGTTAATGATTTGTCCCTCCTATGCAAAACAAGATTTGGTGTTGAGAGGAAACACTGAAAGAATCCAGTAATTAATTAGAGTAGATAAAATTTTTATCTAGTGCTAGAATTCGATGGTTGATAGTGAAAATTCATATATCATAATATCTATTTGTATATACTGTATATATATATATATATATATATATATATATATATATATATATATATATATATATATATATATATATTTTTTTTTTTTTTTTATATTATTATATTTATTTATTATATAATATATTTATTTATATTATATTCATTATAATCAGGGCCATAATGGCACGATAAATGATTTATTATATTATGTCATGCAAATGTAAAGCAATACTTCATACTTACCATCTTCCACAAAAAAAAAAAAAACAACAAAAGACAAATGGCTTAGCCAATACAACATCAGTCTAACCAGGTAAAACAACTTGTTTATTCTATTATTATAAGAATAACAGAATGAATGCAGCAACGTCATAAAAGATTGAACCTGTAAACTCACATGCTGTTACAGCACAACAACAAAAATAAAAAAACTATTACAATTTCTTTCATAGTCTTTAATAAAAGCCTTTGTTTTAAATATAACATATTTTGGTATACAAACTAAACTTCTTAAGACTACACAAAAAATCTAACAATGCAGCAGTAAGTAGAGAAGAGACACAAATATACCCAGAATTATAAATAAAACCTAATAATAATAATAATAAGATTAAAAAAAAAAAAAAAAAGGTATAAAGCTGTGAACAATGTGGTAGAATCAGAGCAGACACGAACATTATGAAACAGTCAAAAAACTAAATAGGAAAGAAAGAAAAAGGGGTAAAATGAATGAGAAAAGAGCAGGCATTGTTAATCGCTCGTTTTATGTGCCACCAGTTTGCTGGCATGACGTGCAAAAGTTTCAGCCACCAGCAGGGGGAAGACTAATGTTGCCTCTGCATAGACCTGTGAAAACAAACTTACAGTTATTACACGATCATAACCAATAATTAACATTTATAATGCGCCATTACTTATTACATACACTTATTATTGCCCTTCTGATACACTAGGAATTCAATGACTGATGACTGCCGTGATCATATAGCATAATAATGAGCTCAGAAACAACTCAAGCCAACTCCAGAATTACTGGCACCCTTGATTATACAAAAATATATAAAATATTTTATACAATGGCATATTTACAATTTAAACCTTGACTCTCACCACATTGAAGGAATGTATTATTTATATATTTCATATATTTTTATATATAAACATTTAGTTCGTACAATAATGGCACTTTTTTATTTTATCATTAAGGACGTGTTTTTGTATGTTACATACAAAACATTGTATGTAATGTTTTTTTTTGTTTTTTTTCCCAATAATTCATTTTAGGGTTCAAAGCAGGCAGCGAAAATAAGATAACCAAAATTATAAAGGGGATAAAGTATTAGTTTGCGTCAATATTATCATTTAAAAGTCTACATACAGTATAATGGCCAATAGTTTGTGGTCACTTGTCCATCACACCCACACACACCCTCGAATCTCAATTACGAAACATTAGATTTTTAAATGATGCATTTGGACACAAGAAGTTAAGCTGGGCACTGATTTTGGGAGAGAATTATTACAATTATTTCATTCCAATTCATCATGAGGGTGTTCAGTGGGTTTGAGATTAGGGCTCTGTGTAGGCCACTCACGTTCTTTTAAAATAGTGGTTCTTAAACTTTTTTCTGCCATTCCCCACTTTTCTTTTACAAGCCTCACCTGTCCTCCATCACCTCAAAAAATGGTAATGAAATACTTTGCTTATAAATGTCTAATTTACTGAAATATCACGTTCTACATCAATAAAATCAAACAGCATAGAGAAACAAAAATAAAGAAAATAAGTCTTTTAATTTAATGACATGAATGACCTAATTGTTTGTTTGTGGCTGCTTTGAGTGTATGATCTGTATATTTATGATTTTCTCTATTAAAAAATATGAATGGAAATCAAAAAAAGTATATAAATCCTGCTGTTCACTGCACCCCACCTTTCATGTCTTTATTATCCACTAGAGGGCTGCTCCACACACATTGAGAACCGCTGTTTAAAATCAACTTTAGCAAACCATGTCCTCATGGACCGTGCACAGGGTCATTGTCATGCAAAAACAAGTTTGGACAGCCTAGACAATGGTTACAACATTTTGTGAACAGGGAAGGCCCACGTATGGATTTGATGATCAGGTTTCCATAAACGTGGCCATAAAATGCATCATTCCACTCCCAGCTAAATGTGAAGTCAAACATTACTTTGACAGGTTTGGCATCCATACGGATTTTTCCCCAAGACACAGCCTCATCTGGTCTGGCTCCAGCGTCTGAGCCATCAAACTCCTGCCCTGTATTCACGTACACGGCAAAGTCTGCACCGTTTCTCTAAAAGCAAGAACAAAAGCCATATTAGATTATAAAGTATGTTCGGTACTAGTTTTTCTGACAGCACATAACACGCGATCGTTCCTTATACACACCATAAGATTAGCATTGGCAATGTGGTGCTTCACTAGGCCTCCTCCCAGGATAATCATTCCTGTGCTTTTGGCAAACACAGCTTTACAGTTCAACCTCCGTATATCTATAGAACACAGAAAAACTACAGTTTTCATCTGCAATACTGGCACATCTGGTATTTTTTATTTGTTCAGAAAAAAATACAATTGCAGCTTCATTGCAACATTGTGTAAATCCTGACATGCTGGTATGTGTTTTCAAGTGCAATTAAAAAACAGATTTCTGATTAAACTTTAATTTAACAGAAATGTATTTGTGTGCGTCTATTTTGTATTATGCAGCACAAGGCAAAGTAATACAATGTGCTAGCTGCTCTCTTTTGCATACTTCAGTCTCCTACTCCCAAGTCTTACAGAAGCTTAGTTGTAAAAGTTTACATATACTCTATTTGGCTTGACCTTACAGGCCTTATAAAGGGCATAGTCGAACTCCATGATGCACGAGAAACAGAAATGTTCTTTAATAACTGTTACTGGGAAAATGCAGGTGACGAATTTTCTCATGGAACCAGATCTTACAATCCCTGTATGCATGCACTTGATACGTGCCAACTCAAAGCTTCTGGTGTAACGTTTATGCTCACGTTCAACACTAAACTCAACACTTTGATGAGGAGCCCAAAAAATCTCCAAAGGGGTCAGATAAGACCAGGTATCCCAGCTTCCCTCCCTTTACTACTGGAGCCCAAGAGGGGTCCTTTTTTTTTTTGTCCAGAGCCACTGAATGCTCTTTTCAAAAGCTTTGGGATGGTTTAGCATTGACCCTGATATTGTTCACTAATCCCTATAAACCCTATAAGGTTTTATTTACACCATCAGTCTGTATCTTAACCAAAAGTGAGGAGATCTGGCCATAAAACCCAGCTGACAATGTCGATGCACCAGTCAGTCAGATGGAGAAGGTTGCCCGGTCTGAGGTCGGTCATTTTGTAAAGATTTAGGAAATAAACATATGCTCTATAAAGTATGCATACCTTCCACAAGGTCCAAGACCAATCCTGGGTTCTTATAGGAATGAAAGTAGATCATATCACCCAGTGAGCCATCAGTGATGGCAGGACTAAACACCGGGATGTCATTCTGGAGGAAGAAAAAAAAAAAAAAAAAACACAAGGTAGAAAAACTCAGGACCTCTGGCATTTAACACACAATACATTGGATGTCAGCCATTAAATTTACAGTAAAAGGTAGGTAAAGAACCCGCTCTACCTTGTAAGCCCAGTAGTAAACCGAGTCAGGGTTGTTGATTTCCTTGCCCAGTCGGTAGATCATTTTTGAGGGAGTCCAACAAGTGCCCTAAGTATAAATCAGCATTAGACTCATCCAACAAACATTAGAGTACAACAGAGCAGGTAAGATTATAATATTTATAAAAGGCAATACTGACATGGCTGAATAAATACACAACAGTATGTTAGTTCCACAGTGCCTCACATTTCCCAGGTGGGTTTCCAGGTCAGGAGTTCTACTGGGCCAAATTTCAGTTATCTCAAGCCTTCCAGTATTTGCAGTCATGTGCAGTGGTCATGATGCAACTGGACTACTGGTACATGTAAAACCCCTAAATGCCTATTTACTGTTTGTGCTTTTAAAACACTTCTCTGGCCTGTACATTGATGCCAAGTGTCCAACTGTAAACCAATTCACTGTGCCTTACCCTTGTATTTTTTTTCTTCAATTTACATTTCTGACCTCTGTTTTCTGCTCCAACACCATCTGGTCCAGGATAGGCATCAGCCAGTCCTCAAACTTGCAGTAGTTGTCATTAGGGACCAGCAGGTTGCCAATTCTACAATGAGAATTCACAACTAAAAGTGACTATCATCAAGAATAATAAAGTGCAAAGCTTCTGTTGCAAGATGGTAACACTGGAAAATCAAGTTGCTCGTAAATAGTTATGTGAAAGAGAAAGATAGTTTGGGCGTCACTGGTCAACTGTTTGTGCTTTGTTGAGCGCCATGAAGGGATTTTCTGTTTAATGTCAAGTGAGCTCTTTTAATTCTAATAGGAATTAACAATGAACATGTCTAGAGCCATTATAACAGGTTATATCATTTTAGACTCTTCACAAATGCAGCATCTAGAACAATTCCTGAACCTCAGCGAGTCAGTCAATCCAGAAAAACTTGTAAAAGCTCAGACATTAACAACACCTAGCAAGGTACTGACAAACAAATCTAAAGTTTAGTTTGTGGCTCACCGGTTGATGCCTCTCTGTCGTAACTCTTTGCCTGGAAGGCTGAACTCACCCAGATAGGTGGGAGCCAAACATTTAATAAGATCTTCTTCAATACCTCCTGCTGTTGTCACTACAACATCTACCTGCATTAACACAGCAAACAGCCAGATGAGGAGCACAAACATTAAATAAATAAATAAATAAATAAATAAATAAATAAGACATTTAGCTATAAAAGAGAGGTTTCCCCACCATTTTATGCTGTACAAGGTAGCGGATAGTCTCACGGACACCAGAGCTGATGAGGTTGGATGTGTAGCCTAAGAAGATAGTGCATCCTGACTGACTCTGCTGAGAGTCACAGCTGTTTTCCTGCTCCTTTACTGGCTCCAGTCGTTTGTCAATCTGAAAATAAGATAAGTATCAGAAAGAAACGATAATTGTCCTCTTTCCAGCAACAACAGCTCTTATCGGAGTATAAGCTTATACTGTATAAGCTCAATTAAAAGCCCATCGTTTGACGATATAAAATTATTCTAATCATAATGTAAGATTTTGTCCATAAACCCAGCCCTAGTTAAAACTAATTGCATTCACTTAAAAAAAAAAAAAAAAAGAAAAAGAAAAAAGAAAAAGGAAAAAGAAAAAAAAAAAAGGGGGGGGGGGGCGTGCTAAATAAATGTTCTAGCTGTGGGCAAAACTTTTTTAATTTTTTTTTTTGGCTCAAAAAACACCCTACTCTACCCCAGCCTACTTCATTGGTAGGAATGAATTGGAATTCATAAGGAAATTACTTGCAAAACAGTTACTTATATGATTGTGAAACTCACCATCTTATTGATCTCCTGTACAGCCATGGCAAAGCTGCTAGCCTGGAAGCCTGTAGTCAGGTAGGAGTGCAGCAGAGCTCTGTGGTCTACTCCCTGATTAAAATCATAACCTCTGATTTGAGGCATGTCCTCTGGGAGAGCACCACTCGGTCTCAGAACAGCATCTCGAGCCGTGCAGGGGATCGGAGCAGTCATTTTTACTGAGAGGAAACAAGACACTTGACCATGTAGAAAATTAACACACAGTTTAAACACAGAGCAAGTCTTTACCCAAACTTCCCAAACAAGGTGTTGCACATGGGTCAAGTCTCCTCTTGTTATTGATTTCATAAAATACATTTATTCATTCACATTAATAGTATTATGAAACTCTAACTATGAAGCCAGATTGTGTGTGCTAATATTTTCTTTTGAATTGTTACTGGCCGTCACATGCAAACATAATAACCACATTTAAATCAAGATACAAGATAAAATTACTCTTTTTTTTTATTTATTGTGCAAGAACTTCTAATTTTCCCACTTGTTAAATTTTTTTTGCAGATGCCCCCTTTTCCAGGAGGAATTACATTTAGTGTTTTTCATGTATTTGAAAATGAGGTTTTGGGCCTTGCTCAATAACTTGACAGTGGTAGTTTGGTGGTGTAGGAATTTGACCTCACAACCTTATGATCAGAAGACCACATTTTTGGCCAATTAGTTACCACCAACTCCACTATCACCTCCATGATACCATCAATCTGGCGGTCTGTCTATCTATTTATCTATACATATATACAAACATAGAACAGTTTTGCATTTAAGTGTCTAGAGAACACTTAATAACTTCAACAATGATAGAATTATAATGAATAGACATTCGGAGTTGAGGATGGGTTCCCTTTTTCTGAATCTGGTTCCTCTCATAGCATCTCAGGGACTTGCTACTGTCACCACTGGCTTGCTCATAAGGGATACACTTGTATTGACTAATTTATGATAAAAATGCATTTATAATCTATCGACTAGTAATGCTGTTTTGGGACAATGTTTATTGGTAAAAAAAATAATAAATTTGCTTTGCAAATTAAACTGAAAACAGAATTGAGCATATGCACATTCATACACGCACATCAAACTAGTTGGGCAGGTCTATGAAGATGGAAGCCTTATGTGGTTGTGCAAAAGTTATAATAAAAAACGAGTTAAAGCATGAAGCACCCTTAACTGCGGTTGAAAATACACGGTTAAGCCAGCCACACTTTTCTTTGTGTACACTTACAGTATGGGTGGTGGGAGCCGTCGAAATAGATGGAAAAAAACGCTTCAGAAAGGCGTTTACGTAATGAAAAAAAACTAAAATACATAGAATAGCAATAAAATTTTTTTATCAAAGCACAAATAATACAATTTCCTGTTTGTGGTGTAAATATATTATATAATCAAGGCCCATATTCAAATACTCATAAAACATATTTCATTCAATTGATCTTTATTTAGAGTGATAATGACTATCAGTGAATTCATTTTCAGCTTGTTTGACTGTACAATGTTTAAAAAACAATCAAGCTTTCAAATAATTCTTATTTAAAGTCTCTCTGTCTTTTATATTCTTAAATTCAACTCATTATACTGTACAGTTTTTAAGAAAAGTGAAGGCAAAATCACTCCACACATTAGTGCATTTTTAATCATATTTCATTTTCATACACTCATTAAACAGTTTCCTTTATTGATTCGCCCAAATCTTTTAAATTATTCTTATTTAGAGTGTCCCTGTCTATTACTCTATTGAATTTCAACTCATTTTACTGTGGAGTTTTTGAGGAAAGTAAAGGCAAATTCACTCTAAATTCCATTTTCAATCATTTTCCATATTCATACACTTATTCAACATTTTGCTTTATAGGTTTGCTTATTCTTTTAAATAATTCTTATTTAGACTCTCCCTGTATATTAAAGTCTTACATTTTAAGTCATTTGACTGTAGGCAAATATCACTCCAAAGATCAGTGGATTTGTAACCATGTTCCATATTCAAACACTCATTCAACATTTTCTTTTATAGGTTTGCTCATTCTTTCAAATTATTCTTATTTAGAGTGTCTCGATCAATTACTCTATAAAATTCCAATTCATTTTACTGTACAGTTTTTTTAAAAACCTGCACATTTTCAACATCAGTGCATTTTCAATCATGTTCCACATTCAAACACTCATAAAACAATTTTCTTTATAGGTTTGCTCATTCTTTTAAATAATGATTATTTACAGTGTCCTGTACCGTCTCTGTCTGTCTCTGTCTTTAGAGTAAATGTAGAACATGACTGAAAATGCACTGATGTTTGGAGTGATTGTGCCTTTACTTTTCTCAAATACTGTAAAGTAAAATGACTTAAAATTTAAGACTATAATAGACAGGGACACTCTCAATAATAATTTAAAAGAATGAGCAAACCTATAAAGAAAAATGTTTTATGAGTGAATGTGGAACATGATTGAAAATGCACTGATGTTTAAAGTGATTTTTGCCTTCACTTTTCACAAAAACTGTTCAATAAAATGACTTGAAATTCAAGACTGTAATATACAGGGTGACTTAAATTAATAATTATTTAAAATATTGAGCAAACCTATAAAGCAAAATGTTTAATGAGTGTATGAAGGTGAAACATGATTAAAAATGCACTAATGTGTGGAGTGATTTTGCCTTCACTTTAAAAAAAAAAAAAAAAACTCCACAGTAAAATGACTTGAAATTTAATAAAGTAATAGACAGGGACACTGTTAATAAGAATTATTTGAAAGATTAAACAATCCTGTAAAGAAAAATATTTAATGAGTGTTTAAATGTGGAACATGATTGTAAATGCACTAATGTTTGGAGTTTGCCTTCACTTTTCTCAAAAACTGTACAGTAAAATGACTTGAAATTTAATGCAGTAATAAACAGGGACACTGTTAATAAGAATTATTTAAAAGAATGAACAAACCTATAATGGAAAATGTTTTATAAGTGTTTGAATGTGGAACATGATTGAAAATGCACTGAGATTTTTACAGAAACGCCGTTCTGAAGCGTCTTTACTTCTATTTTGACGGCTCCCACCACCCATACCGTAAGTGCACGAATAGACGCGCAACAGCAGTCACCCTTATGTAGCGGATTTCTGTCACCAGGAAAAGTATCCAGAACCGTAAATGACTGCCTTTTTTTGCTATCAAGTTCAGTGTCCATCATTTATTCATTCAAAGTAATTCAAGTCTAAAAGGCGAATGCAGTGTATGAAGTGAAAACATATACACCAGTCCACATATACACATTGACATCTGCAGTGTAGATGCCACCTCTTTCTCAGTCAGTGCAGTTTAAAATGAGATATTAAAAATATATACATTTTTCAATATTAGGTTTTAAGTTTATATAGGCAATAATTTATTGTGACATATAGTTAGTGTCCGGTGCCTTGATGTAGGTCATCATTTCGTCCTCTCATGCTGTTTTGCTAGTTATAATATCAGAACAACGAGCTAGCCTTAGATACATAATGAGTACTATACAATATACATATCGTTAAAAGGCTTTACTGAACAAGGACAGTTTCCAGAAACAATTAATAACTACTGTACGACTTACCCTCTGTTATTGAACCGGAGTTACGAGTTTAAAAGCAGAAGCCGCTACATCACGTTGGTTTTGCTGCAGCGAACACTGCATGGGTTTTTGTCGGCTACAGCAAGTCGAGAGGGACAAGCCGAAGAAACGCGTTTTCTCATGCCGTAACGCTGCGAGCGAGACGTGAATGAATAGGGTTGTGTTTTTTATATAAACAAGTGAAAAAGGGACCACATACCGACAAAATGTGGTTTAGTGTGTACGCTTAAGCAAACAAACTAATATATAAACAAGCTTAGAGACAAAAAAAGAGCTATGTATGTCATTATGTTCTAATTATCTTTGCACATTTGTGTTGCATTACATGTAAATATGGACTGCATTGGGTTTATATGTGATTCATATAAATTGGGAGCAAATTAATAGTTTGCAAAAGAAAAACATTTCTAAAATAAAAACCTGAAGAAAAAAAAAACATCAATAGGTGGGGCTTTTCCAAACTTTTTTTTTTTTCATGACATAAACACAACTCTCACCATTTTTGTCATCAACTGCTGTTGTTTTCCATCCTTTTTGTTGCTTTATGTTTCAGGAGATTTTTATTTGTTCTGATGACTGTTCCATAATGCAATGCCTCTTATTCATTTCCACATATTCAACTTTAAAATGGCCTGATTTTCTCCCATAGACAGCTATATGGTCTTATCCTTTTTAACAAATAAATGCAGACTTGACAAGAGTAGATTTTTTAGAAAGAATCTAACAAGGCATGCCTCAGCAACAAGGAACACCTGTCAGCTACATGTTGGTTTAGCATTTTTAACATAACAATACCGTCTTCACATTCAAAACCCGAGGCTCAAACCAAAAGTAGTTTTAGAACTATGAATCTGACAAGGCATACCTCAGCGACAAGAAAAACAAGTGTCAGCCACAAGCATCGTGTTAAAAGTTTCACATATTTAGATGTAAATGTTCAAAAATGAAAATCGACCATCTGTTCTATCAGCCTTTTTGTTTCTTTTATCACAAACCAAAATGTCTTCAGTATATAGGAAAAACGTAATTACACATATTGGGATTTTTTTTCTTTTTACTTTAAGGTTTTAATTGACAGAGATTGGAGATTGACAGACGGATCGGTGCAGCTTCTGCAGTAATGCGGTCGATGTACCGGTCTATCTACGTTCCTACTCTCACCTATGGTCATGAGCTCTGGAGCTTTCTCCGCTTGTACTCTCTCTTGTACAAGTTCTTTATGTAAGTTTTGGAAAAATATGCCAGTAGATGAAATAAATGTCTTTGTTATAAATGGCCCGCAGTTAATGCCATGTGTGCATGCTCTAGATCACCTGAAACCATGACTAAGATAAACCTTTGGAGACACTCCTAGAGAACAAAACCAAATAAACAATGGATTAAATATAATATTTGCTTGGGTTGCATTTTCAACATGCATGCCAGTGCATGTTAGGTTAAGTAACCACAATCTGTATTATCATTAGTCAATGTTAAGGTTTCATTATACAAAAGTATTGAAAAACCTGAACATCAAAAGAAACAGTGGTGGATTTAGGTGGTGGCCGACTGCAGCTTTGACCCTCACCACTGTTGGTCTTTGTCTATTGTAGTGTAAATATATCTTTTAACTGCTGGGTTTCATATTGATATTTCCTCTATTATCCCTTCTTTGAAATTATATATTGACAACTACTGCACTATAATCCACTTTGAATTAACAAGTTAATAATCTACAGAAATATTTGACTTCTGTAAACGTTTTTTTTTTTCCTTTCTTCAAAACCACAAGCCCGAACCAATAAGCAGCATGTTAGCAGAATATTTCATTCTGCCCCTGTGGGGAATTTCTTTTCTGAGGGTGTGTGATGTTGGTGTGACATTTCTACACCTGCATGTGCGACCTTTCAACTCAGCCACATCACAAGACGCTTTGAAGTGACCGCAGGAACGCACACAGAGAGGACAGTCCAACACGAGTTAAATAGCCGGGAATGGGGAATCACACCTCGATACCACGTTAAAGCAACTCTGCATCTCTGATTGCATTCAGGTGAATCCATAGGTGAAACCATGGCCTACAAAGTGTGGTGTGACAAGAGAAGCGCTGCAAACTCTGCGGAATAAGTTGAGCTGTACCGAAACAGAAACGTGATTAGGCTCATGCTGCAGGTTGTGGCTGTGGGATGGAGGCTGGAAAAGTGTACAGCAGTAACACAGTGCTTCAAGCTAGAAAGGCTGTGGAGCAACTGAGGCTGGAGGCCAATGTGGAAAGGATCAAGGTAAGAAAATACCTATTCATTATATTGTTCATTTTGATGTGATTCATTTTATATATTCATTTTATGTTGTTTATTAGACATATTTAAATCATTTAATATATTTAAGAACTAATTTAGGAGCTGCATAGGGTTACTCCAATGCTACTGATTTGATCCTTAGCTCTTACTGGTTTACACGGTTTTTCCTGTGTCTGTGGTTTCTACACATCTTCACCAATAGAAATTGCCCCAGATGTGAATGAATCTGAGAATGTGTGGGTGCATGATGCCTGGATTTGATGTTTTCTCTATTTACTCATTACTCTCTTCTATCTGAATCTGGACCTAATAATGCTGCATAATATTGTTTTCTGGAACATTTTGCCTCATCAAATTGATGGTGTGTGTGTGTGTGTGTGTTTATTAGATCTCAGCTGCGGCTGCTCAGCTAGTGCAGTACTGTCAGGAGCACCGGCGTGGAGATCCACTGCTTACAGGCATCGCTGCCTCCTCCAATCCATTTAAGGACAAGAAGACTTGTGTGCTACTGTAAGAGTACACATCCACTTCTATTATATGTATATGTGAAGGATGACAATGTATTAATGTCCATATGTTGCATGCTACCTTATATCCTTGGCAGTACTAACTCTCACTAATACTTTATTAGATTTAACCTACTTGAACTAGCTATTGGACATGTTTTTCAGACTTCAGTTAAGTTCTGTATGGTGCTCTTTATAAGTTGTTGTACCGTTCTGATTTGTTTGTGTGCCAGTGCTTCTTTTAATAAATTGAGACCTCTAGCCTTAACATTTATTTATAAATCAAAACTTGGACAGAGAGATTATGAAAGGTTATATATTGCATAAACTGGTAACTGAAAGGGGATGAATAATCAACTCCTAAACAAGTGAAGCATTTCATCTCACATATTGTTTGTTGTCTTGTACAAACAGATGACTCATATACTCAACATGTATTTATTAATGAAAACAAACTGACAAATAAAATGCAAATTACAAGGTTACAGGTGGCAAACAGAAACTGAAGATCAGTAAGTCTAAATGTTGGACAAACAGCAGTTCTTTTAAGCTTTAAACCAAGTAAACCACTGCACCACAATGTAATTTGTGCACACTGTTATGAAGTGGCAGATAAATCATTGGGAATTTAGATGAAATGGCAAAGAGATGGAATTTCTTTGATTGAACCGGCATACTATTATTACACATATTTTACAGTTAATTTAAGATTAGCAGTAAACACACCGTGTTTACTGACATCTACTTTTACCAGATACATAGTTCCAGAGTATTGTCCCCTAAATCCCTATAATGCAATAGTTGGATATGCTGCAAAGCACATATCAGACACAAATGAAAACAGTGTGTTATTTGAACATTACACCCATATATGAGCCCAACTTGTTGCCACAATGTTAATGAAATGTCTTTCTATGCTTTTTACTTTCCCTTCACTGGAACTGAGAAGTCCAAACATCTTCTAGTGTGACAATCCTCTCTGCACAACCCCACTGTACACCTTGGGGATAATCTGGAATACTGACTGCACCGTGCTTACAATCAGTACCTGACCTCTGTAATGATCTTGTGGCTGAATGAGCACAAATCCCCCAAAGCCACGCTCCAAAATGTAGTGAAAATCCTTCCCAGAAAAGTGGAGGTTATAATAACAGCAAAGGGGGACTGAAACTGAAACAAACTTGGCAACAAGCACATATTGGTGTCAGATTATAGATTTTGTATATATATATATATATATATATATATATATATATAAAATGTAATCACACATTTTTATGTTATAATGTACAGATAAATCTAATGTACCATAAGTTAATATTTTTCAAGTTTTTAATACTCTAATCAACATGGCCATGGACAAATATGTATGCTTTATGCAAATATTCATTATTAGTGAAACCTCATCAACATAGAGCATGAAGACTAAATATTCTTGTAAATGTTTTAAAGTAATGATGGGGTTTTAAATTACGTTGGTGTAAATCATCAGGACGCCAAATGGAACTTATGCTGTTTTCGCACGGACAGTTTTAATTGCACCATGGTGGTTTTTGGTGCTTGATTTGAGACGTGGCACATCAGTAAAACAAATGTTTAGTATAAAACAATATTTTTGGTGGAGTTTATTAATTGTTTTATATCTGAGCAAAAGAAAGAATCTCGTAAATAAATGTGTTGCATTAAAAGGTTTTGCCACTTTTCTATTTATTTCTATTTTTATTTATAATGTTCAAACAGAAATGCCTTTTGCATTAAACCTGTAAGATGTAAACTATACAATCTGCATAATTACTAACGTGTCTTAATTCAGTTCAAATTCTATCACTTTAGTAATTATGCAAATTGTATAGTCTAATATTCAGTTAAAAAAAAAAAGTGTTGCTTATCAATTAATGCACTTGAACACAGTAATGCTTTTAGACTTTTACAATGGATGCCCAACATACAGTATACAGACAAAAGTATTGTGATGCCCAAGTTTTTTAAGCCATATGTGGTTCTTCCCCACCTGTTATCACAAAGTTGGATGCATACAGTTATATAAGATGTCATTGAAAGCAAGCAGCATACATTTTTTTCCTTCACTTGATCCAGGAGACCTAAACCAGCATGACAATTCCCCATGTACAAAACCAGCTCCAAGAAAATATGTTGTACATGATTTGGAGTGACCTTAACCCTATTGAAATGGAGTGCTGACTACACCCCCGGCCTTTTCACCCGACATCAGTACCTGACTTTACTAATGTGGCTGAATGAGCACAAAATCTCCTCAAGCACACACCAAAATCTAGTTGAACAGCTTCAGTGAAGATTATAACAACAAAAGGGGACTTAATGTGGAAAAGATAATCTTTTGTCCTTATATTGTTCAATCTGTGAAACATTAGACCTATTATTTAACAAAGAAAAACAATTATTTATTAAAGGAATCTCCAGTGTTAGTGCTTTGACACACTCAGAGGTAAAACAAAGTTTAAAAAAAATGTTCATAGCTGCTACAACATAAATTATAACAAAAACTTGATTTTTGGATTTTCTACAACAAAAAACTAAACGAGATACAATGTTTCATTGTTTAATAAATAAAACAAAACTCATAGCATTAGCAAACTGCTGTGGTATAAGATGATTACAACACTTCTGGATGTGTCGTAATTAGAAAATAATCTACATCGGGATATTCATTATCCTACTATTGATTACTTTCCTGCCACATCACACCCCACATTTTATTCACCATATAAGAACAGACCTTTTGTCAGCATGGGAATAAAAAGGTAAACTGCAGAGTGCCTTTGGATGATTGTGTGACTGCAGCATGACACTGGACATACCAGTGTTACTGTTTGGGCCTCCACACTTCCACATTTTCATCTCCAGAAGCCACAGCAAGCACCCCGGCCTCAACACTCAGCTATAGGAGACAAAGGGAGACAGACACAATGAGACACCAGGACAAGAATCTCATGGCAGAAATACTATTCCAAGATGGGACCATTGAAAAGACTTTAAAAGACATTTTTGTTTAAAAAAAAAAAAAAAAAAAAAAAAGCATTTTCCAATTATGATATGTTGCCAGGTGACTATAAATGCCTATAAGAAACTATTCTATATTATATTTTTCCATCTTTAATTTTCCAACTTTTTGACACTTGGAAAAGATTTAGACTTTTGGCATAATTAGTGATTTGATGCAGACAGAACTACCCAAGCCATGCACCACCCAATAAATAAATAAATAAATACATGAATAAATAAATAAAAATACTGAAATGTGGCAAATATACACAGCTCAGGCATAACATTATGACATTATAACATTATGATCAGTGAGAGAATAACATTATCTCTTCTCTTAATCATGCAGTTAGCGGGTGGGATATATTAGGCAGCAAGTGAACATTTGGTCTAGGGCTGCAACAACTAATCGATAAATTCGATAATAAAATTAGTTGTCAACAAATGCCCTCGTCGATTAGTTGGGCTGGAAACGGCAAGAAAACACAGCTGCTTGAAAATGGCGGAGAGTTCAGGGTGAAACGGCAGCAGGAAAAGAAAACACACTGGTGTCACGGATGAAGGTGAAACATCAGCACGGGAAGCAAAAACTGTATAATCCTCATCATGTGAAAACTGTATAGTTCATGGAGTGTTATTGTGTAAACTGTTTGTTTTACACAAGAACGACTGTTCTGTCGTGACTCGCGAGCATCAGGTTGCGCATTCAGTGCGCTCACGACATAGTATGGATTCAATTAAACCGGTGCGAAGCAGCACTAAATCTGAACAGCAGCCGTAAATGAATAGTTTTTAGTCACTTTTGTAGTTTTTATCGAATGATGATGCATTTGTACACCAATGCATATTTCCCCTATTATTATTTTTTTTTTTTATCAAGCCTGTTACCTTCTGCGTTTCTCCATTCCATTCTCTTTTTATAGCATTTGTCTACTACAACTGTTATCTGTTTTTAAACGTGATTTACCGCGGCTTTACTACTTTCAGCTTTTTTAATGTTTGTATATTTAATTTATGCATATATCATTTAATTATTACACAAAATGTAATTAATTATATTTCAGATGCTTATATCTTCACAACTAAACAAAATGTCTAGGTATTTTTTTTTAAAGCATAGTTTTCAATTTGCCGTCACCAATTATCATTACAAACAATACAAATATTTGATTTATGCAATTTACACCTTGCATACCTTGGTTTTTTTTTTGCTTTTTTTTTTGCTTTTTTTTTTAAGGAAAGAAACAACCCAGCATGAGTGAATTCGTTAAAATGAGAAATCCCCCATGTACTTCATAACAAGCAGCCACTGTAAGGTTCAAGGTTTAAAATATAAAGGTAGTTAAACTCAATATCTGGCTTTTGTTTTTGTTTTTTTTAGGTACACTTTTATACATAAAACCCGAATTAGTGTTTTATATAGTTATAATAACCAAAACATCTTATTTAAATTCGTTGAGTTTTAATCTGATAAATCGAAAAAATATTCGTTGATTCATCGATTATGAAAACAATCGTTTGTTGTAGCCCTAATTTTGTCCATAAAGTTGATGTGTTCGAAGCAGGAAACATGGGCAAGTGTAAGGATTTGAGTGAGTTTGACAAGGGCCAGATTGTGATGGCTAGACGACTGGGTCAGAACATCTCCAAAACTGCAGCTCTTGTGGGTCTGCAGTGGTCATTATCTATGAAAAGTGGTAGTCCTTGGATAGGGCAACTGTTAAATGCAGTAAATATAAAAGTAAGGATATAGCTACACTCACCCCATTCACCACTGCTTTATTATGAAGTGTGCACAGAGTCTTGGGGGGTGCACATGGAAGGTGAACCTGCAATGATCCAGAAAGTCACATGACCACCTTACAAACCAAAAAAAAAACCCACAAAGCAAACTGCATAAAGTAACTGACAAAACACTTTCCCATGTACACACTGCAATATCAATACGTTTCACCTTAATTGTGCGATCTGACGAGCAGGTGTAAAGAGTCCCAGCCGAATTGTGGACACCAGTCACCAGTGAACTGTGGCCTACGTTAAACTGGGCTACTGATTTGAAGGAGCCTTCGTTCATGGAGAACGTGTGAAGGAGTCCATGATAATCTCCACCCCAGATCTCTCGCCCACTGTACGACATGGACGACAAGTAAGACTTCAGCTGCAGACAAACAGACAGACAGACAGACAGACAGACAGACAGACAGAAATTATTCATCCCTTCTGAGTATATCCCACATAAACAAACCTTTATATAAATATGATCATATTAATCCATACACTATATCATTCAAAGTATGCACTAAATGGTCTGTGAGCATTTAAGTAGGAAATTTGCATAATGCTTTAGTAAGAATTTAATGCACTGATTTAGAAAATCATTATTGTAAATGAAGAATAAAATGCTACAGGTGTTAACGTGCGCTCATGAACGTGTAAAAACCCTTCATCACTGACTGAAGCACAGTACGAGAAAGTATTAAATCTTTATCTGATGCATGCTGGAGTGCACTGTTTAGCTAATGAGTTAACATGTAGTATAATCTAATATGGATTTAATTTTGCATATTGTTTTAACCAGTACATACTGTATGTATTTAATAATAATGAGCTACTAAATATTAGTTCAGCACATCGTATTAACGCGACAATATAGATTTCAATTATTTTGAGCCAGTACTTATTCATTTAGAGTACAGTTGTGGCTAATAGTGATTAATAAATTAATATCAGGTACCTCTCATAGCTAATACTAATTAATAAAGCATACAGTGCTGACTAGCAAGTTTCCAGAAAGCGACACTAGGTTAGCTGCTATGAAGTTAGATCACTTAACAGAAATCATTTAGAAGTGTTTTAGCCCATAACTATTTACTACATATTTCTAGCTAGCAAGTATTAATGGGCACATAGTGTTAGCTGGTATGTATTAAATTCGATCTCTGTTTTACATATACAGTGAGGAAAATAAGTATTTGAACACCCTGCTATTTTGCAAGTTCTCCCACTTAGAAATCATGGAGGGGTCTGAAATTGTCATCGTAGGTGCATGTCCACTGTGAGAGACATAATCTAAAAAAATAAATCCAGAAATCACAATATATGATTTTTAAACTATTTATTTGTATGATACAGCTGCAAATAAGTATTTGAACACCTGTCTATCACCTAGAATTCTGACCCTCAAAGACCTGTTAGTCTGCCTTTAAAATGTCCACCTCCACTACATTTATTATCCTAAATTAGATGCACCTGTTTGAGGTCGTTAGCTGCATAAAGACACCTGTCCACCCCATACAATCAGTAAGAATCCAACTTCTAACATGGCCAAGACCAAAGAGCTGTCCAAAGACACTAGAGACAAAATTTTACACCTCCACAAGGCTGGAAAGGGCTACGGGGAAATTGCCAAGCAGCTTGGTGAAAAAAGGTCCACTGTTGGAGCAATCATTAGAAAATGGAAGAAGTTAAACATGACTGTCAATCTCCCTCGGACTGGGGCTCCATGCAAGATCTCACCTCGTGGGGTCTCAATGATCCTAAGGAAGGTGAGAAATCAGCCCAGAACTACACGGGAGGAGCTGGTCAATGACCTGAAAAGAGCTGGGACCACCGTTTCCAAGGTTACTGTTGGTAATACACTAAGACGTCATGGTTTGAAATCATGCATGGCACGGAAGGTTCCCCTGTTTAAACCAGCACATGATGAGTACCATCCCAAGAACACCATCCCTACTGTGAAGCATGGGGGTGGTAGCATCATGCTTTGGGGGTGTTTTTCTGCACATGGGACAGGGCGACTGCACTGTATTAAGGAGAGGATGACCGGGGCCATGTATTGCGAGATTTTGGGGAACGACCTCCTTCCCTCAGTTAGAGCATTGAAGATAGGTCGAGGCTGGGTCTTCCAACATGACAATGACCCGAAGCACACAGCCAGGATAACCAAGGAGTGGCTCTGTAAGAAGCATATCAAGGTTCTGGCGTGGCCTAGCCAGTCTCCAGACCTAAACCCAATAGAGAATCTTTGGAGGGAGCTCAAACTCTGTGTTTCTCAGCGAGAGGCCAGAAACCTGACTGATCTAGAGAAGATCTGTGTGGAGGAGTGGGCCAAAATCCCTCCTGCAGTGTGTGCAAACCTGGTGAAAAACTACAGGAAACGTTTGACCTCTGTAATTGTAAACAAAGGCTAGTGTACCAAATATTAACATTGACTTTCTCAGGTGTTCAAATACTTATTTGCAGCTGTAAATAATTAAAAAATCATACATTGTGATTTCTGGATTTTTTTTTTTTTAGATTATGTCTCTCACAGTGGACATGCACCTACGATGACAATTTCAGACCCCTCCATGATTTCTAAGTGGGTGAACTTATAATATGTAAAATAGCAGGGTGTTCAATTACTTATTTTCCTCACTGTATATATTTATTAATTTGAAGTGTTTTAGCTAATAACAATGACACCATATGTGCAGCCTATATTCCAAAGCTATAGTATTTATAGTGTTACAGCACGGTGGGCATTCCAGTTTTTTCCCAGCATGGATGTGCTCTGGGCCCTGTTTAGGTTTGAGCTAGACCTCTTAGTTCTACTAAAGAGAAATTATATAGTGTACAAACAACATAATAGAAAATTTATGTGACTAATTTTGTGGCAAATGTTTGAAGAAAGCCTATATATGTACGATCATTTCCCGGCTGTACTTTTGGTCATGAAGTTTATGGTGCTAGTAGGTATTTAGTACCAAGATTTCCAAGTAATCATTATTAATTGTGTTTTTTTTTACTAGGATGAACGATGTATATACATGTATTCTCTTCAGTGGTTTTCCAGCTCGGCGGTCAAACACAGCCACCGTGTTGTCTTTGCTGCCAGAAATGATGTACTGCTCATCAGAAGCCAGACACAGCACGATGTCTCTATGTAGATGCAGGCTTTTGACCAGTGGATCTGCAGCTGTGACAGAGAAATAATTACATCATTACACATGACATCAGCAAAGGGCACTCACAGTATAAAGCCATCACTGTATGAAAATACAGAGATGTCATGTTTTACAAGGTATATTTATTAAAACTCTAATCATCAAACATAGATGCATGTATATGGTCAAAGGCTTGTGGATACTTGATCCCCAAAACGCTACTACAAAGTATAAATTAATAATTGTCTTTATTTCATGCGGAATTGCAATTTCCTGTCACTGGCACTAAGAGGTTCAAACCTGTTCCAACATGACAATGTGCACAACGCAAGCTCCATGAAGACATGGTTTGCAATGGTTGTGGTGGAAGACTTCCACCTATGAGTGGGAAAGTTTTTTGTCCACAAACCTTTGCTACATAGTATAAAAAGGCATTCTGCTTGCCAAATTCAGGCTGCCATTTGCTCTTTGCTAAAAACTCTCATGCCCTGTTGTGTCACTGGCCTTTATTTACCCCACTAAGTAAACCAATCCTGTACACAACTTTACACCACTGACCTCTGGTGTCATAAATGCTGACTTTCTGGTCATGTGACCCAGCAAACAGCATGTGATCCTGGCAGGAGAGAGAGAGCACGGCCGAGCGACTCTGGATCTTTCCCCGCTCTGCCCCTCCGGCGTTTAGGTCCCACAGCTTCACTGTGCTGTCGAAGGAGCCAGAAGCCAGGAGATCACCACTGGCTGCCAGGCACCACACCCAGCCTTGGTGTGCGGTGCGGTAGTGGCCACGAGGTCCCAGTTTGCATACCAATGTCTCACTCAAGCCCCTTCTCATATCCCACAGGTTCACATTACGGTCTCTGGAGCCGGAGACACACACGGAGCCTTCGCCTCCAACCAGCAAGACTGTATTAACGTCAGCAATGTGGCCTGATGAGAGTGTAATGTGCTCCAGGGCAGATGTGAGATTCGTAGTTATGTTTATCCTGAATGTAAGAACAAGAGAGATGTCCGTTAAGACATACAGTCCAATAATCAATATGTGGTCATGAACATAAGAGGAATAAGCGTATCTGAATCATACAAAAACTTGTGACGGCAAATTCCAGAACACATACCCTCTGTCTTCGTGGTCCTGGTGTCCATCTTGGAGTCGGTCGTCATGAATGACGGCATTCTCTCTTCCCTCTTCTCTCATGATTATTACGTTATTATCCTGCTCTTCTCCTTCTGCATGCCTTTCAGGACCCTCTTCACCTTCTGGCCTGATTTCATCCCGAGCAGGGCCAGGTTGTCTCTCTGCATCCGCTTCATGAGCTGCTCTGTTTGGCACTTCTTGCCCTGCTCCTTCTCCATCAGCTGGAACAGCTTCATCCTGATTTCCTACCTCCTGGATCCCAATACCTTGCTCTAGTTTTGCTTTTTCTTTGTATCCTGCCCAGCTTTCAATCAACTGTTCCATCTCAAGGCACGCTGTGAGCCAGTCGAAATTATTCCTCGGCCCAACTGGAAAGGATTTATTGGGGCCTGTGAGTCGCTGAGCCCGGAGCTGCCAGGCTGGCACATCCTCACTCACCTGTCCCAATGCCCTGCACACCTAGATAGGAAATGAGGCACAGGGGCAATTTAAAATCACCTGATTAATAACTGACCTAATAGATCTCATAGGTTATGAAAGCATATTGAATGAAGGCTCCTAAGTAGTGTAACAAAAATGCATTTGACTCGTAGGTGAGAAATAACAAATTTGATTAATAACTATGCTACAGCCGAGAGTCTAGATCACAAGATGAGTCTGTTACTCATCACTTTTTTTTATATACTCTAAACTGTAAAGTATGGTGACAACACTAGCTGTTAAAGCCAGTGTATCTTCTGCCATCTAGTGGCCGACCGCGATACAGCATTAACCCCACCCACAGCCATACAAGAAAAAATAGTCTATAGGTTTTTTTTTATTAATTTCTTGACTGTTCTTTTTGTCAGCAGTTGCCTTTTACTAGTCCTTGCACATAAATATCTCTACCTTAGGTAAAATATATATGATAAACACATTTACACAAGTTGTTGTGGAGGAGAAAAGCCATACATCATCTAAATCCAACATTAATTACAATCAAAGAAGGAATGAAACATTTGCTGTTGCAAGTGTCTTGTTCTCTGTAATCCAAGCTTAAAAGATAATAAGGTAGATAATAAACGATAATAAACTAAATCTGCTCACCTTAGGCAGGATGTTAATGATGCATTGAGCGGGCAGATGAGAGGCGATACATACTACCATCTCCCATGGCAAAGACAATAATCCTGAGGTGGAAGAACTCAACTCTGTGGGGCTGCCACATTGCTTCAGATTTACCCTGTGAGAAATGATTTAAAACTATAAATGCAAACAGAACACACACACACACACACACACACACACACACACACACACACACAAACACAAACACAAAAAGATACCGCTGGATCGGTGTTTTTTTATTTTATTTTTTTTAACCAAGAAAATAAGGTTGTGACATCAATATATCACAGCACTTCTGTTGCATTCTGGATTCTGAATGGTCTGATTTGTTTTGGAAAAATGCATGGCTCTGGAGTAGTGTCAGATCTAGGGCAATGACCTAATAAAACAATCATTTCCCGTACTGCCAACTGTGTAGCTTTGTAGCTGTGTCTAGCAGCCCTTCTTTTCCTTCAGCAGTACTCCCATATCACGTCAGGTCATGTACCATGAAACAAGAGCTCGGTTTCGGCTGCATTGTACAATGTGTAAGAAAAGAGATGAAGACAAGTACCCACCCTAACTGTGTGGATTGAGGAGGGTCACACTGCTCTTTTAAACACACTCCATCCTTTCTTCCCTCCTCCTCCTCCTCCTCTACTCGACCTGTCACCTGCGGCATAGGCATGCACTACACTACTAGCTGCAAACATAGAAAGAAGAAACACTGTTATTTCCTGATCTAAGTTTACATTTTTTTTTATCAGTGTTGCTGTGGTAACCCTCTGACCCACCAGCTTTCCTCTACATATTCTAATAGACTCGAATAAATAACACGCCAGCCAAGCTGTTACTCACTCAGCAATTTGGAGTCCAAAATTACCTCATGATTTCCCTTTCTCATAAAACCTCAATCCTTCCAGATCAAATCGATAAACCAAGCCTCTCCGGCTCGCCGCTGACGTCACCCGCTGACATCATTACCACTGCCACTCGGTTCGGGTTTTATAACGTCACAGACGTTAAAAACTAAACGTTTTTTGGCTCCTCGTGCCTGTTAAACGGTCCTCGTAAAAACATGGGAGTCACGCTTTACCAGCTATTTGGCTTGTTATCCAAAAGTTTAGAATTCAGTCTCACTTCCGGCGCACAACAGCGTTCAAAACAGGATGTATAATACCGCTCTAAATAATAAAAGTAGTATCCTATAAGATCAACAAAAAAATCCAATCTTTAAAAAATACATGGATAACATTTAAAACGAATAAATATATCTATTAAAAGTGTTCAATTATGTTTTCTTTATATTACTTTTATTTAACTTTAGCGTCATTTTTACGCAAAACATTGAACCTTTATTTTGATAAATATCAAGGCTAAATTTCAAATGCAATTCCCAGTCCTATACTAATGCACTGCGTAGGGGGCGAATAAATGTATTATAACCTATTATGTAGTGTACTTAATGTTCAAGTCGTTTGGAAACAAGCCTAAGTGGCCATTTTGGGAAAAGAAAATGGCACAGTGGCTCGTCTGGTGTCGCGACACCCAGGTTAGTTTCGACTCGTCTGGGTTTAAAGTAAATTTGAGCGCATTAAAGGTGTAAACACAGAGCTTTTTTGGTAGATGTTGATGTATTGTTTAAAATGCACAAACGGGGTCTTCTTTAGTCTAAATGTAATACTCTGTCCTCGAGTTTGACCGCCAAGACACAGCCTCATTCAGTAGACTGTTAAACCACCTATTAGTTTATACTGTATACATGTGGATTGTGCAGGACAGTGTAACACATGGTATCATAATAAGACTTTAATTGAAGAACGACAGTGGATATTTTATTAGCTGCCTGGTTGCAGTTTGGAGTTTAGTTTTTTTGTTTGTTTGTTTGTTTGTTTGTATGTAAGAAAAGATAAACATACATAAGGTTTACATCACATAAATAAAGTCTGTTTTCCCACATGAACATTTGTACACAAACCATGTTGTCATTGTTTTCGAGAAAGTCCCGCCCCTTTCCAGCTCAGCTCCAAAACACACTCACAAACTGGTTATTTATGGTTTCTTAAAGGAAAAGGTCACATTTAATAGACTCTGTTTTCTTTAATTAGATTAGATTCAACTTTATCGATATTGTGCAAGGTACATGTACAGAGACAATGAATTGCACCATCTAACCAGAAGTGCATAAGTGGCTTTTTTTTTTTTTTTTTTACAATAAATAACATTTAAGATAATAGCAGGTAATAATATATGGTATATGAGGTGGAGCTGGAGGTAGCAGAGCTGAAGATGTTAAGGTTTTCGTTAGGAGTGACGAGGATGGACAGGATTAAAAATGAGTTTATTAGAGGGACAGCGCATGTAGGACGTTTTGGAGACAAGGTGAGGGAGTCGAGATTGAGATGGTTTGGACATGTGCAGAGGAGGGACATGGGGTATATTGGTAGGAGAATGCTGAGAATGGAGCCGTCAGGAAAAAGGAAAAGAGGAAGACCAAGGAGGAGGTTTATGGATGTGGTGGGGGAAGACATGCAGGTAGTTGGGGTGAAAGAGGCAGATGTAGAGGACAGGGGGGTATGGAGACGGATGATCCGCTGTGGTGACCCTAATGGGAGAAGCCGAAAAAAGAAGAAGATACTGTGCAAAGAATATGCATAGACAGACATGTCAGAAGACAATATACACAATGACATGATATATTTATGTACAAGTATGAATGTACAGTATTTATCATACAGTATATACAGTATAAATACGGGTGGAATGTACAGTAGTACAAATGTGGGTTATGGATGGTGCGAAAAATAATTGTGTAGTGGAAAAGCAGGGCAGAATACACAAAATGACAATGCAGTATTGAATCAGCTGTTCAGTGCAAAGCTTTTCTTCAGACTGTTTGTGCGGCTCTGAGGCACCTGTAGCGTCTGCCCGATAGGAGAAGAATGAATAGTCCATGGTTGGGGTGAGTGGTATCTTTGCTGATGCCCCTCGCCCCTTTGCAGACAGTGTTTATTGTAAATGTTCTCTAAGGTGGGAAGCTGAGTGCAGATGATTCATGAGACAGTTTTCACCCTCCTCTGAAGGGCAGTGCAGCTGCTGTACCACACTGAGATGCTGTTAGTGAGGATGGTGTCAATGGTACAGCGGTAAAAGTTCTCCAGTATCCTGGCGCACAGGCAGGACTTTTTAAGACTCCTCCGGGAAAAAAAACAGGAGTTCTTTTTTCCTGATCAGGATAGAAGAGTTCAGAGACCAGGTGAGATCTTCAGAGATGTACCCTTAAATACCCTTAAAGCCAGAAGATGGCACAGTAAAATTACAGCTTTCTGATAGTTAGGAAGTTGGTATCTGACATCTGATACTACACCTATTGTACATTATAAGTGCTTTGCTCCTTAGCCCAACATTTGAACCCCTGATCAGTACCTTCGGATCATTAAATCAAAGCCTGTAACTGACACGCCACAGTTACAGTACATTTATGGCATTTAGCAGATGCCCTTTTCTAGAGTGACTTACAACTGAGCAGTTGAGGGTTAAGGGCTTTGCTTAAGGGCCCAGCAGTGGCAGCTCGGTGGTCTTGGGATTTGAACTCATGACCGTCCAATGTCTTAACCACTGGGCTGCTCTCTCTCGTGCTTTCTCTCTTTCTCTCTCTCTCTCTCTCTCTCTCTTGTGCTCGCTCTGCAGTGTGCAGTTTAGGGTGGTTTGGATGTGTGGATGTTGTCTTGGACGTCTCTACATGTGCAGTTTCATAAAGCTGTATAGACGTGCACAGTTGACTTTCATTTCCAATGCACAGAATCTTGAAATGTCACTGAATAATAAGATTTAAGGACAATTCCTTTGATAATGTAAATCTGGGTGGAGGTATAAGGCCTACCTTTGATTCATATGAATAAATGATTTAAATAGAACAATAGTCTCGACCGTTCCTGTAAAATAGTTTTTAGCAAAACTACTCAACACTTAATTTTTTATTATTTTTTTTATAGGCATGGAGGATGAAACACAGGAGGAAATGCTTGGCCAGTTTAAAGAAAAGCGTTTGGGCGCATTGGGTCTGTTACAGCTGACAGCGGGGACAGGACTGGCTGTGTACGCCATGTGGGCAGGGGTTTTGATGCCTGGGTTTCGCAGAGTGCCCCTGAAACTACAGGTTATTTTACAAGAGCAGCAGCATGAATAAAATTGAAAACCAGTAGAGTAAGTCACTGATGAGGATGATTGACTATTTGTGTTAATTTAGGTCCCGTATATACCAGCCAGTAAACGGCAAGTGGGCAACGTTATGACTCTGCTGAAGGGCCGCTCTGGAGGAATCGCTGACCTGGGCTCAGGAGATGGCAGGATTGTAAGTGGTTGGCTTGAAATTCTACATCAGTCTTTTTATGATTGGTTGAGTGTATCATTGCCTGGTATTAATATTTTGATGTGCATTCCTAAGGATGGATATACTTGCATTTGAATTTTCCATCTAAAGAGACTTTTGAGTGTAAGATTTGCAGCATGTATAATATTAAAATGCTGTACTGAATTTTCAGGCAATCTTTTGGACAGAAATTGCAGAAAAGTAACGAAAGCTTTGCAGTAACCTTTCCAGCGGATCATTCTTATGTTAATGATTACCTTCTCAAAACAGTGATTAGTATGGTCAATGTTCTATATTTAACCAGTGACTGTGTCTGTATATGGAATGATCTAAAGCCACTACTGATATAAACTCCTTTAAAAGTAGATCTACAGTGTAAGCGGCCATGCTGATTGGAAGTTGTCACTCTAAACACGGAACAAACTGGTACCCAAATTTCATATTAAGGAGGCATGTTGATTGTAGGTAGGGAATTTCAAGTTGTAGCATTTAGTGTATATGCTCTGGAGGAAAAAAATAGTGTGTTCTAGAAAATGTAAACAGAAGTCTGGATTGAAGCTGGCAAATCATTTGAATGGCTATATTGTTAATCACTCTGCTTTAAAATCACTGAAGGCTTGCTTTTATACAGACAGACAGATCCCTAATAAACCACCAAACAAATGCAATTCTTCTGCAAAATGCCCAAATATTACAAGTAAAGACAATAGTTTTTTTCTGTTCTTTATTGTTCTTTATTGTTCAGATTATTGTTCATTCATTCCAAGCATTAAGTTTTTTAACATATTTCTCTCTGTTAGTCTTTTGTGTTTGTATGCCTATTTTACACTGTGAATAGAGAAGACATTCTGTCTTAACTGCAGACCGCAAGATTACTTGAAACGTGAAACAGGAAGTAATGTGGCGGAAGTTCAACCAAGTTCAGCCAAGAACATTATTTGCCCTACAGTCCTTAAAACAGATAACTTTAATACACTGTCTATATCCAACTAACCGCAGTAGGGTTTGCGTAATAGCTGTGTTTTTATAGCAAGTGAAAGGAAAGACAGCATTTATAGACACGTTCCAGAACAGTGAAATTCTGTCTATCGCATATATCAGTATGTAAAGATTTCTGGAGTAGATTGGGCCTAACGGTTCCGACTTGGCAGTGCTAATATGTAAACTTTTAATTAATGCCACTAAACATATGCTAAATGATGGATCTATATTTGCTGTGCACAAGAGTATATGTATGAATTCATGTTAAATATTGTATTTTCATTATGCGTGTGCATCTTTAGGTTTTAGAAGCAAGCCAACTGGGTTTCTCTCCTGCTGTAGGCTACGAGTTAAACCCATGGCTCCTCCGGCTCTCAAGATTTCACGCTTGGAGAACCGGTCATTATGATAAAGTCTCTTATCGGAGGGAAGACCTGTGGAAGGTGAGGTGTTTGTACAGGGCAGGGAAGAATCTCATTTCTGTTTCGGTTGCAAAGATTTTCTTGAAATGTAAAGAAATTATATATTTTATTTGTTATGTTTACAGGTTAATCTTTCAGGCTATGAGAATATCACAGTGTTCTTGGCTCCGAGTGTGGTAAGTGTCATAGTGATTTTCATAGACCGTGATAAACATACCTGATGTTATGAAAAAAAATATTTTCATAAAGAATTTTACTGAAGGTATTGCCTTTCTTTAGCTTGAACTTTTGCAAAAGAAGTTACTAGCTGAGCTCCCTGAAGACGCCGTGATTGTTGCTGGTCGCTTTCCTTTTCCTGATTGGACACCCTGCAGAACAGAAGGGGACGGTGTGGACAGAGCATGGTCCTACCACATACAAGCTCTCAGAAAACACCATCTGTTATCAGAAGACAGCAGGTCAAACGAACCAGCCAGCTGATCCAGAAGTCATGTGACTTATTAAAAAAAAAAAAAAATGTTTTAAAGGGACTTTCTAGCCCTGTTATTTTAATGATTTTATTATTGTTTTACTAGACAGTTTTATTTCTGCAAAAGGACTGCAATATATTCATGTAACTTTCACTTTCACTATTGCATACTCTTAAAACTGTGCTTGTACAGTACCACAACTGTATTCAATGAGTTCAATGATGCATAATACCAGACATGTTTTGAACTCATGTCATGTGACTTGGTGGTTGGTGGTATCTACATCCACACTTAATGACTGGTTTAATTTGTACACCAAAATAATGCTAAAGGCTGCTTCCCTTTTAGCACCACTACACACTACAGTGTTACTTCCTGTCACTGTTTAGTCTGTGCCCAAATACTATGGCTAGCAATACTATTATGGTGGTCAGTGGCTGTTCTTTGTTTATTATTATTTTATTTTAATCTGTAAAAAGTCCACAGGCAATGTTCACCTATATAAATGTGCCAACAAAAAAAATACCAGTGAATGTATGTATATGCTAAGAAAATTTATAAAATTAGCCACTGGGTGAAGCTGATCAAACATCGTTACAGGATGTGTTCCTTTTATGTGTCATGTAGGAGCCTCAAATCTGCATTTTTCTAAATCACTCTTTGTTTCTGGATGCGTGTCTGAGAGAGACAGAGAGATCTCTTTGAAGCACCCAATTACTTCCTGCTTCTCATTGCGACCTGATTCATTTCACACACTCTTGAAAAAATAAAAAAATAAAAGAAAATATCTGTTTCCTCTTAATTCCTCAATTCTTTTTATTACATACGTATCCCATTTGTATATTTCTCTGAACTATTTTTGAAAAATTAAGAAAGTCTAAACTTTTATATTGTGTTATCATAGGAACTTGAGAAAATCAGGATTGTGACATGTTCATGCACAGGTCTGATGAAATATGGGTGCCACTAAATGTGATGTAAATATGCTTCATCAGTCCATGAATCTACTAGATCAGGATATCCAAATGAACATGCCAGAAGGTCCAACAAGTCTAGTAATCATGTTCAAAATGATATGTGGATGTGATACACCGGTGTATTAATGTTTTACTTCAATGGCCAACTTAATGGCAAGAACTAGCTTGGTCTGACCGGCTTTCAAAACACATTCGTATATGGTCAAGCTTGTACACCTCTTCCAGATTGTTAGCATTAATAACTGAACAGCGAAAGCAGGTTTTAAAAAGAAAATGGCTTAGGTATTCGTTGAGTCAAATTTCCACAGTTATGTAGGTCCACTGTCAAACTATTCAACTTGTGTTATTCAAGTTATGTTTTGAAAAGTTGCTGAAAATTATTTATCTTATTCATTTAATGAGGAGAGCCAAATGATCTATTTAATATGGCCAACGCCATTTTGTTGTCATTGAAGAGTCTTATAGATAGTAAACGTGACATTTATATACTTTTGAAAAGTTACAGACCCATTGTCCACATTCTGTATATATATATATATATATATATATATATATATATATATATATATATATATATATATATATATATATATATATATATATTGTTCTCCATTCACTGTTTTTCTCTGTTTAAATTCCCAATAACAGACTGCCTGAGAGTTTTTGGTGTTCATATTGTGTACAGTTACAGGGCGCTTGATTTGCCACACGTCTTGATGCGGCCGGTTTCATCCGGCCCAAGATTAAGATTTCACTTCCGGTGGGGAGGGGCGCTAGTGCGCACAGAGGAAGCTACGAGGCCTGCACGAAAGAAAAAAAAAAGAGCTATTCTACAAACTACAGGAGTGGCCCTTTTACTCTGTATCGCCCTAACAAAAAAACGGAAGACCAGCACTATTTTAACGTTACAACAAATATTTGTTTTAATCTAGCAACACGGTAAAGGAAGTTCGGTGATTTCACACGCGTGCGTTCACCTGCATCCGGAAGGCGCGGTGGTTGTCACTCCTCAGAGCCCCCGTACTGCAGCAGCAGCAACAATAACAAGTGTCGCCTTTAGCGAGTGCACGGACTCCGTGGAGAAAACATCATGGCAATAGCTTGTCTCTGTGTTATGCGATGGTGAGAAATTTTGCCCGGTGAAACTCGGGCAGTATGAACCAACAGACACAAGCTCACCTCACACTTTAGCCTGAGAAACGCAGCAGCCGGAGTGAAACCGAGACCGGACATGGTGAGTCGACATTCTTTCACACGCAAACCTACATATTTTGCTCCTGTTCTTAACATTGTTTTTTTTGTTGTTTTTTGATTTTTAAACCTGAGATTAGACAGACAAACAAGACATATCGTTCACTTGTATCTGAGGCCTGAACTCCGTTTATTTACACCACACTTCCTGGATTTGTGCATTTATATAGCAATAATAAAGTCGTGATTTTATGCTGCTGTATAAAATGACAGTGTCTGACGGGAGATCAGTCTCCCGGACTATGGATATAGTTATGGATAGTTGTTTATAATTTTTTTTTTATGAAATATGGAAGCGTGTGTGCAAATGGTTAATGGGGTGAAAGGTACAATTCCAAGTCTGTGGTGGCTATAACTAAATAACGGTTTCTCGGGGTGACCGTTTGAAAAGCGGCTTTGACGTCCATTCGGGTCAGACGGGAGCGTCGCGAGCCTCCGCCTCGGTGTGTGCGGAATGAACGAGATGCAGCGCGCGACGTGTCGTGACTCATACAAAGAATTCAGCACGGCTCGGCGACCTCTTCCTCAAATTCTCTTCCTCCTTTCGACTTTTCACAAACAGGCCCAGGCAAATACCGTGTAAACCATAAATAAAATGGCGTATTACGAGGGAGAAAAAAAAATGTGAAGACCTAATGTATAGACTTTGGTTCGTCTGTTGTGTAGAAAGTCGTGTCAGTGTGCCTTGACCTCACCTATCTGTCTGTATCTGTCTTGTGCTTCCAGGCGTCAGAAGAGGCCTCGTTGCGAGCACTAGAAAGTCTTATGACTGAGTTTTTCCACAGCTGTACTACTAATGACCGCAAAAGAGAGATTGGTAAAGTATTTTCCACAAATCTTTCATTCACTACATCATTCTGGTCAATTATATGGTATCCTGGGGTGGAACACTCTTTTAGAAGTGGAAATACACCCTGGAGGTGATGCCAGTTTCTCAGACTTTGTTCCCTCATTCCTTTGGGTTGGAGGAAATCTGCAAACCTGAGGAAAACCCATGCACACGATAAAAATACGCAGCTTAAAATGTGTGCAGAACCTCCTCCACACAGACCGTAACCCAAGCTCAGGGGTTAAATCCTGGAGCTACGAGGCTGTCACCCCTTTATTTATCCGTTTATATTTATTACATCCTGATTAGTTTCAGTTTACTTGTTGCTAATTTGCACACTTTATCTTTAGCCATCCTCTTTGGCAGCTGCTTGTTCGACCTCATAGGGCAGCTGAAATTGCTGAAGAAGCACACTAACCACTTTCTACCATAAACAGGACCTGACCATTGATGACAGGGAAGAAAGGAATGCCACCCTCATATGTAATGAATTGGGACATAACCAGCTTCTTGGAAATCTTTATATCTATGTAGCTATCTTTAGTAGTAGTATTTTATTGTGTGTGGTGGACAAGATAAATGTGTACCAGGAATTGTCAAAGAGATTATCATGACCTGCTTCTTTTACTGATCTGCATTGTATGTTAAATGAGAGATGTTTCCAATATGGAATGCAGATGATGCAGAATCTGAGTGTCTCGCTTTGTAGCTGACCATGATGTGTGCGCCATGAGACAGTTGTAAGAAGGCAAGAGTCATCTAAAACACCATTTACACTTATAGAGATGTACACTTGATATATTGGATTTTAGCTTTTGCGGTTGGCGTTTAAGTGTAGTGCATTTGACAAAACCACATGCAGCTGTTAAGAGCGCATCGTGCAAAAATGACTGACCAAGAAGTCACAAACCGCCTTAGTGTCAGAACATTGATCTGTATTTTTTGCAGACTGAAAAGTAATCGGCTGCATTTCTAACAAATTAGCAAATTGTCCCATACTTTGAAAAAATATAACGAATTGCCGGTAGCTAGCCTCTCAGCACATGAAACTCTACATGAAACACCTGAGCTTGCTTTAGACCATGTCTGTGTGCTTACATATGTGATTATTTTACATTATATAGTTAAAGTATTTTTTTCCAATTTAATATTTTAATGATGTCTGTGTTTGTGCTGTACCTTGTAGAGGAACTTCTGAATAGTTTTGCTGGCCAGCAGGACTCTTGGAGACACTGCCTCTACTTCCTCTCCAATAGCAGAAATGAATATGTCATGATGTATAGTCTTACAGTATTTGAGGTGACTTTTTTGCAAAACATATCATATTGCTACCCTATAGATAAATGCACTTAGTATCCATGCTTTAAACTAACCCTGATATTCATTTTTAGAACCTGGTCAACAAAATGTGGGTCGGTGTCGCCAGTCAAGATAAAGCAGAGCTTCGTAGCTGTTTGCCAAAGTTGTTGCTGTCCCAGCATGCTCTGTTGCCCTTTTTCATCAGAAATAAGCTCTGCAAAGTCATCGTGGATATCGGACGCCAGGATTGGCCCATGTTCTACCATGACTTCTTTAGCAATACTTTACAGGTACCTGAAATATGCATGTTTTTTAAATTTTATTTTCAGTTGTAGTTTTAGGTGGCAATATCGCTTTCCTCTTTGCCTCTTTCCTCTTTACCAATTCAAAAGTGAACCGTCATTCTCTTTTGCTTCTTGAAAATATCTTCATGAACATTTAAGCAGTTCAAGTAAACGATGTACTGGTCCAGAATAAACAAGTACACTGCTTTGGCAAAAATGTGTGGATGCATGACAATTACACCTGTATGCTGGGAAATAACCTCCACTCTTTTAGGAAGGCTTACCGCAAGATTTTAGAACATGGTTGTGGGAATTTGTGTGTATTCAGCCACAAGAGCATTAGTGAGGTCTTTGTGGCAACAATTTTCAGCTTTTCATGAGAGTAAGAAATGGCACAGTTTGCATTTTGGAGCTGCTTGTCAGGTGAATTCTGATTTAGCTGTAATGTATGGTGTAAGAAATGTCTACTGTATGGTGCAGTATAAGCCTATTTAAATTAAGGTATTTACAGGTTTTCTCTTTTGCCTGTAAACCAAATTTGCCTTTCGTTTACTATGAGTTTTAGACAATTTTCTTGTGACCTATTTGTTATATACATAGTTAACTTGTTTGCTCTACACCTGTCTACTACTTTGTAGACCAGCTAGTTAGTATCAGAAAGGAAAAACATTCATTTATTTTTGAGTGAAAGCTTGTATTTGGATTTCATGATACAATAAGTGTTGGCAGGTCTGGTAATAAAATTAGGACTAACATAATTAAATGGCAGTGTAATATTAAAATGGTAGACTAGATTTTACTGGTTTGACTAATTAGTGTGACAGTCATTGACAAAATTGCATTTAATCTTCAGACTCAGGAATGTGGTGTATAATTTTCCACTCCTTGGGAATTTCTATGCACTTCCCTTCCGCTAGTCTGTTGGAAAACACTAGCTGACCATATGTTATATTGCTTACCTTATTGGTTTTGAATAACCACTCTTTGAGACACCAATGGAGCGTCTGGTCTAGCTAATGAATAATGATAATCAATCCCACATATATACACCCAAGGCTCATTGAGTGTCAGGAGTGAAGGCTAAATGATCTGGTCTGTGTTGATATTGTGTTCCCATTGCTATTATAGAATTATATTGTAAATTATATTGCAAATTATTATTGTATGTGCGGATAGCACACAGTGCTATCGGCACATACCTCGTACATACCACATACACATACATACAGCACATACCTCGCAGGCTGTGGTGCACAACTTATTTAACAGGATTTTACTTTGGCCTGTGCTGCCTAACTAAACATTGTTGCAGAACAAATGCCCCTCTGCAAGGCTGTCGTATTTCCTAGTGCAGCAAATGATTGCATGATGTTACTGATATAAATCACTCGATCTGGTGTCAAAAGAGAATAAGTTCCTTTTCATACTGTTTCCTCTGTTTCTTTCTTCCTCATGCCTTCTCTCTTTTGTTGTCACTGTGCCTCTCTTTTGCTAATTAGGGATCTAGGACATAGTTTTATGTAAAGTTGTGTAACAATGACAAGTATTATACCAATACAATTTCCCTGAATATTGTATATTTAGGATATGATGTAGTTAAAGGATGGTGAAGTAACTTAATGTTGTGTCTTTTCCTCTTCTGTGCAGGGTGTCGAATATCACATCGAATATCTTCTGTTAACACACCTTCAATTTCCCCCTGTTGTGTCCAATTCTAAAGTATTTATTCACAAAGCGGAAACGAACAAAGTAGTGCTGTTAGTTAAACAAAATTAAAGTACATTTGTGTCACTTATCATAAGGTATAAGAGCAGGGTAGTGCATTCTCGCAAGCAACAACAGTAAAAGTCTGTTGACTGTCACATGACACGTTACGTTTACAGGAAGTAGATTTTAGCTGGTAAATACATTTTCACAATGTTGAGGTTTAAAACAGGCTTTAATACTAAAGGTAGATAACTTGCTGTGATTTTGCTGTTTTTGTGGGTGCTCTTTGTGTAGCCTAAACTGTTTACAGGAAACACATGCAGAAAAGATGCCACTTTGCAGTAGTGTTCTGTTGGATTTTAATACTACATATGGAAGAATAAATGTTTAGCTGATATTGTCCTAGTACTCTGGATGGGATTGGATTTATTGATTTATTGCGAGGCTGATATGATTTTTTGTAATTGCTTAAATGAACTTTAGCCGCTTATGTACATTTATGTTCTAGTTGGTACAGTCCCCAACGCTGGCACCCCTGGGTTTGGTTTTATTGAAGATGACCTCAGAAGAGCTGGTGTGTCCAAGGGAAGATTTGAGTGTTGCCAGGAAAGAGGAGCTGAAAAAACTTTTACTGGATCAGATACCCACTGTATTAAACCTACTGACTGGTGAGATTCACACTTCTATATTTAATATAAATATTTTACACATGGCTCAGAATTTTTTTTGAGTGTATTTATGGAAAATTGTGGATCTAGATTTTTTTTTATTTGATTTTTTTCAGGTATTTTAGAAACAGTTTGGGATAAGCACAGTGTGTCAGTAACGACACCTCCTCCATCACCTACATCACGACAGACAGGTGAGTCATAACCTCACTTTGGGGTTTTATTTTTGAGTCCCTGGATCTTTACAAAGAATTCGACACTATGTATTTCCTGGAAAGTATTTAATCTTGAATGGAAATTATATGAAAATCCCCATACCCAGCACACATGTTCCAATGAAATGTAAAATTTATTTTGTTTGTCATTTATGAAGTCTTTTCATTGGGCGTATTGACAGGTGATTCCACGCCACACGGGCTGGAATCAGAAAGTAGCACGTTGTGTCTACTGGCTCTGGAGTGCTTGGCTCATCTTTTCAGTTGGATCCCTCTGTCCTCCTCAATCACACCGGCCCTCCTGGCCTCCATCTTCCACTTTGCTCGCTTCGGCTGCCAGCTGCCAATCAAAACCAAGCCTCCACCCACTTCCAACGGAGACTCTTTGCCTGGCAGTCTCTTAGCCAATGGGAGCCAGGGAAGGACAGGACACATGGTGGACCATGCCAAGCGAGCCCAGTTAGGCATAATGGCTATGAACTGCATTAACGAGCTGATGTGTAAAAACTGTGTGCCACTGGACTTTGAGGAGTTTCTGCTCCGCATGTTTCAGCAGACTTTTTATCTCCTACAGAGACTCACAAACTCACACACCAACATACACACAGTCAAAAACAGACTTCAGGAGTTGGATGAAAGGTAAGGGCACAGGCAAAAAAAAATGAAAATACACACTTGCATATACAAACTAATAAGCTGCAGAGCCGAGAACTGACGAAACGCAGTCCGGTGATGACTTCCTGCAATTTCTTACTTTTTCTTTCTCTTCCACTTTAACTACTGCACTGGTTCAGTTATTTGGAGAAGTTCACAGATTTTCTCCGACTCTTTGTAAGTGTTCACCTAAGGAGGATTGAGTCGAACGCACAGTTTCCTCTAGTGGAGTTTCTGGCATTGCTCTTTAAGTATACCTTCAACCAGGTAAACACATTCAAACCATTTCTCTTCCCTAAACACTTCCTTAATTTCCGAAACCACTGTCTAACTATTTTGCTTTCAATATCAATAGCCAACACACGAGGGCTACATGGCTTGCTTGGATATATGGAGTATATTTCTGGACTACCTAACCACCAAAATCAGGAGCCGAATGGCAGACAGGGATAGTGTCTTAAACAGGTGTGTGTTTATATAAACCTTGATTAGTTTTATACTCAAACAAAGCTTTGCACACAAATTCAACGCCAGAAAATTAAGTCATGTAATACACAGCTTGCCACAGAATTCACCCAACTAAGCACATATTTCCAATTTCTACAACTATAATAAATATGTAGTCATAGCCTTGGATCCATAGCCCAACATTTATCTGATGGCTTTGTACGCAAGTTTCAGGACCTTGATATTTGCAATATAATTATTTCTCTACCTTTTTATGTTTACACATTTACATTCATTATTATTATTTTTTAATGTAATTTGCAATATCTTCAAAAGCAACTCTTATGAATGCAGACAGCACTTAGCTACATTTAGAAATAAAATAAATGCTGAATAGCTAACTTTAATTCAATTCAAGCCCCAGCACTGCCAAGCTGCCACTGTTGAGCCCTTGAGCAAGGCACTTAGCCCTATCTGCTCCAGGGGCACTGTACCATGGCTGACCCTGCGCTCTGACCCCAGCTTCTGGACAAGCTGGGATATGCAAAGAATGAATTTCACAGTGCTGTAATGTATATGTGACAAATAAAGGCTATTCTATAATTACTCTGGTTATCTTTATTAAATAAGTACCTGTTTTTGATTATGCAATTGTTTGTTGTTGTTGTTGTTTTTTTGTGTTGAGTAGCATGTATGTTGATTCTATCGCTTGTTGTTTGCAGGTATAAGGATGCCTTAGTGCTGCTGCTCCGAGAGGTCCTAAACCGCATTCAGTTTAGGTTGAATCAGAGTCAGCTGGAGGAGCTGGATGATGAGACCCTTGATGATGATGTAAGACACATACATAAATACGCCATCATCTGTTTTGTAGTGTGTATCTTGCCTTGTCTCTACAGCGATTTTATAGATTTTTATCTGTATTTGAGGTGTAAAATTGGTGGCTTGCATTTTTGTACTGAACATTCTCTTTTTGTTGTTATAGCAACAAACTGAGTGGCAGCGATATTTGCGTCAGAGTTTGGAGGTGGTTTCTAAGGTGATGGAGCTGCTTCCATCTCAGACCTTCTCCATTCTGGTAAGTGTGTGTAGCTACATGCTATATTCATGTTTTCCTTTTCACAAAGTAATTTAGCAATTCTAATTTGGTAATGATATTTATAATTAAGTGTTTATTGTTACCCGAGTCATCTCACGAACACATGAACATAGTGTCCTGATGCGCACCGACACTGCTGTCAATATATTTACCATGATCATCCTGAGAAAGAATATCTGTGTGTTTTAGTTCCCGGTGCTTCAGGAGGACTTGGACGTTTACCTCGGGCTGCAGCAATTCATCGTTACCACAAGAACAAGTAAACCTTCACCAAATGTTTCATGCTTACTCGCCTTGAATGTCAAATACAAACATGCAAAGTCAAGTGTGTGTTTTACATCACTAACTAACATCACTATGTGCAGTCACGACCATCTTAAAAAATAATGATCCTTTTTCATTTCAGTTACAAGGTATGTGCAAATGAATCAAGAACAGTATTGAACATGGCTATTGATCAATAACGAATCAATTTTTTTTTCAAGTAAGGATTTTCATAGCCTACATTTGAGATGTAGTAGGATTCTTGCTGTTCTGACAACTTTAACATCCCACTAAGCACTGTTTTCAATTGCTATCTTCAGTAATGATTTTGCTCCGCTGATTTTAATACATTTGCACATTCAATATGCTGCCACCTAGTGTTATCACTTTGAAATACGGTTGGATGAAATGAATTTTTTTGTTTTCAGAAAAAAAACAAAAAATTTAGTTATCTTTAGTTATCTTTAGTAATGACTGCATATATATTAGACAAAAAGCCTATTGCTTTGCAAGGTGAAGCAGCTTCCTTTACTGCTATTTATGTGTTTATCTTTTATTGATGCATCATTCAGAGGTTCTGGATAGCCAGTGTTATAAATATTAACAACTCGATTAACAACTAAAATAATATATGAAAATGAAATGCACATCCACAGCAAAATTAAATAACGTAACTCCACTCCACAAACTGATTAAAAATAAATAAAAATGCAACATTTATGCACTAAGTAAAACTGTGTTGGGCTAAAAAAAAATACAGTAAAATTCTACATGGAATGGCTTGGACAGTTATTAGTAACAAGGCTTGGTGTTTTTATAGTAATTATAAAACTATGCATAGAAGGTAATTTGTCATACAAGCGAGCTTGAAATCTTAAATCAGCTGAGGTATATGTTTATTGCTTATGGTTATATGCAGATGGAGCAGTGCATTGATTGCTTTCTATTTTTAATTAACACTGATAATATATAGCAACTGGTTTTTGATATTCTGGAAATATTCTTAGACTCTAAAGTGCTTTTTCAAGTCTTTAAATAATCTGATAAATTGTTTAACATAATAAAATAACATAAGTACCGTATTTTTCGGACTATAAGCCGCTACTTTTTTCCCACGTTTTGAACCCCGCGGCTTAAACAAGGAAGCGGCTAATTTATGGATATTTCCTGGGTTTTTCCTGGTTTCACAAACTTCAAGCCATAAAACTGAACCCCATAACATTAGACCAATGAAATTTCTGAACGGAAACGAAAAAACGCACCTCACCTGTGTTCTGAGCTGCACGGCATCAGGAGAAAAAAACGGCTTATAGACAGTTGCGGCTTATTTATGTTAAAAATTAAAATATTTGTAAAATTCAGTGCTTATATATTGGTGCGCTTTATAGTCCGGAAATTAGTAATGCATGCAAATGATTTGGTTTGAAGACAGTTATTATGACAAGGTTTACATCAGTTAATTTTATTATGCCTAAAATTAGACACATTTTGGAACAGGAGGATAAAAGCATTTTTCAAAGGATTTTTGTGAATTTCTTGTATGAGCTGTTTACACATTCATCTGTAATAAACAAGGCTTGTTGTGTAAGACATTAAGTTCTTTAACTTAGACAGTGAGTCATCGATTGTTGTGGCTGACAGGTGATTTTTGTGACTTTGTCATTGCTGTTGACTTGTGAGGTGCTTTTGTACGTGTCCATTGAAATGCATAAGATGATTTGAAAGTTGGTTTAATGTAACAGGCAGTTCAGCTTCTGACTCAAAGTTGAAAAACAGTGTGCTAGAAATTAGTTCATTTCAGTAATACAATTGTATTCAAGATCAGTGCTGGTTTTGTAACATTTGGACTCTGTGGACCACAACACAAAAATCACTGTCCTACAATTTCAACCTTTGTGCATAGGAATTGTTCTGCATGGCCTCATACACAAAACTGGAGCATGGCCAGTCAAAAAATGTAAAGAAACAACATGGGGAAACTGAGTGAATTTTAAAACGACTTGTGCGTTCATTTGTAATGAAAATGAACACACTAGTCCCAAACAAATAGATAAGATTTTGAACTAAATATTTCTTTAAAAACATAAGCAGACTATGACTAATGGTATTTAATGAATAAATGGGGAGAATGAGTCATGGCTGCATATGCTGTTACTCTCCAAAGTAGTGACGTAACATGCAAAAAACACTTTTGTCTTGCGCAAGTGACGTGTGAGCTGCTCTCAGAGGAAAGAAAAGAAAAACACTGCCATGCCAAATTATTTCATCTCCCCTTCTTTTCAAAACAGTTTGAAGACGTCTGGGCATTGAGAGTTATGATTTTCTGGAGTTTTGCTGTTGGAATTTGGTCATATTCTTGCCTGATATAGGTTTGCAGCTGCTGAAGAGTTTGTAGTCGTCTTTTTCAGACTCTTCTACTACGATGCCATGCTGTTGTAATAGCTGCAGTATGTGGTTTTGCATCGTCCTGCTGAAATGCACAAGGCTATCCCTTAAATAGATGTAGTCTGGAGGGGAGCATATGTTGCTCTACATCCTTTTCTATACCTTTCAGTATTCATAGTGCCTTGTAAAAACAAGCTGCCCATACTGTATGCCCTTATGTACCCCCATATCATCAGAGATGCTGGCTTTTGAACTAAACGCGGATAACACACTGAAAGGTCTCCCTCCTCTTTAGCCCGGAGGACATGGTGTCCGTGATTTCCAACAAGAATGTCCAATTTGGACTCGTTTGACTATAGAACACTTTTCCACTTTGAAACAGTCCATTTTAAATGAACTGTGACCTAATCTCTAAACCAAGAATTTCTCAGCTCTTTTGATGAATATTAAAAACATAAATATATTGAGTAATGTTACAAATAAAATAAATCTAGGTCAAATATCTTTAGATGTCTTTGATTTAATTCTGTCCCAATATGTATACCGACTGGACAGAATTTGTAGATAAGACATGTCTTTCACCAGGATATGGCCAAGTAGCTTGACAATCCTGAACAGAAATTTTAAGCTTCGCTTCTTTTAGGGAAACCTTGTTTTTTAGGGATTAGATTTATACCCCACAGTAGTTACTCAGATGACTAAGCAGAAGAAAACTAGTTTAGATTACCAGAACTTGGCAGTGTGGTTGGCCTACCTGTCAACATTCTGTTGAGCTTCCTGTGCTGCTGATGTCTAAGTCTGTTAACAGTTCTTCATGACTAATTAGTTTCTACATTCTGTGGTAGGCTGTTTTTTGTGGTTTGTAGTCAGATTTTAGTCAAAGAGCCGTTTCTTCATGTCCTGGTTTAAGTTCACTGACAGGACTTACAAGATCACATTTCGTTTATGAGAAACACTTCTCTCTCTCGCGCTCTGTGTGTGTGTGGGGGAGGGAATCTTCTGTATGTGCAAGTACATTGGGGTCAATTTGCTTAGATTTGTTCTCTTTTGTTTTATAAATGTGTGCTTTTCGTCACTGTTAACTTTACTGTGTTTGTGTATAGATCGCAGGTTGAACATCACGGCAGAGGCTGACTGCAGGAAGCTGCACTGTGCATTAAGAGATTTGAGTTCCCTGCTGCAGGCCATAGGGCGTTTGGCCGAGTTTTTCACCGGAGATGTCTTTACTGCTCGCTTCAACGATGCCCTGGCTATCGTTCAGAGGTCTGTCACCCTTTTGTAGAAGCTTCGGTTTCTCACCGTTTTTCAGTCCAAAATTTTCACTGACACCAGCAATGTCTCAGCTGTCTGGCTGGCTGTCCCTGAGTGCAACATGCTTTCATTGGTTTAATTAGTGTCCGTCCAGCATGAAGTAGCGACGTGAAGGTGACCAGTAGGTCACACAGCTTGAATTGGGCACATGGTGAAACGTGGCTCATGGCTTTTGTGAAAATGTCAAGGATAAACACACACAATCAATTAAAACTAAAACACTTCAACTCTATGGCTTCATATACATTTAAAAGTTATGTTGGAAACTGTGGACTAAGTAGATATATTTGTCATTGGTTTCCTGTTTATCTTCTGTCTCTCCATGTCAGGCTTGTGGAGGTTACTTGTTATGGTTCTCAAATCAGCCTGTATGATGTGGAAATGGCTGTCCCTTCAGTTCTTAAACCTGACCTTATAGATGTGTAAGTGCACCCAAATAAATACCACAATATGTATAATATAATTAACCTGAAAAAAAGGTGTGTGTGTATAATATATTATATATATTTTGTACATTGTAAGACTTTGCACGGTTCACTCACACTGTGACCTTTTTGTAGCCATGCCCAGTCATTGGCTGCACTGCAGGCATATTCCCATTGGCTGGCTCAGTTTTGCAGTGAAGTACAGCGGCAGCAGGATCAAACACAATTCGTTGACCTCATCACATCATGCATGGCTGCCACTACACCCCTTATTAACGCCAAGGTAATATTTTTGCCAAAGAGTGTGAGCTTGAAGTAACTCTAGTACAGTCTGTAAATTAAGTCCTGAATGTCTGAACAACCAATCAGACCAAATAACTATGTATTTAGAAGCTGTCTTGTCATGGAATAACTTGTCAGTTAAGAAACTCCATCACTTGCATGAACTGGAATTAAACTGACAGTAATTTCCTGTTAAGCCATTTATCTGTTCATTTACACTAAACCTACTGCCTAGACACAAGGGTCTCAGAGTTACTGGATTAGCCAAACTTTTACAGTATTTGACTATTGAATTCAGAAATTAGCTTTTTCTTTTCTTTTTTTTTTTTCACTAAAGTGATGGTCAGGCTATATAGCTATATATAGTCTATTTTCTCAAAAATTATAACGACCCATTAACATCTGAAGTGTTTATGGGTCAGTGTACATGCTTTCAAAAAATATCTGATTGGGTCTAAGAGGGAGACAAAATTGTTATTATATATGAGCAATTAATATAGAATTCCAATTTTCTCTTGACCCACTCATTAAGTTCATGGCATGAGGTACGTGTTTTCATGTAATTTTTGCATTGCTCTTTGGACAGAAGCTTTTATTTTCTCTTGTCTGCTAAAAGTGTAAAATCTTTACAGCTTAATATTGTATGTAAATAAAATGGGTGTGAAGTGACTGAAAACCTGACATGCAATAACTTTACATTACTAACAGTGCTGTAAAGATTTATGTAATTAATTTTTTTCTCTTTCAATCTCTGCGTAGTAGAATTTATTTTTTGTAGATATTACACCTGTGTTGATGAACACCTTACTACTGTTGCAGGTTCCTGAGAAATTGCTGTTATCTGCTTGCCATCTGCTGGTATCTGTGGCTACAACGGTGAGACCTGTGTTCATGGTATCATTATCTGCAGTACAGAATGTCTTCAATCTCATCACAGAAAACCACAATCACAGGCTGCCTCAGGAGGTGTGTATTTTTATGGATTTTTTTTTCCCTAAACTACGTTTAAAAACAGCATAAACATAAGTTTTAGAATGTATATTTAAGTTTTGCTGTTTTATTATTTTTTCAGATACTGGTTTTGTCTAAGAGATGTTTATATTTTTTGAACATGTGTTCTAGGCTCATGTGCTGGTGTGCAGAGCTTTATCGAACATGCTTCTTTTGCCATGGCCAAGTCTCCCAGAGGCAGAACAGCAATGGCCAAGCCGATCAAACAGTCATGCACGTCTAATCAGCGCCATCACCCATCAGTACCGCCTGCTGCCCCGTCCACCAGACCACCATTCCAACAGTGAGTTCAATCACACTCGTCTTTCGAATAGATTGCAAAAGTTTTTTTCCCCCCACTGTACAAACAAATATAATCATTGGCACTTACCTCAGTATCTTTAGTTTTCAATCATGTTATATGCCAATTTAATGGGGATTTTAGAGCATGTATAATATCAGTGTATGTGATCTCTATCTTATGCTTTCAACAGTAAGGGTTGGTATTATTGAATGGATTTTTCATACCTTTTTAATGTTTTGTTGTAAACTCTTTGTTGCTTCTTTATTGTCCATTGCAAGGCAACTTTTACTTGACTGCTGTGTGCTCTTTTGAACACGATGCAGCTCATCATTGAAAAATAAACTAGATTGGAGAAAAAACTCAAATTAGGACCTGTTCTAAGGAAAAATTTTAAAATTTAATTTTTTTCTCATGAATAAAAGGAGGAAGAAATTCATAGTCATCTATAAACATAATAAAGAAGTGGTGAGTGCTTATGATGCATATATTTGGATATACAGCAACTCCATTTTCAGATTTTAGCTGTTGGTCTATTTTTTTTCTTTTCTTTTTTTACTTTTTTTGTAAACTTTTACTCTACTCTAAAGTAATGACAGAAGTTAAAAACATCTTAAGGGTAATTATAATTACCTTTTAACTTTATTTTATTTTTTAAGGTAAAGTGGTGCTGCAGCAGACTCTGTGTGTACTAAGGGATCTAGTGAGCAGCATATCAGGAGAAGCCACAAAATCTCGTCAGATATGTTACCAGAGCCTGCAGGAGTCTGTCCAGGTCACCCTGGCTTTGTTCCCACTGTACATTCAGCAGCCTGGTAAGTGCCATTGTCTTCTACTGCACTCCTTACAGAACAATGTCTGTGCTCATGTGTATATTGCAAAGCCTGGAAGATTGAAAAAATTTTTTTTTTCAGAATTGCCAGTGATTGATTCATGAAAATCATCAGCTAGTTCTGCTGCTAAAAAAAACAACTCCTAATAAAGTATTTTATAATAAATTTTTATTCATCATTTAAAAAACACAATAAAACAGTATAAATGGCATGCATTTGCAGTCTCATGTACACATCATGACTAGAAAGTGTTGCATTAGATGTTGATCTTTTAGCATTCAAATGTGGATTTGTTTTGCCTTTGAATATGGAAATATGTTGTTCTGACGACATGTAATGGCACCATATGGAAATTACAATATAGTAAGTGTACATTAAATGTAAACATTTATTATAAATGTGAGAAAATAGTATACTCTGACATTATGCTATTGTCCACAGAGAAACATGTAAAATGTCAGGGTTTTTTAACTATTAGACCGTTATTTACCAATAATTTAAAACAGGCTAGTAATCCTTTAAGGACCACAAAAGCATGTATGTTCTTAAAAACACATTTCTCAGAAAAATGCAGGGTGTGCACATTTTTTTTACTGTGAATAATGGATACACAATCAATCTTATGTTTGCTTAAGAACTAACCAGCTGAATGAAGAGAGATTATTTAAAAACGCAGAGCTGTATTGCTAAGATTCAAAGCTAATGTGTGCTGGTTTTAGTCATTCATTTTATTCTGGTTGCATTAGATAATAAAACATCCTGTAACATTGTGCGATGTGAAAAACATTGTGATATATTTTGGTCATATTGCCAAACTCAGGTTTATTATTAATTTGCAATGGAAAATATATAGAGATATAAAGAATTTAGAATATATATAGCGAGATCCCCCTTTCATAAACTACAAACAGTATTGTTATATCCTGGTAAGAAAAATTGTGGTAACTAAATGTATGTCTCTTATGGGGTTTTTTTTGTTTGTTTGTTTGTTTGTTTGTTTGTTTTCTCTCAGATGTAACAGATGAGATGCTGAGTTTCTTCCTCACCTTGTTCCAGGCACTTCGGGTGCAGATGGGGGTCACATTTACTGAACAAATCATTCAGACCTTTCTTGGCATGTTCACTAGGTAACCAACATGACTCCATTAGAAAAGCCCTAAAAAGACAAATAAATGTTTTTGTCTATATTCAGAGTTTTTCTGGCCTTGCACTTAATAATCCAGCTGAGGAGGCAAATATTTTAATGATCTTACAAGAAATAAATATTGTTCATCCAGTCAAGATTCCAGTCGTTCAGATTGTGCTGGCTCATTTTCTAATTGTAAAAGCAGAAGATCTGATTTGGCTTCAGATAAATGTGCTCATTGCTAGATTGTACTTTTGAACGTTACATTGAGAGGCATATGTGCCTAAAGATCGACTTGAATGTTTTTTATAACTAATAACCGAAATTTATTTATTTATTTTTTTTTTTAATGGGTTAACTTTTATATTTTAGCAAATGTTATTGAAGATCTGATCACTTGCATGAATCATTATGTCTATGTGCAGCTGTTCAGCTTTGTTTGATGTTCTATGTTTTAGGGAGCAGCTGGCAGTCAGCATCCTCCAAGAGGGCAGTGCTGGGTCAAATGTTGTCGAAAAATTCCTCAAGATTCTACAGGTATAAAAATGTAACAGTCTACTGGGTTTTTAATTCAGAAATGTAGTATATGGTTTTTAATTATCCACTATATGTTTAGATTTGATTCTACCAGATAAGTATATATTATTCTAACTGATCTACTGTGTGTGTATTTGTGTAGGTTGTGGTCCAAGAGCCTGGTCAGACCTTTAAACCTATGTTACCCAGTATCCTCAGTCTTTGTATGGAGCAGGTGTACCCTATTGTAGCAGAGGTAAGCCACCATAATAGCTTTTATGATGCATAATTTTACACTGACTAGTTCATTCTTTAAGCTTGATGTGTGCGTTACTTTGTGTGTTTGCAGCGCTCTTGTCCAGACGTAAAAGCTGAAATGTTTGAGCTGCTCTTCCAAATCCTCCATCAGAACTGGAGGTTTTTCTTTAAGACTTCAGTCCTAAACAGTGTTCAGAGAGCTGGAACGGAAGAACACATGGAGAACCAGGCCCAGTTCATTGCTGCTATGCAGGTACACAGAACACAAACTTGGAATATACAGCAAAGATCAGTCCTCAAGCCAAAAATCTCCAACCAAACAGAGAACAATTGATTTAAATTCTGCAAGGTCAAGAATCTGTAATCTCTATTTAATTACCTACCCTTCTGTTAAACAATAACAGTAAATACACCATGTTTAAAAATTCCAACTACTAAAGCACCATACTACCATGTCACTGCAATGTAGGTTTCACTGCTGCCCTGGGAAAACATTACAGTCTAAAGAGCTGCTTCAGTTATGGTATCAATGATAGTGGGGCTAAAAGGCTGCAAATTACGAGCCTGTGACACACGGACAGCGGTCTGTTTTTGTTATTTGAATTGGTTTAGTCCAAAACTCTTGTTTAAGCAGTTCAGTTTAACTTTTGTTGTGTGAAGATTTTTGTATTTATTTTATTTTAGTTTGTTATACAGTTCCTGGTTTCCTGGCAAAAAAAGAACCTCTTATCTACACCGTACAGAATTAATTACTACTGAGAAAAAATTTTAAATCTACAATTTTGCTTCCCCCACACCATATTTATTCTTTTGGCATTTGCTAGAGCGGTGATGAGAAACATGATGAACGAAATGTTGGATACTGTGTAGTGTTCTGTTTTTGGCTGTAATCTAAAATGTCTTTTTTATTTTTTTCAATTTTTTTTTTTTTTTTTATTATTATTATTATTATTCAACAGGCATTTGGACAGTCCTTCCTTCAGCCAGATATCCATATCTTCAAACAGAACTTGAGTTATCTGGAGATTCTGAACACAAAACACAAACTATATCACAGGGTGAGATGCACAAATTTTCAGACTATTTTGTTCGTGTTTGTTTTATTTTTTCTTACCTAATGTGTGTGTTTGTGTGTTTTAGAAGCTGTTCAAGAACTCCATGCTCTTCCATTTCATTAATGTGCTGCTGCAAGTTCTCCTGCACAAGAGCCATGACCTTCTGCAGGATGATATCACTCTGGCGCTCTACAACATGGCTGCTGTAGATTTCCCAGCTTTTTATTCCTCTTTCCTGCCAGAGTTCCTCAACGGCTGCCAAGGCCTTGACCCTCACCAACGCACAACGCTCGCCCGCAACTTCACACCAGAGAGGGTGAGTTTATCACTTTATCTTGTCTGTTAACAGATGCATAGTGGGTAATTGTTGTGTCTTTGTCTTGTGTAATGTGAAATCCTCTCTTTTATTTCTTAGGACCTGCCGTCTTTTTCTCAGGGAGTGTATCGCTTGGTGAATGACCTGCGTTTTTACAGACTGTGCAATGGAAGCTTGCCTCCAGGAACGTTGAAATTATAGCGATGTTCCTTGCTAAGTGCAAAGCCAAACCATGTCTCGTCTTAACGAGGAAGCAGATCACTTCCACACAAGTGATCAAGCCACGTCCTCTGCCAGGACCCTGCCTATGATCTCTCAGTAGTGGCATGTTGTCAGAACCACTCCCATCGCAGGAGTTTGTTAGCTTTTTTTTAATCTTTATTTCAGCAAAAGTTCACATTGCCAATGATCATGAGGCCAAAGTGTTCGTTCCACTACTGCAATGGCGGCCAGAGCTGAAGAGCATAAGCCTGTTTTAGTTGTGTTCGTTTAAGCACTTTGTAGAAGGGGTTTGTAAGGCTTGGGGTTTGAATCCTTGTTCTCGTAAAAGGAAAGTGCCATTGAAAGCACTCCGCTGCAGTTGAGAAGCAGTTTTGATTTTAAAAGAATGAACACAGTTGGACATGGACACTTGATTGGCTCTTTGGTGACTAACAGCGTGAGTACGGTTTTAAAATGGACTGCAGTGATTCAGACCGCTCAAAATTGTTTTGTCTGATTTTAACGCCTTCATCGCAACGGAGACAGACTCACTCCTTTCATATCATTCCATCCTGATTCAGGAGATAGACCTTCAATAAAGTTTTATAAGGAAAATCTGTGTATTTGCTGCTCTTTAAATCGTCACTTTTCAAAATCTTGTGCATTTCATTCTTACAATAAAAAATAATAGATTATAATTGGTTCAAGTTCAGTGATATAATTGGAAATTATTTTGGAAGTGATTCTGTTTTACACAACACATTCATCTATAAAGTATTGGATGTGTGCATAATGTCTGTCAAGCGAGTGTCAGAAAAGTGTTTTTAATTCATTTTGTTTCAATTTAATGCAGTGTTATTGCCATCAGTCAGACATGGCTTCGCCTGAGCAAAAACCGAAAGTTCTGTACGGATTGCTTTGTGTCTTGAAAAATGTAGTTACTTTGCACTTAAAAGAAATAGATTGGGAGGAGCCCAGTAGAATGGAGAAAAGATCATTTAAGATGATTTGGTAAAAAAACGTGAGAGGTGAGTCACAAAGACGTTTCAGGGACTGTGGCAGATGGTGGTTTGACAACCACTGAAGCCGGTCTGGTTCTTAGGCTCTACCAGTAGGCCAGTACTGGTGGACCAGTGGAGTTTGTCTTAATTCTTTGTGAAACCCATGTAGCAGTTGGGAGCATGAGTGTCATGAGTGCTGAATGTTTGTGTATGAGAACGAGTTTGGGTGAGTACAAGTCCTTTAGCACTTGAACTTCTAAATGCTAATGGATTAGTGTTTAATATGTAGAATTTTTTTCAAAGATGCCAAAGAATTGACCATTATAGAAGTCAAAGTGTGTTGATATGAAGGCATAAACCATTCTTTCAGCATCTTTCAAAATAAGTAAACTCTAAGCTGTGTAATGACGGAGTCAAATGAATTATTTAAGTTTCGTTGCTTTGTTTATTATAAATGTGTCATGGTGTATCATGGTTCTGAAAACTTTTCGTTTAGTGCCAGCTTTTGAGTATGTTGGTCCCTTCAGAAAAATAAATGGCATCAATTCTAATTTGTCAGTTTCTTTTGGCACGTTCTTTGGCTAATTAAAGAAAAATAAATAAAACTGATTTGTGATCTTATGTAGCGTTTGAATGAAAGTATGTTTTGTTGCTGAATGTAGCATTTATCCCCTCATTTAACAAGATAAATTAGAAAGTCTAATGTGTTTGGAAGATTTAAAGCCCGTTTTATGCTATACACCCGTTTTATGCTATAAATCCAAACAAGAGAACGCAAAAAAAAAAGAAGAAAAAAACCCCACACTGAGCTTTGCATGGGTCAGTAGCCTACGGCACATTTGATTTATTTGTATATGAAGTGTGTGTTCTGATCCCTGTTCAGACGTGTTCACTGTCCCTTACACGCATCCCACTTGTTCCATGTGCAAGGGTAATGTTTGTTTTGTGACCTTGTCCCAACATAAACTTTGATTTAAGCGTGTATATTGCAGTATTTGCTTGGAGACTAGAGACCTCATTTTCATGTTCTAAATGCTTCAAAATCCAAACAGGAAAAGCATTAAATTACGTTGTTATCTTTAGTAAGAACCACAGCATTTCTTGACTCTCTGCTGGATTAAGATCCGTTCTACTTGTTTAATTGTTTGTACTTTTTTCTATTCTAACTGAATTTTGGAGATCATTTTAGTCACAGGCTTTAGTAATCATATCTAAAGATTAGCTGTAGCCTACATTTAAAACCAGTAGTATATATATATATTTTTTTTCCCTTCAAAAAACAATCCTTACACAACTCTACACAATTGCATTCTAACTGGAAAGGCTTTCATATGAAATCCCACCCTACCACGCGTGCAATTTCTAAGCTTTTAGTTCCATCTCTATTAGTACTTGTGTTTTAGTACTACGCTTCTTTCTTCTTTAAGTACAGTCCTGCAGCTTTCCCCTGATTAGTTTAACTATGTAATGTAATGACCTGTAATGTTATTAAACAATTTAGTCCTGAATGTGACCCGTCAGGTGAATGACCGTATGTGTGTTGTGTGTTTTGATCACTGCTCTGTGAGGAGAAAAGCTCAGAGTTTGGGACAGAGCAGGACAGTAGCGTGCTTCCTCAAGTTGACATCAAGGTGACGGAGTGACATTTTTTTTTGGTGTAATGATGGCGGCTGTAACACGATGCGTTGTCAAGAGGTTTCTCACGAGCAGCGGGAGCAGGATGATCATGCCGCAGTACACAGCAGCACGGAACAGCGGCAGCGCCTCAGGTGCGTGTGTGCGCGTGCGCGTGCGCCCTGAACTATCCCGGTTTTCTTTTATTTAGACACTTCAATTGTGAGCCTTTTATTCTATAACAAATGTACATTTTTACATTTGAATTTTAGTTTTACACGAGTAAATGCTCACAATTCAAACCATATCAGATAAACAATCAGGAAATAGTATATATTAAATATATTACCTCAATCTAACATCCTGTTTCAGATATAATTATTATGGGATGGCCCATAGTTTAGGTTGTGTTTAGGTGAAATTTGGATTTTTATAATTGTTTCTTAATTTCAGGCCAGTGAGCGTCTAAATCCACACATCATCACAATTCAGGAAACAAAACAATACTTTTTCATTGCCATTTATTGAAAACATTTTATATTTCATATACAGGTTAATAGTCTTCATTAAACCCCTACCACATATGGGTTTATGCGATTATGTCGAAAAACACCTGAACAGTATCACATTTGTGAACATTAAAAACTTTTTGCTAGAAGATTTATATTGAATTAGACGCGTTGATTTAATATTTTGACCTTTCAATCAGCAACCAGTTTTTACTTCCGTGTTCTTCTGTGATAATATTTCACGGTGTGTAATAGTCAGTAATATGAAGAAACAGGTGAACAATGTTAGCCAGTGTTAGTGCGATGAAAACGTACATAGGAACCAAACAGGAAGTGTTATTATTGTTATTTAAAGTCAGACACGATTTGAAACGGGGAAGGTGTTATGAGTATGTAAACCAGAGAGGTAAAGCTAGGGCCTGCAAGCCAAAGCTGACCTGTGGTGACCTTTTATTTGAGCTGCCATGCCATATATGAGAACCCACACTCATTCAGTCACTCACAATCAGATGTTTGACTCTCAAAGTTTTGTTTTTTTTGCACTAAATGTCCCACCCATGCATTATATGTTGTATCTCCGTTTGATTTTGTGTTGTTTTTGTAAAAATATGCTGTCTCATAGAGCAGCCTCATGGTCATGGGGGAAAATTGTTTCATTTTACTGTGTACCGTACTGTAAACAGATGGAATAACAATAAAAGCTGAATTAACCCATTATAAAGAAGAAATAAATGGGAAAGGAGGTCTTTCATTAAATGTTAATGAATAGCTATACTAGGCATTGAACTATTGTGCATAATATTGGTATAATCCACCATTTATTCTTGGCCCACTGACCTCAGTAAAGGTTGATATTTGGCCCTTCATAGGAAATTGATTGAATTTGGCACCTTTGGTGTAGAGTTTATCCAAGCAGGATACTTCTGTGGTAAGGACTTCAACACACACGATCGACACAACCAACATTTTAACTCGAGTACTGTGTTCGGTCTTTCAGTATTCTGTGACTCTTTTCTCTAGCAGTGCTCCTGCGTGGTTTCTAGATTAAATTATTAGTGAAACTATTTTTTTCACGTGCACTCTTACAGGAATTTCCTTTTTTATATTCTGTACAACTGAGCTGTGAGAAATATAAAATTAAATCCAAGATCAGTGCCAGGAATGGATAAATATTGCTTTTAAAAAAAATATTCTTAGATACTATTAACAAAAAAAAAAAGTCTCCCCGACCCCCCCCCCCTCTCATACACGCACACTAATCTACACCAAATATTTATTCATCCTCAACATCCAAAACTATCATTTTAAAACCAATATCAGCACAATATCCTGTGAGTTTGTCTGTGTGTCCTCTAATGTGATCATTTCATTTCATCTTCACCCGCTTATCCGTAATTCGGGTTGCGGGGGCAGCAGTCTAAGCAGATTCCCCAGACACTTCTCTGTGTCCAGGGATCGGGCTGTCAAGGCCCCCGCCTTCGACTGCTGCCCAATCCTCTCACCACCGGTCCCTTACGGTCCCTCCTGCAGGTGGTGAGCCCACAGGAAGTAATGTGATCATGACATTATGATTTACTTTACAGATAATATCCACCTCACATTTTCAAGAAAGTACTCTTTGGTCAAGTGTGTATGCATTGTAATGTAAAAGTTGGAAAAACAAAGTTGAAATGACTTTATATATGGTTAAGTAGCAGGTAAATTCCTTTAGTGAGGAAAATCTGTAGGAATAATAAAATGTGCAGAAAAGAAAATGTTTTTTCTTTGAGATAAGGGAGTAAGTAGGTTATGGACTATTAGATAAAGGTTTTTATTGTGTTACGATTAAGGGATGATTCACACCCCAAATTGCTGACAGGAAATTAAAATCAAGCAGAGGTTATTAAGGCTCAATGTATTGTAAGTGTATACTAAAACATTTATAATTTGGATAAATAACTTCTTCTTTATTTGTTCCTTTTAGTGTCTATGGACAGTGAATATTATGCAATATACTGTATGCACACCTAAACCTGCAATAGGATTAAGCACATGAAACCTTTATACAGACATTCCTGGAGTGAAAGAGCGCACTTTGGTTGCCATCAAGCCGGATGGAGTTCAGAGGCGTCTGATTGGTCAGATCATTAAAAGCTTTGAGCAGCGAGGGTTCCGCTTGGTAGGTCTGAAGATGGTGCAGGTGAGTGTTTGCTTTTGCTGTGTTTCATGTGCATAGACACACACACACACACACACACACACACACACACATGGTGGTTCTGAGTTACAAAAAGTGCTGGCAAAGACATTTACTTCATTACATTGATTTAGATACAATTTCTGATTAAATTGTGTATATGTAAATTGTGTGTATGTATTTTCCTTCATTTAGGGATTCCTTTTAACCCTAAATGTAGAATGTGTGTAAAAGACAAACATAATTTTTCATTTTATTTTTTCTCCTTTGGTTGAGGGCACATGAATAATAATTTATCAAAAACTATAAATCTACAATAGAAAACAAGTACTATCACTTCATTAATACATTTGATTATATATGTTTTTAGGTATCTGAAGAATTACTGTCCCAGCACTATGTGGCTCTTCGTAAGAAACCATTCTACCCCAGTGTACTGCAGTATATGACTTCAGGGCCTGTGGTGGCAATGGTGAGGATCTCTAAAAAAAATAAAAGACTTGCCAGCAATGGCTAAAAAAAACATTTATCTTTAAGATAATAATATGTCTTTTGTGCTGATTATTTAAGCAGTTTCACAAATACATGCAGATTCACAAAAAAACAATATCTAACTGCCTTCATTTGTGATAATTGAAGATGCATTACTAAGATACAGACATTACATGAAGACATTTGTGTAAGTGCAAGTGTAAAAATTGCCATCCAATTGCTGCAACCTACTGAATAGGTGTTCATTTATTAATTAGCACTTTTGCGGGGCGTCTGCTAAATTTTGTAAAAAACTAAACAAAAAAAACCTAGGTCCTGTTAACAATAATCATAGTTTAAAAATTATTCAGAAATACTTATTAATAGACTTGGAAACAAGAAACAACTTAAGAATCATTCCTTTATCCTTTATATCCATGACAAGAATAGGAAACAACACTTTAAGGCACTTCTCTTAAAAAAACAAACAAACATGAAATAGTTGGACAGTGGTTGCATTTCAGTGCAGTAGTGCATTATAAAACACTTAGGGAATCATATTCACTCTGCCATGATGTCAGAATTATGTGTAAAATCCATCTCCCTCTTTATCTGGAGTAAATATTTTTTCTTAGACAGTAGCTAAATAAATATTTCTTTGTCTAAAGCTCTAATAAAATATATAATCAACATTGATATTCAGCTCATATGGAAAATGTTAGCACATTGTTGTTTTTCTTCAGTTTGACAAATTTAGCATTTTTAAATATACAATTTTTTAATATTTTATCTGCTGCATTGGTTCACTTTAATAAACTATATGTAATTTATTAATTAACACATTAGCTCAGTTGAAAACATCTCTGGTCTCCACAAGAATATATTTGCAATTGCCTTTTAACACTCATTTTTCATAAATTTTACAAGTTATATCACATACAAGCGTTAAACATGATGTTTTTATACTAGTCTTTGCTGGTCCTCAGTAACCACCTAATCCTGGTTCTGGAGCCCATTCTGTAAAGGCTTGCCTGGCAGCAATACACACTACACACATTTACACATTTAGTCACACACATTAGCAATGCAACCGGTGCATTTTTCAACTGTTTTTGGAAAGCGGGTAAAAACCAGAGAACCTGGAGGAAACCTGAAATTGCTTAATGGCTCAGGATTAAACTGGGTCAACTGCACTTGGTCATTGTGAGTTTATTCTCACTTAACTATTAAGTAAGTATTGATTAAATGATGGTGTTATTTATTTGCCTTATTTGTTTTAATTTAAAAACAACAATTAAGTGTTAGTCGGTCTATTAAAGATGCTAACGTGCTAAAATATTTACTTTAGGAAACCTTAATGAAAAGTGTTACAAAAAGGTTGACATGAACTTCTAACAACCAACTAGGTAATGTTGAAGGAAAGCTAGATTCAATTAAATTCTCCTAGTATTAGTATATGATTTTTAACATGGTTTAAGTGACAATATAGAGCAAGACTAAATGGGCTAAATAAAGAAAGTAAAACATTGAAGAAACAGTCTTCACGCCTTCATGTTTCATAGGTTTGGGAGGGCCACAATGTAATCAAGTCCACACGAATGCTAGTGGGAGACACAAACCCAGCTGAAGCTGCACCTGGAACTCTGAGAGGAGACTTTAGCATTCATGTTAGCAGGTAGATATACACATTCCATATCACTGATAATAACGTAACATTTGCAAGATTTTTAATGTACAGTAATCCCTCGCTTTACCACGGTTCGAATTTCATGTCCCTCGTTTATCACGGGACTGCATTTGCCACATAATTAATTTGTTTGGCTGATTTTCCTGGTCTCTATCAGATAGCATGAAAGACAAAAAAACTTATAGGGAATTGTTTTTATGGAGTTTTATGATTAATAATGAAATATATTCATAAAAATATAATTATTTATTATTTAAAAAAAAAAATGTTAATACAGTAAAGTACTGTAGATATAAAATAGCATTTTTGGGGTGGAGTCCGTTTATTCGTTGATTCGGGCGGTTTTGGAACGTAACCACCGCGATAAACGGGGGATTACTGTATTTAATTTTAAAGGACAGATTATTAATAACACCCTTTTGGTCTTTGGCTTTCTTTTGTTTCCTTTTAGAAATGTTGTGCATGCCTCTGACTCACCTGAAGTGGCACAAAAAGAGATCTCTCTTTGGTTTCATCGCTCTGAGCTGATTGACTGGGTGTGTTGTGATTTTGGCAACATCTACCATCCATGAGTGTGTTGTGTGCATTAGTTCTTTTTTAAAGTTAATTTAATAGATATCAACACTATATGTGTTTTAATAATCATATTTAGTAAATGGTCATATATATATATATATATGGTTTAGCCAAATGAAAAAAAGATTTAAATACTCAAATATCTGAATGACTATTTTTTCCAATCATCTGATGATTTTTAATAAATCTGTAAATTTTGTGCAGGAACAACCCTGTACAGCTAATCCTGAGAAACAAATGTAGATTACTGTAATACCTGCTATAAATGATTATGCTTTTGTAATAAATATATTTAATACTCTGTCCATTACATTTGGCTCAAATATCCATTTCATGGCACAGTGTTTACAAAAGATTAATGTCCAAATGAGCTTCTGGCTTTGCTGTAGCCTTTGCAGTGTCCATATTTTGAGATAAAACATGCAGAGAGTCACAGAGAAATAAAAGCAATTGTAAATTAAATAAGCTATGCAAGCGTGACCATTTGTTTACATTTATTGTTTATGATCTTTGGGGGTGTTAATACTTTTGGCACATATTTCCTTCGGATAGAAAATATTTTTCAGAAATACCTCCTCAGAGAATTGGCTAATTAAATGTAATTACTTTATTTATTTACAAATAATGTAGTCATGTGTGTTGTCTGGTTGACATGGAGAACCATGGAAATGGGTAGCTGCAGTTGCTTATGGCTACAATTACCACTGCATTTAAGTGTCCATCAGTGAACAATTCATAAACTCAACAGCATAATATATAACTACAGTATAACAGTGTAACTACAGTATCTTACAAAAGTGAGTACACCCCTTACATTTCAGCAACCAATAAAGTATAATCCTCTCAAGGGACGATATTATAGAAATGAAACTTGGATATATTTTAGTCAATGTGCAGCTTGTATAGCAGTACAGATTTACTGTCCTCCAAAAATAACAACATACAGCCATTATTGTCAAAATAGCTCACAACAAAAGTGAGTACACCCTAAGTGAACATGCTAAAACTGTACAAAGTGTCAATATTTTGTTTGAGTACCATTGTTATTTGCCACTGCCTTAATCCTCCTGGCCATGGAATCCACCAGAGCTGCACAGGTTGTTGCTGGGATCCTTTTCCTCTTTTCCATAATGACATCACAGAGCTACAGGATGTTAGATACATCATGCTTCTCTACCTTCTGCATGAGGATGCCCCACAGGTGCTCAATATGATTCAGGACAGGAGGCATACTTGGCCACTCAATCACCTTCACCACAGCTTCCTCAGCAAGGCAGTTGTCCTCTTGGTGTTGTGTTTGGGGTCGTTAATATGTTGAAAAATTGCCGTTTTGCCCAGTTTCTAAATGTAGGGCATCATGTTCTGCTTTAGAATGTCACAGTGCATGTTGGAATCCATGTTTCCCTCAATGAACTGCAGCTCCACAGTACCAGCAGAACTCATGCAGCCCCAGACCATGATGCTACCACCACCATGCTTGGGTGTAGGCAAGACAATTTTTTTGTTACTCCTCACCAGGGTTTCACCCCACATGCTGGAATCCATTTGACAAGTTTATCTTGGTCTCACAAGACATTTTTTCAGTAATTCATGCATCATTCAACTGTTTGCGGCCTTTCTTGTGAGACAGCTTCAGAAGAGGCTTCCTTTTGGGATGACGGAACCCGTCTACGGAAAACCTTTATGACCCTGGACACTGTACTGTAACTTAGTTTTAGGGTGTTACTGATCTTCTTATTGCCCAGGCCCTCTTTGTGAAGAGCAACAATTCTAATTCTTAAATCCTCAAGAGAGTTCTTTGCCATGAGGTTCCATGTTGCACATTCAGTGGTCAGTATGAAATAATTGTACTTAAAGCACCAAATTTTAACTGCTCTAATACAAGATACACAAATTTCTATGGTCCTGTCAAACAGACAAAAACATGAGTTATTTTTAGAGGACAGTAAATCTGTACTGCTATACAAGCTGCACACTGACTACTCTAAAATAGATTTTATTCCTATAGGATTATCCCTTGAGAAGATGTACTGCAATGGTTGCTGAAATGGGAGGGGTGTACTCACTTTTGTGAGATTCTGTGTAATGGGGTCACCAAGGTGAAGATGGTTCCTTTTTCCTCTTGTCGTCGCAGGGAGTTTTTTCCTGGCCACTGTTGCCATTGACTTGCTCATTAGCGATAGACATAAGGGGACTAATTTATGTGCCTAAAATATATATACATTTATTTTTATATTTATTTAGTAATGTTGCTTTGTCACCATACCTATTATTATTATTATTATTATTATTATTATTATTATTATTATTATTATAAGTGCTATACCAATAACACTGAATTGAATTGAAAGGTACCATGCCACCTCACATGTTCATGTGGGTTTCTTCTGGGTTCTCATTGTCCAAACACATGCAGGTGTTATATTTACTTGCCCCAGATGTTACTGTATTACTGTATCTGCTTAGTGACCTGCTATCAACTGATCTTAAATTCCCCTTACTGCATTTAGAGACTCCAGATTCACTGCACTCTGCTCAGTGTTTTTACTGGTAATGAATGAATGCTTATTTTCTACAATTATTGAGTTCATTTTTGAGTGCAAAGCAACATGTCTTGATTTTGGCACAAGAACTCTAACTGTAATATCAATACCAATTAATAATAACCAATGCAGTAATAAAGCTGCATGCAAAAATCATTAACAGCATTATTGGGACAACAGCAAATACAGATAATGTCATAAATGTCATAAAACTGCAGATCTAATTAAGGCGGCATATTGGCACATATTGTTGCATCTTGTCCTTGTTCGTATAAGGATTTCTTACCATCTTCTGAAACCATACTGCTGGGTAGAACGGCTACTATAGATTGTCTGTGAACTAAGAACGTGTTCCTGCCTTATGCTTATTGGTTGTCTTATGCTCCCAGGATCACTTCTGAATCCATACCCGCACTGCCGAGGATAGGGTTTAATAAAAATGCGCTTAGAAATGAACAGCTAGTGCTGCAGCTGGAAATATTGGACAACAAATGCTTGGGAGATTTAAAAATATAGTTAAACATGTCAAAGTCAAAATAAACAGTCATTTTTTACAGTCAAGAACATCCTTTTATTCAATCAGTTAAAGGTGCTGCTCTTTTCAAACTGTTTTTCTTATTATGGAAAAGAAATTGTAATTAACACATGCATTTCACCATGAGCTCTGGAGGGCATGTCTATAAAAAGGGCAATAGCTTTTTAAGGGTTAGTGAAGAAGCTACGGGCCAGGGCAAAGGCTGCTGGGAAATCGATCTACTCTAAGCTTATTACTTATCCCAACACCCAAAACAAACTATTATAAAAAAAAAAAAAAAAAAAACACAACCCCAAGAGGAAATAGAAAAATGTCGAAAAAGACAGATGGTCAGCGCCAGGAAGGGACAAGGCCCTGGGAGAGTTCTGTCCACAACATTTATGGCTTTTTTTTTTTTTCTTGTAATCTCATCTCTTGTAATCATGACTGATACATTTGCTGGCTTTATGTACTTAGGAAAAGTTTGCATATTTATGTGGGACAACAATCAGGCTGTGATTTGTAGGCCTGAGATTATTCATTTGCTGGTGCTTCACTGATTTTCAAGGCACCTTAATTATCACTACAGTTCAGGTTTGATGGCATGCAGCTTGTCGGTTTGGTCTGAGGGGTTTGGCTCATAATTGCAGATTATGCTGGAATTTCGTTTTTTTTCCTCTTTTTCTTTCATTTAGATTTGTTTTTTTTTAAATACGTTATTGAATTTCTTTCATCCATTGCTGTACCCATTCCGTAATAAGGTGCTTAGTAATGTCAGGTAAATTCCCCCCCCCCCCAAGTATTAAATACCTGGTCTCGTATAACCACTGCAAAGGTGCATTATCTACAAAGAATTCTCAGTGTGGCATTTGTACCACCTAAATATGCATTATTAACAAAAAGAAAAGATTTTGGCAAAAAAAAAAAAAAAAAAGTATGAATAAATAGTCAAAACAAGTCACAAACCTATGGTACCCCAGCAGCCTTAAATCCTTCCAGCACCTTTTAAGAGGACTTCCTACGTCCACCAGTTTCCGCCTTCACTAAAATATGATTAACTGCTCCATGTTGAAACCTTAACCCTTCATACCCCCTTTGACTGACATCCCGCCAGAGCCCACTGGTGTAACTTGTTCACTTACATTAACTGTTCAATGGAGAAGCTGAAGAGATCGGTATGGTATACAATGTGAAGCATACAGACAAGAATAACATGTAAGCTAACTGCATTCTGCTCAGACAAAAAAGTTTTTTCTTTTTTTTTTTCTTTTTTTTCTTTTAAAAACCCCTCCATTCAATGAAAATGGGGAAGGGGCAGGAAAGGAGATGGTTATGCGACTACAGACTATTCCAGTGTCCAAGAGAGGCAGAAGACAAGGAAAGGCGTACAGAGGAAGGAAAAGCAAGACAAGAAGGTTTTTTTTTTTTTTTTTCAATTTTTCTTTCTTTTTTTTTCAATTTCAGCATCAACAATAAAAAGAGGAACTAAGTCACACCAATTTTTCCTTTATTACTATATATACTGCTTTGAAGAGCTTGAAGAAGGACAGAATATAGAAGCGGGCTGAAAGAGGGGTTTCTGAGACGGGCACTGAGGATTACAAGATGGAGTCTGTGAACAAAGGCACTTTTTTTAGGGACAACCTTGAAGATGCTCTGAGTCTAACACTACATCACAAAACAAATATTTAGAGTTTAGAGTAATTTACATTGGGACCGGGAGGGGGTGTTGGTTTAGAAGAGGGGGTGGGGTTCACTTTGCAACGTTTTCATTGGTTAAAATAATGTTCGGATCGGCTTACGTGAGTATTTAATGAGGGGAGGCTAATAATAAACAACAGCTACCATAGGAAAGGTCTCATTTCCGCTGAACCGACAATTTTCAAGGGCGATCGAGTTGATTAAAAGCATCTCCCAAGGAAAGGGTAGACCTTGTCATTGAGTCTGGCTCTGTTTTAAATCTCTATGTACAAACGCCATCAATGCTCTAGCTTCTCACAGGATAATGTCCTGAACAGAACTGACTAAGCATCGTCATGATAAGTAATGTGTATTTATGGCTGCCAAATACATAGTGCAATTTCTTCTGTGTCTCTTAACTTTACATTGTAAACAATATTTCCTTTCTGATTTTCCTTCTCAGGACTTCTGTGTATTTGTTATTGATTTGGATTTTATCCACCTTCTGTGACTGAACCTCTCTGATGGGAGAAAAAAGCCTTTTTTTTTTTAGGCTAAAATGAACCCCTCCCCCTTTACTAAATTCTAAACAAGAAATAGAGTATGCATGTTTTTTTTTTTCCTAAAAATTTTTGCGTTTATGATAACACTTACTTGTTTTTTATTTATGTATAATAGAGTTTGAATGTACTGTATTCCATAAAAAGCACCAGTTTCATTTAGTGATATATATATTTTTCGATGTGTTGCAAAACTGTTTCTTCAGCCCTCCCAAGTTTTGAGAACAAATCATTACAAATAAACATAAAAAAAAAGGAAAAAGGCTATTAAAAAAAAGAAAGAAAGATTTAAAAAAAACTCCCAAAACTTACAAAGACTTTTTTTTTCTCTCTGCCCTGTAGTTTAGAGTCCCGGACCTTTTGGACTTGAAACAATAACAGAAGGGGTATTTTTTCCCCCCCTTCTTCTATCACACCCTCTAACAATCTAACAGACGAACACATTTCTCTACCCAAGGCATTGCACATGGCTCAATCAACATACATAATTTTTCAATTACAAATACTTCCCATCCAAACACAAAAGAACTCAAAAGCCACAGCTTTCTCCTCAACACTACTGATACTGTTTACTATAGAAATACATTTTCTATTTCTTTTTTTCCTTTTTTTTATTTTCATTTTCCAGGGACTTGATGCTTGTTGGGCTTTTCCTATGTTGAGTGTATAACCGGGTTTTTGAGACTGGTACTACTTAAAAAAAAAAAAAAAAGAAAAAAAAAAAAAGAACTTGTTTATTAATTGTAATGCTGCCATAAATTCAGAAAATAACTAGACTGCCACTGAGCTTATTATGCAAAACAAAACAAAAAATGTTTATATAAATATATATGGATATCTCCTGTATATATAAAGATGTCTGTAATTAGTGAGCTGTCACTTGCCACTTGTTTTGCTCCAGACATAAAAATTTCTTTCTCTATAGCTTATATGTGAGAAAAATAACCTGAATTCATGTTTAACAAATTGCATAATGGGAATACAGAGGCACTTCCATTGATTAGAAAAGAAAAGTCCATCGCCATCATTAATTCTCATTTAGCAATGCTAGTCCTCTACTACGCTGATGACGTGGCTGCCGTTCGGCAACCGCGCTTCCCTGCAGTGAGACACAGAATCAGGCAGTCCAGTTATTTTGTGAGCTCGGTGAGTCAAATAATACGGCTAAAAATTAAATTGATGGTTAAAACTAGCTGATTTATGACGATGTCAGCATGACATTGTACTGTAAAGGCAGATTTGGATTGCCCTATATTAATCCAAGGCTTCCCTTTAAATCAGTCAGTTGGAAGGTGTGTGTGTGTGTGTGTGTGTGTGTGTGTGTCTTAGGCCATGCTCTGAACATGCTCTACTATTTGCAAATCCAATGAATCCCTAAGGAGGGTGTGAACATAGCAGATAAAGCAATGTGTTATCTAAATGGCCATTATTACATACCCCTCTCCTTCTAAATAACAACTACAACACTCTTTTGCTCCGCAGTGAGGCCTCGTGTTCTTGGAACACAGCCGCATGGGAGAGTAAACAGTTCAGAGAGGATGGGGTGTGTCTTCCAGCCAGGAAAGTGAACGTCCACTGAACCTTTACAGTGTTTTTTTCGAAAAACGTGTAACTATATGTGAGTATCAAATTCATCAATTCATGTAAGTATCATAATTGTTCACTATGACAATAAGATTTAAAGTTTAAAGCTTCCAAAGCTCTGCCCATTGAATGAGTGTCTGTGCTTTGTAACTTCAGAATCCTAAAACTCGCCCAATTAATTTGAATTTTGTGTGTGCACAATAATGTGCAGCAGGTTCTTCGAACAGCAGGTCACTATGAGATTTTTGGGGCATGATGCTGTCACTCGACTAAAGACAAAAGGTGCATATTAATGTACTGGAAAGTTTTTTTTCAAATGGTTTGTAGTGATTTGATGTGATCGGCTGCCTCCGATGTCAGTCATACCCGTGAAATTAAATAATGTAGATGTTGTAAACCCCTGAACCCAGGGCCCAGATGCTGTATGAGAACAGAACTCTTGACGATCAGGACGTGCAGAATTTCCCATTAGTATTTCTCAATTTTTTCATGTATTCAATTCCCGCCAATCAACAGCTAACAACCCGAATGAACGAAGGTTTCCTCTAAGACGAGTAAGGCTGTGCTGTCTACCTGGAAATGGTGCTCATGCTACACCACAGCTAAAAAAATATGCTAACAGTGACGTTCTATGAATGTCCTAGAATGTTAGAGGTGGTAAGGCATTGTATTGGTTTCTGATTTGGAATGTCAAGCAGGAAAGTAATATAAAAATTGACTCCCTTATTACCAATGTGACAATTTGTATGCAGCAGTTCAGAGACATGGCAGTGGCTTGATGTGTGTATGTGTGTGTGTGTAAGGGTTGTAAGGGATTACAGTCGGTATTCAATTGGCACTAAGGGCGAGTATAAGGCCTGAATTTGAATCTCTTTAATTGGACAGCCTCCATAGGTAGTTTTTATCTAGGTCATAGTGTGTTTTCCTACATCAGCCTGAACTGAGAGACTGTCCTCTATGATTGTTGATATACATCCAATATTAACTTTAGTGTGTGATATCTACTTTCACTTTTACCTCAAAACACTGTGTGCAAACATTTTTTTCTTCTTCTGTCAATCCTATATTTAATAGCGGACATGAGAGTAGTGTTTTACTTTCCTTTTCTAGTGCAATACTTTAGGTTTAATTTTTGCTTGATTGTGGTTCTGATAAGTAATTGTTGTTAAGCTCGCTGTTAAAGAAATGGGCACATCGAGACCAATTTCTACACTAAACTACAAATGGTGTCAGAAGGGACAATTAGCTAGTTTTAGCTTTAACTCCATACTAGATGTCAGGATGCATAACATCTCATTTATTTGAAGTCCCAATCTACATCTATGCTTTTCATATTAAAACCTCACCATTATTGAATGTCCCCAGCCATTGCACAATATAAGTGACAGATTCTTTTTTTCTTCTTCGGGATGTTCTTTTGTGTTTCTGCTTTTCGTTGTCATTTCTGTGGTTTTTGAGAGACTCCATGTCCTCCTTCATAATGTCACGTGATCCTCTTATTAAAAAAGGGGGAGGGGGTCATTTGCTGTAAGATGACAGGATCAGAACATTCCAAATGATATGAAGATTTGCTGGTTTCCTTTGTTGTTCTGTCGGACCAACAGGGTCAGAGGGCAATTTTAGATGGGATATTCTTTGTTTCCTGATTCAAGATTCCAGATTGTAGTGACAGGATTTTAATTGCTTGTTGGCAGGTAAGTTTTGTCAGAGGAACCAAGACTGAAACAAAAAGAGAAAAGAGGTGTTAGAAGACGCACACCAAAAATAAAGTACTCAAAACAGCAGCCTTGCTAATACTCTCGCCTGAACTTTCAAGGTTGTCCACTAGATGTCCCAATTGCCTTGCTAAGCAAGTTGTACTCTCTCTCCCCACCCTGTCCCTGTCCTCCTTTTGGAAGAGTGTATGGAGCTGTGAACTTCTCCCCTCAACAGCATTATCATTGTGGTTTACCTCTATACAATAAATATTTAACTACCTTCTGGAGCAGATAATATAACCCGACTCGTAGGAATCGATAAACAATCTTTAACTGATGAAATAATTCTACATCTCAGGAAAACTTGATGTTTTGGGTTGTTTGTATTGTACATTTGAGGTGCCTGGCGATGAGCAGCAGAATGAGATTCGGTTCCTCCAGACTGGCATATAAAACCAAGCTGAAGTGGCTTGAGAACATTCTGGGAGTCAAGTCTTGGAAGCACTTTGCCTCCAGGGGAGCGGCTTGTGTTTTGCTTGAGTCTCCCCAAACAGCCAAACACACAAAGGCTATCCCATCACAAACACTCCTTCCTCCTCCCCCAGCTCCGGGTATCGCCTCGACTCTTCCCCTGTGTGCTCTGCTCCTCCCTCTCTCGGCTCTATCGCGCTCTGTGTAATCCTTGGCAGGAGTTAGCACCCTTTTTCTTAGCCCCCTTTTTTGACTTCGACCACCCCTCTGCTTGCCACCTCTCAAGTTCAAGTTCAACTGGCTATGACATCATGTCTGGTTGCTGTGGGTAACCAGACAGTCAGGACGTGGCTTCTCAGTTTGCGGGGTCATGCTGAAATTCTCACCCTCACTTCGCTTTCACATTCTTCCTTGGGACAGGGTCAATGCAGGCCTCTTGTTTGGCCACAAGGGAGCTCTGCAAACCCAATTTTCAGCTCTTGTACTTTTAAGTTTTAAGGATTCCTTTGTGATGGACTTTTGTATACTGTTTTATTATATTGAGCAACAAGTGTGCTTATTTATATGATCATTTTCTGGATGTCTTTTATTTATTTATTTATTTTTATAAAGCATTGGTAACCAATGGTAACAAAACGAAGGCCGGTCAAACCCCCAGTTAGAGTCAGCTAAAAACAGGAAGACTGAATCAGCCGAAAAAAGGGTTAATGGGGTGGAGTGAAAAGTGAAAGGAAGACTAACAGTGGGAGAGAAGGAGTGAGTGAGAGCATTGGCGAGATGGAGCTGCAGAGCTTCAGATGGTTGCCATGTGTTGTGGAGCCGGCCCGAGGCGGGTGTGGTTTACACAGTAATGAGTAAAGTGCAGTGGCTTATGGAGGAGGCTGCCCACTCGTAACGTTCAAATCAACCTCCACTGCACCTCTCCCACTGAGAACTACTCCAGATGGGCCAGATAAACATACCGCACTGCTTATTGTATGTGGGAGAGCAAGTGAGAGAAACAAAGAGCAAGAAAAGCAATGGGGAGACCACACTGACACACTAATGGTGTACAGCGTTTACATCTAAGAGACTCTGTCAATGTTTTTGTCTCGGGAATCTAGGTAATTAGTATTAATACACCGGCATCCTGCTGTACAGACTGTCTGCAAAATCATTTTCTATGTAAACATTCTTAAAATAAAAAAATTAAAAAATTTGGTTTTGGTACTAACTTGTGTCTGCTGGGGGATATTTAGAAAGTTGTTGTCCCGTGATCCGATGCTGACAAACCTGTTGGGAGTTGTGGAGCCTGGCGTGGAGTATGCTAGAGGAAAAGAGAAACAAATCAGCATTTAATTCATTTTTTGTTCTTCAAGGGATCGTCACATGTAAAACTTTTTAGGGGGATGCGATTTTTTTTAAAGATCGTTTTATTTTCTTGAATCTCTCTTATTTCTTTCTCATGCCACAATGATTTAACATCTATACAAACATGGTAGATGATATTACATAGATAATAGCTTTGTACAGGTAGATTTAAAAAAAAATCTGGAGGGAAGTGAAGGTCAGAATCAAATGTAGGGCAGTTTGAATGTGATGGACTCCATAGCACAAATTGGTTCAAGAAATTAGAGAAATCACCAGATGTATGAATGAGGCATGGAGGCTAATTTCTAATTTAACAGCCAAAATGTGTTAACATAATGTGTAAACAAATGTTTTTTTTATTATTTCATTGCAAAATATCATCAATTAAACAACTAAGCCATTGCTAAATTGTTGTTCAGTTAGTTTGAAGGCATTTTTGATATATAGATGAAGCATGAATAAAACGTGCCTCAAGAAACCAGTAGTTTGGTCTGAGCTATTTAAAGGTATATCCCACTGTGCTTTCTAAAATAAAGTGTTCCAGCTAGTGACAAAAGATGCAGAATTGAAAAGTCTGCCTATTTGTATATGAAAATGAATCATTTTAATTAAATCATCAGCTGCACCTTGGAAGTTGTACAATGATTTATCCAAAGAAACAGGTATCCAGTGAGATGTACCTTTAACGATATAATCAGGACTTCTTGTATGTGGTTACAGGTTTGTGAAAACATTACTGATTGTTAAGGGTTAGTTAGATGTAAACAAATGACAGACTTCAGGACACTGACAACAATAAAACTAGAACAAAAGTTATGAACAAAAGTAAGAAACACAAAAAAAAAAAAAAAAAACATAAAAAAAAGACAAAAGTGCTCCGTCCAGTGCCCCCGCTGTGGTGGGTTATTAATTTGAAGATGCCAAAACCATCATGCCCCAAACGCCTCCTTTAGAACAGCCCTGCTGTACTGATCAAAGATCAGCTGTTCTTCTTGGACTAGGTCAAAATAGCACAGCTATGCAGTATTTCACCACTGAATGTGGATCAGCACTGGAGTTGGCCCGATCACGTCTCCACAATCCCAAAACAGCAAACTAATCTGCGGCTAAAACTCAACCAAATGGAACTCAAAGCAAGCCAACGTAAAAGTCAAAAGATGGGTTCATTTATTTTACTAATCTATGTGACTTAGATGGGAGTGTAAAGTCAAATGAAGAAGGTGATCTGAGTCCACATTAACTGCCCTAAATTTGTACCCTTCAAAGATTGTATTTGTAGCTGTTCACCACAAAAAGTAAACAGGATCACACTGTTGTCGTTAGCTACCTTGGCCAAATAAAACCCATCACCAAAAAGCAGCTATGATGGAGTTACACTGGAGTAATGGATCTTAGAAGAAAAAGAATAATAGTTTGTCTTGACCTTTTTTTGTTTTGAAACAATTGATTAGAATACTAGAATTGTGAAGCTATATTACGTATAATGAATTTGATCAAGATGCCATGGAGCGGGATGAGCGTCTAGCTAAAGTCATCTAATATTACAATGAATGTTTTATAATGCATTGGGCCACAGTTAAAAAATCTAAATATACAGAGAGATGGTGTGTTGGGCAGACTTTGGGGTTTTTCTATGGGTTAATCTGGGGACATAGACTGGACAGTCCAATTTTGGTCCATGGGTTTATTGAGAATGGCGGGGAGGGGATCACTTACACGGAGATGCGGGCGAGGTGAGTCCGCCATCAAGGGGCATGCTGCTGGGTTTAGAGTCGGGCATGGGGAGGGGCACTGGACGCGCCACAGGGGGTGGCGGAGGCAGCAAGAAGGAGCCGGGCATTTTGCTCTGGCCGCTCCCGTTTGGCTGCAGACAACACACACAGGTTGAGGAGTGTGGATGCCGTCCGACACCCCATAAGGCGACAAGACCAAAGACCAAACGGCAAGACAACGCTGGTTCTTTCCAAACAGAGATGTACAATAGGCGTGGCTGAAAGTGGTGAGGTGTTGAAAAGGGGGGAACAACCAAAAGGATGGCGAATGTGCATCGATTTTGGGTATGGAGGCTTTTATGTTTGTGTATGTCTGTGTGTGTCTAAATCATAGATTCACCACAGGCACGGACACTGGAGCAGTGAAGGAGCGACCGAGATGGAGGGCTTTTCAAACACAAAACACAGGGGCACAAGGATGATGAGATCCATAATAATGAAATTAACTCAAATAGGCAAGAGAGAAAATACTAACTACACAACATCAAAGCAAATGGAAAAAGCATAACAGAAGGAGGAATCAATGTTGGAATGAAATATATGGAATCTGCTGCTGATTGAGGTGCAGATGAGGATTTATTGAAGAAATTAAGAGAGAAATGTACAAAGCATTGATAATAGCACATGGCACACAACAAGAAGACAGTGAGGCTTAAAAGCTTGCCTTTTAATCTTAGCTTTCACACCGAACTAAAACCCATGAGAAGACAAGACAGGGGGCTCTCACATTGTTATTAAAAACCTGGCCTTGTCTTCTGCTCACCAATTAAATCTATGCTCATAAAGCATAAACAGATATGTCTGAAAATTATTAAATTATGCTGTAAAATGTGGTGAAGTAATAAAACACAATAGCTATATTTTAATTTCTATGGCAAACTGGGAAATACATATACATATATAAATTTTAATACATAAAACTGGCTTTATAATTTCTTCCTTTAAATATTATTTTAATATGTAACCCAACTAGCAGCACACCCTGTTAAATCAAACCGATCATTACATAATGTGTACTTAAATTATTTATTAAGTTATTTTGTGAAAGACTGCTTTGTGGGCATCTTACCTGACCTCCAGCTTGACCCGGTCCATCAGCACATACAAACTGCACAAACTCTTTGAGTGGGTCCTGCCCCGGGTGGTGGTGGTAACGGATGGTGGGGTGAGTGAAATAAGGGCTCGACTGCTGGATGATGGAGGGAGAGGGAAAGTGCAGAGATGAGGCTGAGGCACGGGGGCTCCCTACAGATGCACATATAAAGAGAGAGACAGACAGGCAAAAAGCGTTAGGTGCACAGAAACGTATTTGATAAGTGAATTAAATGTGGAAAGTCCTGTTTCCACAACTGCATAAGTGACGTGAAACAGATTGATACACAGATGACAACTGTGACCTTATGTAGTATGAAAGGTGGTGGTACTACATACATGCACACATTCATACGTCCATACACCAAATTCCAAGTACTGCTTGTTTCAGTGGTTTTATGAAGGATTTTTCATAATTTTTTCATGAAGGAGTAAAATAGCTTGGAAAGCACTTATTTATGGAAGTGAAAATTAAACCATGCTATTCCTTTCTTTACTCTAATGGTGGGTCTTCCTTCATCTTGATTGGTTTGACTGGGATGAACTCTCGCCCTCATCTCAAGGCGTGCCAGCCTCCCTATGCCCATCCCAACAGTCCCTCCAGCTGCCCGAGTAAGCCTGCCAAGCACCCGGCTCCCCTAGACGAGAGCAGCCAATGCCCTGCTTCGCTCATCCCCCCACAATCGCCTGTTCCTCTCCCCTTGTCTCGCCGGCTTTCTTTCTACCTCCTTTAATCCCATTAGGGACTGGGCAGAGGCCAAGCTCACTGGTGAGAGTGCCACATACTCCAGAGCCTGGGCCACGGGGCAACGGCAGCCCCAAACACAGTCAGGGAACACAAAAACAACGCATGGCCACCATACAAGGAGGGAATGAAGCATAAGGCCTATACCAGATCTAGCCACATAACATGTGAGATACAAAATGAAACAAGGCAAACACAGGCAGAGCGAAGAAAGACTGCCACTGTGACACAGAAGATTACAGGTTTTCAGTGCAAAATCGCTGTGTGCAAAACTAAGATTAAGACCAAGTACAATGTACAAAAAGTGCATGCAAACATGTTTCTTTCATTTTGTAAAATTCGCTAAAACAAGATGGTCAAATGTCCTTTAAAAGTAAAAAAAAATAATAATAAATTACAAAAAAAAAAAATCACAAAATGTTCCCATTTTGTAGTAGTAAAACAGGATAGAAGATGCTCCAGTATAACCACTGTAAACAAATGAGCAACATTCAGTATTTTAATGTAGTCCAGGACTTCTTAAAGAAATATGGCTCATGTATTTTAACTGCATATATTTGGTAAGTATTGATTAGTATTAATTCTATATTTGAGGTATAATTAGTGGGTGTTTTAAAGGAGGTTTTGGATGGTTTGATCTGTTAAAATGAAATAAAAAATTAAGTAAAAAAACAAACACCACCTGACCAAATAACATTGATTTCTGATTACAAAAAACCCCAATCAATTCAGTTGAAATAACATTGTTTGAGAAGCTCAGAGCATGGATCTGAATGAGGAAAGTGAAGCACTGCACCCCAGACCAGACAGAAACAAAGTCCACCACTGAAAATGTCCCACCACAAACAGATTGACAGACAGACAGACCAGCTATAAAAAAAAAAAAATTATAAAAGCTCAAGAAGAAGGTGAGGGAGGAACCCAAAAGTGGGTAAGGTAGGAGAGATCCCACACACAAATCTCCAAACCCAACCGCAACCCAACAGGGCAAAACACAGCCTCACCTCTTTGGCCAAACCAAAGGTGCCCAGCACTGTATGAGTGTGAGGCTTTAGTGAGGGGAGACTGGGGAAAGCGGGAGGGTGGAGGTGGGTGGTGTTGGGGGTGGGTGGGTGTTTAGGGGCTCTGAGTGCTCACCTGGTCTCACTCCTGCCAGCATGGGCAGTGGGTGGTGGGTGAACGGCATGCGGGCAGACCTCGTCTGGCCGGACAGAGCGCTGAAATCGAATTTCCCCGGCTTCTTAAGAGAACCAGGCGACGAGAGTCCTGGCAAAAAAACGGGATCAACAGAATGGCAGAAGAGAGATAGGAGGTTTTAATGAAACAGGCTCTGCGTTCGGACCTTGACTTGATGTGTATGCTTTAGGAGGAGAAAAAAAAAATCACCTCAATTGTAGCAGCAATGGGGAAGAAAAAATGATGGGAGAGGGAGGACTGGCAACAAGAAAAATAGCTGGGTGGAGGCAGTGGTGGCAGGTCCCATTAGATATTTAGTTTGATCTGTCTGTCTGTCTGCCTGTCTTCTACTCCGTAATGACACCCCCACACACACCAAGGGCGATGCTAGAGTTTAACCCTTAGTGCTGCTCAGCTCTCAATGAGACTGAATGATAAGAATAAGTAAAGGAAGTAGAATACACTTCTGAAGCTCGATCATTTTTTGTATGTACACAAGTGCATATCTCTTTCCATCAGGAAATATGGTAACAATCGATTAGAAATTTTACGGTCTTAGCACCAAATATTGTTCACCGGAAACAAAAACGCTGCAAAGTAGGTTGCTTTCAAAGTGGTAACCATGGACTCTCTAGATACAATAAAAATGGAGCCAAAAAGATTTAACAACCTCTTCATGGAAGTTGGTCTTCTAAAGATACAATGTTCTAACAAGTTCCCTTTAGTAGCCTTATCTATAGCATGCACTACCTCTCCCCTAGTGCTTGGCTTTATTTGGTTGCCTTCTCTCTTTGCATTCGTGCTCTCTTCATCCTTCTCTCCCTTATTTTACTTCCTCCCTTCTTTATGACATTCTGAAATTATTTATTAAGGCTTTTATATATATATATATATATATATAATATATATATATATATATATATATATATATATATATATATATATATATATATATATATATATATATATATATATATATATTTATTTAAAGATGTAAAACAAGTTTGATGAAACCAGTGCCTTCTTATTATCCACTGGAATAGTTTTTTCCTCCCTGCCTTATATAAGTGTTGTCTCTGCTCTGCTTTCTCTCTGTCCTAAAGCAATACATGAGCCTAGCTGCCAAACCATTTTAAGCTTGTTATGAGTTAAACTGGTAGGCTAGTAACTGTAAGGTACAGAGTGGTAATAAAAGGATTAAAACTGTTTTAAGATGAATTCTAATTAAGCTGGAAAGAACAGATGCAGGATCTATTCATCTCTAATAAATAATATTTTTTATCCCTCTTATTTTTTAGTATTTGTTTACTGTCTTTTACCTGACTAAAATAACACGATAAACTGTAAACTATAGATTAAAAAGGTTTACTGAATACATTAGGCAAACTGAGCTGATTATAAAATCTCAAAATGGATGGTGGGGTTTTTTTTTGGTGACATTTAGCAGTGGAGCTGTAACAGTCCTGTCTGTCCAAATATATAACCAATAGACAGTGACAGTGTATCCTGACATAAAAGTAAACAAAATAAGGTGTACTGATATAAAGTACACAACAAAACTCTCTTCACACTTTCAATTACCATACTCATCTCTTTTATAAATCTTTGCAGAGTTAACGCACTGTTCTTTCAGAACATGCTGTACTCTTGTGCACGGCCCGAACCCGGCAAGCCCGAGGCTACAATTTGGCGCCAGACGAAGAGGAAGACAGGAGGGGAGCGAGGGATGTGCGAATAATGATGGTGGAAGTGTGAGAAATGGAGGGAGAGAGGAGGCGATGACATGTGCCCCTAGTATATAACGGTACATTAAAGTGTCCTCCCATTTCTATAAACGTCGGCCCAGAAAGCCACAGGGTCTGAGCTCAGGCCGATGAGTTTTTCCAAAGTTTGGCGCAAACAGGGGAGCTAAGTATACACTGGGCTTACCAAGTGACCCAGAAACACAGCCAAATGTGTCAGGGCTGAGGAATGAAAAATGAGTCTGTTTTATGATCAAGACTTGTGGCTGGTTTTGAGGTGAAATTATTTTGATATACAGTAATCCAAACACACAATTTAAGATTCTGGGGTTTCAGGTAGTGGCAGAATGATGGGTGCATTTTTAGTATTAGCCACATTACATTAATGTGAAATCTAATGACAGCCTTTGCTGGCCTATCCCTTTCTCTTTCTCTTTCTCTCTCTCTCTCTCTCTCTCTCTCTCTCTCTCTCTCTCTCTCTCTTTCTTCCCCATTCTCCTTCCCTCTTTCCATCTACAGGGTAACTGATACCTGAGATTAAGACATAAGGGAGCTTGATGATTGTCCCAAAAGAGCAATAAACAGTCATCAGGTACACTGTCTACATGGTGTAATCTTAAGCTTGTATATCACAGGGTACTACTGGTCAAGATCAGGCTGTGAAAACACTATCACCATTTCAAAATTTATTAGAATAATAAAAGTGATCTAAAAAGAATAGAGGATTATATTTAAATCCGCTCTGATCACTCACAGAGCCTTTACAATCTAATTCTCAACTGATTTATCGTGTGAGGTATTTCCTTAATTTATTTTTACTATATTTCCAAATATACACATCTGCTACACTGAACATGCATGACATGGCTAAAAATGTCATACTTAATTTCCACTAGTATGCAAAATTTCAATAAACAGCAATTAGATCAGTATTACAATCAATTATATATCATTAATTGAGAAAAAGGATATTTATTTATATATTCGTAATAAATTTATATTTAATATTGTTTTTAAATTATTACACACATTACACATTATTATTATTAATATTATTATTATTAAAATTCCATTAGGTGGCCCTGTCTAAGAATTTTAAATGGCGTGATTATGTTTAAATCAACAAACAAACAATTAAATAAATATCCATAGAATTTGTGGCTGATTCCACGATGGAGAATTAATTAATACGCTAACATATGCGTCTCTGTCAGTGGCCGGAAACAGACGCCAAATAAAAGGCTTTGGAGTTAAAGCTGACAGAAGTTTCTATGATCTCCCCTTTCCTGTCTACACATATGTGACTCTGTGCATGTGTGTGTGTGCATGTGTGTGTGTGTGTGCGCGTGCGTGCGTGCGTTTTATTTGTTATTTCTCTTCCTCTGTCCAGTTCCTGGCATAATGTATTAGCAGACTGGCAGTTAATCAAATGCTCCCATGACCCTTCAGTCTTGCCACACTAACAAGCTGGCCGGCAGACAAACCTTGAGCTGTCACACAACGGCACACGTGAAACTAGAACACTTACACAAAACTGAGTTTTGTCCCTACACACAAACACGCACACACACACATACATGCACACACAAAGCAAAAAAACAAATTCACAAGAGAAAACAAGAAACGTCCACATACTGCAAAAACTGTACACGGCCCTGTCTCCTGATTGACACAGGTGCACATGAAGAATAAGCACAGACTGTGTGTGTGTGTCAAGTCAAGACATGTCAAGTTTATTTCTATAGCGATTTTCACAATGGCAATTGTCTCAAAGCAGCTTTACAGAATTTAAGAATTTAAGTGAATTATGTGTATTTATCCCTGATGAGCAAGCCTGGGTGAAGGTGTCCCTTAGGACAGGAAGGAAAAAGTCCCTAAGATGTTATGTGTGTGCCTCTACAACATTCTCTCATTCACTAGTTGTGGAATGGACAGTATACATGGAACAGGCAAAGTGATGTAGGAATGCTGAATGGAAAAGAGAGGGATAAAGTAAATGAACTGAATGTTAAGGGGGTGCTTACACTGCACAAAGAGTCAGCCCTAATGATAAACAACATTGCCTCATTCAGGTACTGAATCACCTTTGGAGTGTAGCAGAGCGTCACACACACTCACAAACATACAAACACCCCCCCCAACCTCCCAATCAGCACCACTACCATCATCATTGCGCTAACAGATGTCTTCTGTAACACAGTAGCTCCCATAGCTGTTGACACATGGAGGCACCATCTGGACCAGTGTGCTGCTTATCTCCAGATTGTTTGTGTGTGTGTGTGTGTGTGTGTGTGTGTGTGTGTGTGGCATATTCTGAAGACATAAAGCCTATAGCCTCACAGAGGAAACACCTGAGTGTATTTGTGCTTTGTGTGTTTGTTTGTTTGGGTTGTATGTATGTGTGTGAGTGTGTGTGTGTTTACAGGTGCTAGGTCTCAAAGCAGGCCTTGGTAACCCTCAAGCTAAAGTATCATTTAGTTAACCATACAAAACACACGCAGCCATAAGTAGCTGCCAGTGCACTTGTGTATTATGGTAATTAATGCCTATTAATAATTACGGGGAAACAATGGAAGAAGTAAATATTACCAGCTGCGAGAACCCTTTGAAACCTTTCGAACAAGCTAATACTACACTCATTTAGAAATGCAACAAAAAACCCACACTTCGCGTATGAAACACATTATTTCCCTTTGATTTACTGTGAGATTTAATGCTATTGCTTTTTGCAGTCCAGTGCTATTTCAGCTGTAGTCCTGCTTCTTGCATACCATTCGATAACAAAGCTCTGTATTCAGGTCAATATCCAACATCCATCAGTAGATAGATTACAAGATATAGCAACCAATAACCCCAGTCGGGGGATTTATTACAATTACACCAATGAAAACACTGAGGCCATTAGTGGTCCCTTGTGAAAATATGTTATTTAGTATATACTGTGTGACCCAAAGGTCCGAAAACAGTAGTGAAAATATTTCCATTTCTTATTTCTAATTCAATTTAACGTTTTCCTAAAGAAATGACTGCATGCTATCAGCAAGAGAATGAATGAAAAAAAGAATCTCTCTTTTATTAAAATAATCCCTGTATTATTTCTCTATTTCACTTTTCTTTAATAACAGTGTGCAATCAAGCTGCTATGTGTTCCAAAAGTTTAGTAAAACCTAATGATCAATATTAGATCAAATGCACTACTGTCACCTAATAATGAGAATAGATGACAATCAGGAAAAGTCTCACGATTTTTTTTATAAATGAATTAACATGGTCAGTATGATTTATTAGATCTAAAATAATGTAGAAATTATGCAGAAATCTGAATATTGTACTGTACATTTCCTTTCTTTGTATTTATTTATTTTTGGTAGAAATTTGACAGAATATAGAAACAGCCCAGGTTTTCAATGTGGTCTCAGACATTTAGACTCCAGGAATATAGTGGAATTGTTATGTCCTTTATAATAACAAGCTATTAGCCCTGAAGTAAATGCAAATAAATTCTGCAGGACAGGGAGTACTCTTGAACCAGTGTTTCAATGCCAATGTGGTAATCAGAATTAGCAACTTTAACGCTATTTTCAACTGTGGCATCTCAGGTTAAAATGTTTATTAATATTTCAGGTTTAACATTTATGATATAATTTTGATGTTTTTGATGAATATTGACATCCTGTCAAAGAAATGACCACTAATTAACTACAGCTAAGCTAAATTATATTTTAGGGATAAAAGTATGTAGACACCAATCCATCGCATCCATATGTGGTTCTTTCCGAGTTTCTAACTGTTGCAACAAACTTGGAAGCAAGCATTTGTATTAAATGTCTTTGTGTGCTGTAGCATAAACATTTAAAAAAGTGGAAAATAAGTGGCCCAAACATCCAGCATGACAATACCCCTGTGCATAAAGTGCAGTCCTTAATGACATGGATTGCAATGGTTTTTGTGAAAGAACTTGAGGAGCCTGCACAGACCTCAACCCCCGCAGAACCTTAATGGAACAAACTGGAACACCAAATGCATGCCGGGCCTTTTATCTAACATTAACTCACTAATGCTCTGAATAGTCAAATTCCAACAGCCATACTTCTGAATCTTGTGAAAAGCCTTCCTGGAAGTGTGTAGGTTATACAAAAAGGGAACAGTGGACCAAATTTGAATAGCCCAAACGTTTGGTCAGGTATCCACAACGTTTTAAGAGTATCTTGCTCTGATCTGGAGTCACTGATTCTAAGTGTCAAGGTCATTGTTTAGGTCTTATATTTCTACACCCATCTAGCAACATTGGGGTTTTGATCATTAAAAGACACTCCAAGACAAAATATCTGTTAAATCTATGATTTTATCACCTCTTACTTTTCAAAACTCAGTATGACTATGATTGCTGGTTTATTTACTATCTGGGTATTTATTTCAAAGTGGACTTGCTAGTATATGAAAAGTAAACTGTTAATGTACTCAACACTTCTATCCAACTGTATATTTGTATATTGGTAAACATTTAGTACTTATAGTACTCTTGCGCTAGAAAATATCTTTCTGTGGTCCATTTTGAAGTGATTACAGCTACTTCCTCAAAAGGCCTTTCACAGAGATTATGTTCCACTGTGTAGGGGTTGAATTTAAGAGACATTTGTAGCATAGTTCAACATCATTTTTCAAAGCTGACAGCTTGTATTCTACAGTTACACAATCACTGACACTTACATAAACAAGTATTATAAATGAATAGTGAGTATGCAGACTAAGCAGTGAACTTTCCAATTTGCTGGGTATACTTTTACTGATTTTGTTTTAAAACATTTTCTAATTTACATACAGAAACTGCAAACTCCACAGTAGACAAACCTGCAACATTATTATAGAACCATATTTCTTTCACACAAATAGATTTTGTAGCCAGGGACCACTTTAACTGTGTAATTAATTTCCTAGATTCCCTTTGTACAGATTTTTTAGAAACCTAATCCACCTATTGAAATATTAGGTTTAGTATTGAAATGTATGCAGCAATATGCTGGGTGTTTATGGTATAGGGCTTTGATTTTAGTCCTGCAATTGCCACAACATATAAAGTCCAAGTTGATATTTTCAGTCATTTTAAATTAGTGTGGGAACACCAGACCCCACTTTAAAAACTTCATAATATTGTAGTGAAGCTCTATACAGTATTACAAATACAAAGGTTTATAAATTACATGTATCTTTCAAAGTACTCAAATTTTCTTTGAGCTTCTTACACAAATAATGTATAACCATATACACAGTGCTAAATGTAACTGGAACCAAAGGTAAACCCCTGCCTTTGGTTTCTTGTGAAGTCATGCACCATAAGGTGTGAAAATACAGCTCATAAATGTTACTGATAAACACTCACTGTCATTGGTGATCTTGTTTGAACCTGGGGTACCTACTGAAACTAGAGGTCCCTTTTATAGGTTCACTCGAGGCTGCGTCAGTAAATGAAGCTACGCAGCGACTTGTTCCCCTATTCAAGGAACCACACATTCCTTTGCATAGATGCTGCGTCACATCAGCTTCTGATGCAGAGTCTTGTTCCCTAACTAGGAAACCATGGTTGTATAAGTGACCTGGACTTTTCACTTCTAGCCATTTTAGTTTAGAATGCATTTTATTGATGCTGCCAGATTTTGAATGTGCATGTATCCCAAATATCAATTCACTGGTCCAACCTTTAAACCCGAAACTAGAGAAGTATTAAAATATGGAGCAAACATCAAAACTGAAACACAGATTTCTTACTGAAGCATATTAAATATGTGAAGCAGGATTAGGATTGTGTTAGGATTAATCCCAACACAGGAATCCTATTTACTTATACAAATTCGGAGCAAGTTTGCCATGAATTTGATGACATGGAAAAACATTTCTATATAATATGCAATAGAAAAGGACAAGGGGAGACAGGGTATTGTGAAAGAAAACCAGAGAGAGAGAGAGAGAGAGAGAGAGAGAGAGAGAGAGAGAGAGAGAGAGAGAGAGAGAGAGAGAGAGAGAGAGAGAGAGAGAGAGAGAGAGAGAGAGAGAGAGAGAGAGAGAGAGAGAGAGAGAGAGAGAGAGAGAGAGAGAGAGATGAAACCAAGCAGAAGAAGACACAAAGAGGAGAAGTAGAAACATTGAGAAAGAAGAACGATCAGTTTGGATTCAGGTTGTGAGTGGTGTAAAGGAGTAAAGATGAGGGTAATGTGGTCTAACCATGGTAAGGAAACTGCACGCCATCGCTCTCATGTTTAATCTTCCTCTCCTGCATACTGGCCAAATGGTGCTGCACTGAAAAACCCAAACAGGGGAGAAGGGCAGAGTTAACAATATGACAGAAAGAAAGAAAGAGACTTTTGGGACAGAGGACATTACGGGGCAGTGTTAATGCATTTTACATCAATTACATGGTGAAAAGCTTTATAGGCTGTTTTATAGTATATTACTATATACATTATGCAATATGTCTTAAAAGCCGATCACACAAAAATACAATCCATGGCTTTACATATGGAAACAATTTTTAGAGAGAGAGTGAGAGAGAAAGAGAGAGAGAGAGAGAGAAAGAGAGAGAGAGAGTCAGAGGGAGGCGGGGGCAGGTACAGTATGATACATTGTGGGGGAAAAATTAAAAAGCAGCAAGTAATCATGTATTTTATGTCTTATTCCCCATTAATTCAGTAAACATTGCACATATGAACATAGTGTTGCATGAATGGAATGAGGGACCATATGGACACAAAGAACAAATGTACTGTTCATCTTTCTGGAAGCTTCCGTTCTACAGGGTGTGAAGTCCATTATATAACTTGTTTATAAAATAAACACCAGAGAGTCTCACCACCAGAAGTAGTGGTGGTGTATATGGGGGATTACTGAAAGAGAAACAGATGTGAAATATGTGGTCATGTTGTGGCAATGCAGTGAATACCACATCCCAGACACAATGATCATCTACAGAATTGACTTTATAGGAGTGAAATGCTATTTAAGACGTTTAAGCGATCCTCCCCACCCTGAAATTCAAGAGGAAATACCAAAAAAACATGGCCAAGTTCTTTCTAGAAGATTTATTCCTACTTTTTTTTTTGTATTTCCAATATGTACACCCCATTTAGCCATAAAACAAAGATTATATATTAATAAATGTCACAAAAAGTATTGCAATAACATTCCTACACATCTTCACCCACACAGCAGGCCTGGCCACTGAACACACACATCTACACACACAGTTTTTTTCATCTATTTTCCTAAGGTTAGCCCCAAAGAACAAATCAAATATAAAGTCATACATGCACTATTATATTATAATTATTTATACTAGCACACAATTGTGTGCCTTTTTTTTCTCCCAAAATTTCTTGTGTTAAGTCATATCCAATGGCTATAATAGTAGTGGCAGCTACAAAGCCTGCACAGACATATATTGTCATTATATAAGCAATAATACTGTACCTTATCGTTTATATAGTAACAATTTACATGGGGACCTGTATGGTGGGAGCTCTGCGTTAACTGATATAAAACAGAAAATGTCTTTGTTTATCTGTTGTAAAGATAGTCATTTCGCATTTTGGGAAGACAGTCTTTACTGCCAATGTTTTCTAACAATCAGAGTTAAATATGGAGGCCTTCACAATGTCTGTTGCTCTGTAGCATGAATTATTGCACTTTATTTATCAAGAGAAAAACTATTTATAGCTGTTACTTGCAAAACTCATAAGATTACTTCCAATTATTAAACAGACAAAACATACACTATGTGGCCAAAAGACAACTGACCTTTACACTCTCATTATATATATTTATTTCATGTATAAAGTCCTGGGAAAACTTGTCACTAGACTTTGGCATTTGGTTATAGTGATTTCCTCAGTCAGCCACAGGAGTAATTGTGAAGTCAGGCACCAATATTGGGTAAAAAAGAATGGGGATTTGAAGTTATGTAGTAAACTCAAACTCAGTTTACAATGTTGAATAGACTTTTTCCCAAGACCTTGCTATAGCTCATTTAGCTAATATTCACAGCTTTTGTGAATGTGATGAGCTGTGTATAATGTCAGTGCTAAAATGTGTATATATTGATAATATAATTGTATTATTTAAAAATTTTTTTTATAATATTTAAAATGTATAATGTTTAAATATATATATTTATATATTTAAAAAATAAATAAATAAATAAATAAATAAATATATATATATATATATATATATATATATATATATATATATATATATATATATATATATATGTAAATATTTGACTGTAACCCATCTGTTGCTGCAAATTTTATCCCCCAATCCCGCCCATCCATGTAGACAGAGATTTATAAACAGCATTTCTGTGGTGCGTTGTGATGGTACATTGGCAAGCATTTTTAAGTTGTAGTCATTAGTTTTTGTCTGCATTGGAGGGTAGCTGGTGGTGGGGAGAAGGAGACGATTAAATAAGATTGAAATTGCTTATTCATTGATTTACATACTGTTTACTGTACTTTTTAGCCTGTTCTGTATAAATCACTATATATGGCGAGGTGTAAGGAAGAGAGTTGAATGAATCCAAACACTGAACAGTGACTGCTTTAGACGCATCATCATGCCTAGCTAACTGCCTAGCAAACTGAAACACCATTTACTCAAAGTTTTAACAGAGCTTTTTTGTATAAAATATGCACTTTGGCCTTAGTGGTGTTTAAACAACATATTTATTTGCATTTATTTACAATATTGGTCCAAGTTTCAAGCTAAAAGCAATTCAGGCAATAGTGTGCATGTTTGTGTGCATGCTGAATTTATGGTGAACTGGTGAACTAATAACAACAAAGTATAAACAGATTCAACTAATATGGTGAGAAATGATCACAGACACTGTAATATATAGGTGAAGACAGACAGACAGGCAGACAAACAGAAAGAGAGAGAGAGAGAAAGAGAGAGAGAGAGAAAGAGAGAGAGAGAAAGAGAGAGATTAAGAGAAAGACTGTCTCACAAATAGGTTAACGACTAAGGAATTAAGTAAATAGATAAGTGGAGAAAAGAAAGTGTACAGAAAGAAGAGTCATGTAGACATTGTGCTAGTTTGGCTCAATGCATGTACTGTGATTGTAGATCAGAATGGGGCACAGTCAGTAACGCATTTCTCTTACCCAATAGTCAAAATCCCACCCCTAACAAAAGTATTTTAATTCTTTCCATTCAGTTTTATTTTTATAGCACTTTCAACTTTTAACAAACTGTGTTTGTTCCTTATAGGTTTAAAGGTTAAAAAGACTACCAATGGATTTGTGTGTGTATGGGTGTGTGTGTGTGTGTGTGTGTGTGTGTGTATGTGTGTGTGTGTGTGTGTGTGTATGTGTGTGTGTGTGTGTGTGTGAATGCATGTGGGTGTATGTACCTGCATCCACATCGTTAGGCCAACCACTGGGCTGTGAGCCACCGGGCGCAGGGGAACGGCCCGAGTAGAACACATCATCCACTGGGCTCTCCATTTCACTGTCATCAATGGACTTACGCTTGTTTGAGCTGAGAGTAGGAGAAGGAAAGAGAAAGAGAGAGAGAGAGAGAGACAAGAGGAATTAAAAAATATAGACAGTATTGTGCAGCATTTGTGAGCACAGCTTTGCTATGAAATCTGTCTGGGTTCTGGAAGTGGCTTCAAATCAAATTTACAGTTTCAACACCTATTAACAATTAAAGACATGTTATGATGTCTGACACCTACTTATTTAATTGTTCACTGGAGCTAAATTGTGATATAGGCGCCTATGCATTTTTATCAACCAAATAATTTTCACTGCAAAACTACTCACCCGAGCAGCTAGTACAATAAGTAGACTCATTGTCTTAAATCAACTGTCCTGGATTTGATTCAATGTCTTTTTTTCCCTCTATATCCACTTTAGGTTTGCCCATTTATTCACTTCTAAATGAATAAATTAGAGAACCAGATTTTGGAGACCAGACATGTCCTAGCTTATTAATGACATTTGGACTAAGAGAATCATTCTATAAATTTAATTCCTTTAAAGCCTTGATTTACATTCCCCAGCTCTGAAACTACTAGGAGTTGGTTAGCTACAGTAGGAGTGTTATCAGTTGAATAATCTACTGAAGTAGTCAGAAGTATACTTTCTCTTTTTTCTTTCACATAAATCACGTGTTTTTTCTTTTGCTTTGGTTATAATGTAACCGGCAGTTAATAAAGAAGACTTTTAAGTGAACCGAGAGAGATTTAATAAAACAGATAATAACAATTATGTAGTGTTAATGTCATAATGCATTTAGCTTGTGATTAAAAAAAAGAACATAACATGCTTTCCCAATACGATACAAAATACAAAAAATATTATTAGTAACTTAATGTCCTAATCCATCTGCCACCCCATATATCAGGGCTGTCAGACTGCAGTCCTGGAAAGCCTCATTGTTTTTGTGGACAGCTTAATTGTTTGGTGCACATTCGAAGTTCCATGCAACTAATTATATTATGGTGAAGTCCTTGTGGAGTTTAATCTGGTATGTAAACTCAACCACGCTGTGGTTGTCCCTTGAGTCACTCAAGGACTGCAGTTTTCCATACAGAACATGTTAGGCTTGTTTGATATATTATTTAATATTAAATTAATTACCCCCAGATGATCTTACATTGCCCGGAATCAAGTTGACCCTAATAATGTAATGTTGTATAAGCTATTTCCTCCATTTAATTAAAAATGATATAGCATGCTGTGCCTTGTTATGATTTCCTTCGTAGTGTCAAAAACAATTGTTGGAAGAATAGATTGCAATCAGCAAGGGAGAAAATCCCCTTATCTGGTGGAAAACACATGGGAAGTGTTTCTTTCTCATGGTAAAACTCATTCTCCAGCTACAGTGTTCCACAAAATTTGTAATTTCAGCTGAAACATACCACGTAGATTTTTTCGCATGAATTACAATGAGCACTACTACTTGACAACAAAATATATATTTTGTCAACATACTTAGAATTATGGTATGGTATTTTTCTTTCTCTTTTTGAACTCGCGCTCGGAACAAATCTTACAAATCTGAACAAATCTTTGAACCATTTTACTGTGAAAGGCTGTGAAATCTCTTTTAGAATTTAGATAAGGGTGTAAAGAACAAATAAACATAGGTAAATGTTACCAACAAACTTAGAATGAAAACTAAATCTTAAAAAAATTAAAAATCTTTCTTCTGAGAAAATAGCTTAGAACAAAATATCCAAATCATTTTAATCTAAATACTAAAATACCGACATGGCATAAACAGACTAACAAGACAGAAATAAACTGTATAGACAAAGGTTTGTGGACACCTGACAATAAGATTGGTATGTGCATTTTTGATCATCCCATACCATATTTAGTTCCCATTTGTTGTTATAATAATTTCCACTCCACTGGAAAGATGCTCCAGTTGATCAGTTGATTCTGTAGTGTAGTTATGGAGATTTTGCTCATTCAGCCACAAGGGCTTTAGTAAAGTCAGTAAACTGATGTAGAGTGAGGAGGCCTGAGGTGCAGTCGGGGATCCAATTCATCACAGGTTTTTAGTAGGGTTGAGGTCAGAGCTCTATAGAAGGTCACTTAAGATCTTCCACTCCAACCAATGGAAAACATAGGATGTATTTGGATGCTACCACATCCAAATACATCCTATACAACTGTGTGCCTCTTACTTTGTGATAACAGTTTGGGAAAGAACCACATATGGCTTGAAAGTCAGTTGTCCCAATATTTTTGTCCATATAGTGTATTTGTTTGGTGGATATATACCGAAACGGAATGTTTTTTCCTTCCAAGTTGTAAGATGAATTGCATGTGAATGACTATGATATAATCGTTTTTATCTTTTTATTTTTATTTTTGCAAGTTCATTGCCTTTAATGTTAACTGAAAGGATGCGGTCCTTAGACCTTAATTATTTGACTGGCAAATGTTATATTCAGCTATGTCAATTCATATTACATCATATTATACTTTTTTTTTCTTATATGCCTACTGCAGACTTATGTTTGTAGGTAATTTAATCAGTGAATAAAATCAATCTTTCATCTCCACTGGTAATTAAAACCCTCTGAAACTTGCACATACCCAAAACATTTTGTACAAAGCTAAACCAGTGGCATAAGGTTACCTCTTTGCTAATCTCGGGTTTTTCAAACCAAAATTTTGACGGACTTTTCAGGGAAAAATATATGTCAAACAAGCCTGGTGTGCATTGTTGTGAATGAGAAATGGACAGTGTTTAGATTTTCAGAGAGAGTGAGTTACTGCACGACTCAAAGACAAAAAGAAGTGAAATGCAGTGAAGAGCAGACTGTGCGGTGTACCTCCGAGGGAGACTGCCATACAGCTCCATTTCAGTCCTGCGGCGGCCCCGAAAATTGAGGGAAAAAAGAATGTAGGCAGTGTGTGTGTGTGTGTGTGTGTGTGTGTGTGTGCAAGTGTGAAAAGCAAACAATGAAAAAGAAAGGAATAGAGACAGACAGAGAGAAAGAGAGACAGTAGGATAAATCCAGAGATCAAGAGACAAGAACAGAGAAAGCAGTCACAATTTAGAGAAATGAGGAAAGAGCATTGGCCAAGCACATTTATTCACATGCAACATTGTGAACTTTATAGTGTGTGTGTGTGTGTGTGTGTGTGTGTGTGTGTGTGTGTGTGTGTGTGTGTATGTGTGTGTGTGTGTGTGTGTGTGTGTGTGTGTGTGTGTGTGCTTGTGTGTACCTGGTCGATGGTGTGGACGTGATAGACCGGCGACCCAGGTTGATGTTGTAATATCCAGGACTGTCCAGGTCCGCCAGAGAGAAATTGGGACCGGTAGCTGTGGCAACTGGAGCTAAACGCAATAAAAAAACAGATTTGCTACCATTACTGATGATCAGCTTACATATCTCAATTTCATATAATTTACTGTACTGGCAAATTTTGTTTTGAAACTACAAGTGCCATGTGGGCAGCAGAGTTCTTTCCTGCATAGCGGCATGGCTAATTTTGGGGTCTGAAAAATGCTAACAAACATGCTAGCTACAGAGATATACATTTTCTATATCAACACTTTTAATCATTGAAATAGCACATGTTTAAGTCAAGTTAGAGGTATGATATCATTTCATTAATGTATCTGATATAAAAAGGTGATAGAAATATTGAGAAAAAGAGAGGAAATGTGTCTATCTGACTCACTCTGTGACACGCGGACCAGCTCGGCTACGTTCCACACTCCTGAAGTCACAAAACAGTCCTGGAAACTCAGGTGCCCTGGGGTGCGAGAAAGCAACAGAGTATGTCATACACACACACACACACACACACACACACACACACACACACACACACACACACACACACACACTGAAAACAGACTCACCACATGGACCACATTGTTAAAGTCATCCTTCTATTTATATTGTGCACTGTCACAGTGAGACAATAACAGGATGGATGTTTTTTGGTTAGTCCTGCTATAGACTGAGGTGTTCAGAGAAAAAGGATGCTAAACATGACTGAAGAACTGTGTGTTCAACTCCAGTAATTCAGTGGGCTTGTAATGACTTTAAAAACTGACATAAACGATATTTAGAATGTGAGTGAATTACATTGAAACAAGCAATTTGGAATTTTTAGAGACCCATAGCTTCCTCTGAGGCAACACTAAGACCTCTTCTTTGAGACTGAATGAAAATCCTCCACTGAAACTGCCTAGTGTAAAATAAACAGACCTAAATGGCTTTGCTATAGCTAACTCAATCTTTAAAAAAAAGTTACAGGTCTTGAACAAGGAATTCATTAAAAAAAGTTTCACCAATTTTCATTCAATGTTTTGGTGGCTGTTAAATAAGTGTGCTGAGAGTAAAACCTACAGGTGCCTCCTGCACTGACACATCAGGACCAGTATAAAAAACGTAAAATGCAATATACATATGTAGGCGCTGCTTGTGCTGTACATACAAGTAGTAGTTTGTGTATGTACATTAATTTAATAATACAGACGGATTGATACAAGATTCAATACACTGTATATGTAGGTTTTTAGCGGTCACTGTAGGTAACAAAGTTATATTTTCTGATCTGTCCACATTAATCGACTGGGGTCAAAGTGTGCATGCAAAGCATTCACCAGCAATTCTGGAGCATGAGCTCAGTGCTGCTCTATTTGGGAACCATGTGGTTTTCATCAGCCAATCATGCCAAAGTGATTTATGAGCATTCGAGCAGCATAGCAGTGCCCAACTACTATGAACTGAAATTGCTTGGATGTGCGTGTGTGCAAATATGCACATGTATAGTGTGTGTGAGATAGCGTTTCTGTCCCAGAAAATAAAATAACATGGTTCAATGTATTTAATCAGATAATACCTTCAATGAAATGTTTAATATGTCATATATCCTGTAGGTTGAATCATATAAAAGAGCATAAATAATATGTCTAATTCCACTATTGCTAGCAGTAAAAAAAATACGACAATCATTAAAGCATCTGAAATGTAATAACGTTTGCATGCTTAGATACATTATGTATCTTTTTCTGAGCGTACCATTGGGTGGGGGCTTGACGTCTGCTTCTCCTTGCTGGTTGGAGTTCTCTGATTGTCCAGATTCTGCAAAGAAATGATGAGGATAAAATAAGGCATATTTCAAAACACTGTGGCTGAGCCAAGACTAAGGAGACTTAGGTTCTTTCCACACTTTAATGAATGATGACACAACAGCAAACGAATTGTAAAAGACACGTAACAGATTTTGACATTCTATTTTCCGTGTAGCTGTCCTTTAAAACCTGTAGAACAAGGTCTAATCCAGACTTATATTAGTTTATTCATCAGGGTCCATGTTGGCAGATGCTCTCGACAGTCTGCCACATTGCCTGCATTTACCCCAAATTCAACCCTTACAACATAAAATTCACAAACAAACCTTAAAAATTTTATTATAAATGTTCTGTACAAGTGTAAAGAGTTTAGAGTGTAAAAGAACTATAAAGCCAGAGGCAAATCCATTTTAGACATTGTTTGGCACACTGAGGAGAATATCTGATTAGTTCCTTGGCACAAAACAAATGGCCACATACTGACATTGCTGTACGGGTGTCAGAATTGATCTATAGTTTCTTATAAATCTGGCCAAATTACCTAAAACTCTACTGTGAGAATTAAAATCAATGTAAGCATGATATGATTAATAAATCTGACAATTTGTTTAGGAGTAATATAGATATTAGATATTCTATATAGACATATGCATGCTGTTGCTTTACAATTACCCATTACAAACACTTAGAGACCCATTAAGAGCATGACAATACCTCCATGCATGAAGCACGGGCCATGAAGACATGTTTTGCCAAGGATGAAGTGAAAGAAATTCCTGACTTCACCACCTTTTACACGTTTAGGAATAACGGGAACACTGACAGCAACTCAGTCCATTTAGTCCAACAAATGCTCTTGGGGCTAAATAAGCACACATCACTAGGGCTGAAACAATTCCTTGAGTACTGTAACTCCAGTAATTCGCATACAAAAAAAGCATCGAGGCAAATTATTTGCCTCTATGCTTCGTTTAGTCCATTTAACTACACACAGAGCACTGTCTTTCTCCACAGACCATTATTGCTGATGCGCCACCCCACTCTGGGGTCTCATTTATAAATGCGGCCTACATACAAAACGGGGCTGGAAACGTGCGTACGGCACTTTCCACGTTACACGATGTACGTGCGCAGGGTTTAGAGTCTACTTACAGGTGCGCGTTTTTTCACGTCAAGTTATTATTATTATTTTTAATCACAACCTTTCCGTGGAAAGCTCAGCACCAAAGGCGCTGCAGAATGAAAAATGGAGGACCGGAAAGAAAACAGCTAGGGGAGAGGAGAAGATTCAGGCCAAAGGACACAACAGAAAGTTTCCAAAGTTTGGGATCATTTCAAACTAAAACATATAGAAAACCCTGTACAGTGGATTTACCTAAGTAATTTGAAATAAATTTTTATATTTTTATTGATATATTTTTACTTGCATTTCGATGTAATATGGCAATTAAATGCACTAAATGGGTTTAGAATTCACATATTGCAATTTCAGCAATAAAAATAGAAATTTTTCTAAAAAGGAAAAAATTTACCTGCTCATTTTTCTAGCTTTTTTTTCTCTTGTATATTTAGTATTGCTCTTTAATAAGAAAAAGTACTTCTTATTCAACCACTCGATTAATCGATGGACTAATTGGTAGAATCCTCGATTACTAAAATATCCGATAGCTCCAGCCCTACACATCACTGTATTTAATTTTTGTTTAATCCAGAGGTTGTAGAGGTTGTGCAAAGAGGAACAAAAATGTATGGGATATTTGTCAAAACAAATATGAGTATGATGGTTAAATGTTATGAAATATAGTGTATAAGTTAAAGTAAGAAGTGAGGTGGCAAATGGGGTGGAAACATTGTCTTCCAAATCCGGAAGACACTGTACATAAATGGTACATACAAATAACTTGACATGGTACATACAAATAACTACATTTTATTATTTACTAAATTTACTAAACAGCAGCTCTCATTATAAGGCAATATATGATGTGGACTGAACTTTGAGTGCAGTGACACAGACGTTTACAGTATGTAACTAAACTGATATCGGAGAGTCCAGGCGCTTCTTGGATGTTGTGTTTGGCTCAGTTTCAGTGACATTCTTTCTGCTATCCAGTGTTTTCATAACCATACATTATACTGGAATACTATTTAAAATAAGCATTGAATGCTAACTAATCATCATTCCTTCACCGAAAGCAAAGTGAATTCTAAACGGCGCATAGCAGAAGTCCAAAAGCCATTGCTCCCATTGCAAGTTCTACAAATTAAAACACAACACAACAGTAACAGACGTAAATAATGAAAAACTGATACAAAAAGAGGCACTGGCAAAATCAAAAAGTGGAAGAAAACCAAAAGCCCTTTTTCCCCGGACTTGTTCCCTTCCTCGTTGCATGCGCTTCGGTCGCTCTGCGGAATCCTGGCAGCCATCTTAGCATTTGGCAGCCATCTTAGCACTGGTGGTGTCAGAGAATTCCTGCTAGCTTAACATTTGCAAACGCCCTCACTAATAAAGGGACACACTTCTCGTAAAAAGACAGCTCAGACCGCTAAATGGTAAAGTATTTCTAGTACAAAAGCATAGTATATATCACAAGAGTATACTATATACATTTCTGGACATTTTTTATATAATTATTCTATTAATGCGCAGAAAATGAGGATTTCATAGCAATATTATTGATAGTATTGAAAAATACGAATCACTAAAGAGCATTTGATTGAATGTGAAGTACATTTAATAAATAATTTTTCAAATGCACAGACAGGAATGTGATAAGATTGTATCCAGGGCCCGCAAACATGTTGTTCACAATCGTGAAGTGTGCAACAATACTTGGCAGCGCTTACCAAACATGCAGGGAGCATATATTTCCTGAAGATGTATATAAGTTGCAATTCTAGTATATTTGTACTTTAGTAAAGTATAATAAGGTAGTAGTACGTAACTATTTTTCACCTCTTCTTCCAGCTAGCTTCCCCTAGTGGTGTGCATCAGTGAACACGGTCCTGGGTCTTTATCGAGCTCTAATCCAATTACAAGACACATTAATGGAGCCTTACTGTGCAGAGCTGGACCGGAGTGAATGGAAAAGCTATTTCTATTGGAGAGAGACAAAAACGAGGCGAGCAGGGGGCAACTCACCCTCTTGCTCACAATGGAGGCTCTGTCCATTATTAGAGCCGGGGCCCTGTGGTGCCCAGCCACTGCTGTTATCAGCAAATCACAATATACCCTCCGTGCACACACAACAAATACATAAACACACACAGCTCGCTAATGTATCAAAAAAAAAAAAAAAATGCTCAGCACCATCCTTATCAATCCAGCACACTCACCCAGAGGACCCATGAACACAGCACAGGCCAAAAAACAAATGTGTCACACATGCACAGATATACAAGCGCAAAATCTAAAAAAGTATGCGCACGACCAAATATGGGTTTAAAGAAAGAAGGAATATCCTGTGAAGCTGATCTTATATTCAAGTAAAGGTCATTGTTACTTTCAACTTTCAAGAACTCTAACAAAAAATTAATTGACTCATTTCCAAAGCGCATATTCATAAACGGCCCTGCTTGCAAATGACTGTGCACAAACAAAGGTTTGTTTTTCATTTAATTATTTATTTTGCAGCTTATGCATTTGCCAATAAGCTCAGATTGCCAGTTTATCGCAGACTCACACTGGCAAATGGAGAGGATTAATCTAACACAGGCCTGCTGCAGGACATCTCAAACACCAACAACATAAAATCAACAGCACACAGCGAAGCTGGGTCAAGCTAACTGGGTTCAGGGTGAGAAGAAAAGCTGCAAAAAAAAATTATGATTATTCTTATTTTTAGCGGTATATTATTTCGCTAGATTTAAAAGCTTTAGATCCTTTTCACACAGGAATATGAGATACATCAGACACGGCCTAAATAACATGAGCGTTGATATGTATTATATAAAGCAACCACATAAGATATAATGTACTGTTGTTGCTCAATCTACAAAGTCCGCTATATGGTCAATAGACATTATTTGGTATTCAGCCACAAGACCACAACTAACTCCAAGATGTTTTATCTATACAAGGCAATTCGAAGTGTGGTCAGCGTTCCAATTCATCCCAAAGGTGTTTAGTAGGTTTAAGGTAAGAGCTCTATAGCAGGCCACTCAACATCTTCCACTCTTACCCATGTAAACCATCTATTCATGAAGCTTGCTTTGTGCACAGGGTTATTGTTATGCTGGAACAGGTTTAGATCTCATAGTTCAAGTGAAGTGAAAATTTGATTCTACTGCAACCAAACATCCTATACAACTGTGCACCTTTGACTTTGAGCTAATGGTCGGAGAAGGAACCACATATGGCTGAAAAATCCCAGTGTATTTTACCCTTCTATTAGGAATCATATGTAAATCTGAATAGTAGGTGAAACTTTGTTTTGTTGTCCATATTCTAGTAAGTTTGTATCATCATTTATAAGACATCCAGCTGCAAGATGTCATTTTTGGAGTATGATGTAAAAACACGGCGAAAAAGATTTCTTGCTTTTTTTCCTCACAGCTCCTCTCACAATAACAGCAGCTCAGCACTGTTAATCTGATCTTGAACTCCATATGACCGCTCATCTGCGATTTATCAACATATTGCCCTTGATCTGTGTGTGTACTGCCCTCTATCTGTGTGTATCTAAACAAACTGATTTGTTATTCTTATAGGATGTTGCTTTTCTTCACAACAAACCTGACAAGTGTGTTACAACCCAACCACCTGAAAACACACACGAATACAAGAAATATATTTTTTAGATTATTGACTGAAGTGTAATTGTTGATGTAGGTGCATAGTGTATAACTATGCTGAATATACTGACTGATAAAACCGAGCTGACACCTCCGCACTGTAGCCAGAAATACATGCTCATGCCTCACCATACGACAAAGGACATAGTAGCACAACACCCACTCTCCCAACACCACCAAATGGGTTTTGCATAAGAGGTTTATTGGTATGTTGCTAAACATTCTGACCTTTTTTTAATCCCTAATGCGCTTAAAATGTTCCAAACCCTTCTAATCCCCAAGGCAATCCCACACAGATGTTCTCAAAGCTCTTCTATTGGAGTATTTTATTTAAATACCCCCCCCCCCCTTCCCACCGCTGTGCACATTATTCATTTCCTATCTTATAAAAGCACACTTGATTCTGTGCCTGCGCCCCCTCACCTGAGGCTCTGCAGAAGGCACTGTTTATGGACGCCGCTGCACGGGAGGGCCTTTCACTGAAATGCTTCATCAGACGCAGTCAGTTCAGCGACTAAAAAGCTGAAGGAGGCCTACATGCTCCTGAGCCATAACCACCAACCCCCCAACACACACATACACACGAATTTAATCTGAACTCATGTCCTTGTGTGTTTTAGAGTGTGTGTTTATGAATTAGTGTACAAGAAGGAATACATAAGACCTTATGAGTACCAAAATGAATGTTTATATGTGATAGAAGATAAATAAAAAATTCATGCCTTGTTCCTCAGACATGCAGTAGCATACATTAGTGTTGCAAATGTGCCTTTCCTATTCCACAGCTGTGCGTGTGTGTGTGTGTGTGTGTGTGTGTGTGTGTGTGTGTGTGTGTGTGTGTGTGTGTGTGTGAGTATGAGGTGCACATATATACATATGGAACTTAGAAGCCTGTCTATTTATGCCTACTTGTGTGGTACGTCATATACCTCCGTTCTGAAACACCCACATGTCGCTTTTACCTATTAGGATTTATTCATTGTTGTTGAAAGCATTTTTAAGCTGCACCTGCATAATCTTGCCTTCACTTATTAAGTGTTCCATTAATTAATATGTTATATTCTATAAAAACATAAAAAAATTCCTCTTTAGCCAGCATTTAATTTACATTTTTTGGAAAAATTTATGTTTGGAAATCAGTAGCTCCTTTCTACTGATACGAGGAAAACAAAACAATGAATAAATCTATAAGATTTGAACAGAGAAGAATTCAAATGCATACAATCCATTTTGTAACTGTTTTGCGCTTGCATAAAAATGCTAAAGAAACCATAGTGCTAGCGTTAGCCGCTAAACAGGATGTGGCTAGTGGCTAACGATAGATTCTTTAGCATTTTATGTCCAGCTTCAAGAATTTCACTTAAAAGGAGAAAATCCTGACAATTCCACATATAGAGGGAGTAAATGAATGAAGGATGGAAGGAATGACATTTAACATAAAAACAACAAAGACATTTGATAAAGTATGCTGAAACAAGTAGAACAGTAAAGTAGATCATATATTTAGGAAATTAAATATTAAATGTAACACACACACACACACACACACACACACACACACACAGACACACACACACACACACACACACACACATACATACACATCTGTATTACTCAAATGGGGTCTGACAAATGACAAATTAATTTTTCCATTTATTTATTTTTATTTTATCAATTTAATGTGTTGCAATTTAATTAAATACTCAATTTAATCAATATAATAAAAAGTGTATTGCAACAATTTTTTTTCAATTTATTCTTTGTCAAATATTATAAAATATTTTTTATACATGATTCAACCAAGCGGGCATTTTATTTAAAATTGTTTTAAAAATGTAAACTGTTAATGATTACAAATGTTAATTATAATAAACTGCGTTAATAAAAAACGGCAAACAATTTCATGTTTTGCATTTCTGAACTGTACCAAACCGTACCGAACCATGAATTCTGGGTACTGTGTGCTTATATCTATCTATCTATCTATCTATCTATCTATCTATCTATCTATCTATCTATCTATCTATCTATCTATCTATCTATCTATCTATCTATACACACACACACACACACACACACACACACACACACACACACACACACACACAGCTATAATATATTTGGGTGAAGAGCATGTTTTAAAATTCACGCACAAATGTGAAAGCCACTACAGTGTGAGATTTGTACATAATAGTGTGTCTGGGTGTGTGAATGAAAGCCTTTGGCTAGACAGACATTCTACCTCTGCCCATGTGTGTGTATATAAACGCAAGTGTGACTGTGCATCTGTGTAAATATAAATGCAAGCAGGAGTGTGTGCATGTAAGTCTGTTCATGTAAGTCTGTTCCTGTGTGTGTCTGTGTGTGTGTGTTTGTGTGTGTGTGTGTGTGTGTGTGTGTGTGTGTGTGTGTGTGTGTGTGTGTATGTGTGCTTGGCCTGGGTCGTGCCAGAGAGGAGCAGGTGTGCTGAGATCTGCCCTGCCTTGCATGCTGCCCATCTGTGTGCCCGTCTGTGCCCGCTGCCTGCCAACTACACGCCCAGTGCAGAGAGAGAGACAGAGAGACAGATAGAGACAGAGGGGGAGTGCTAGGACCTAGCTTAAGGCTATAGCAGGAGGGAAGAGAAACAATAAGAGAAAGAGAGCTGGGAAAATGTGGGTAAACCTGTTGAAGGCTTTGCTGGGAACAGCCTCTAGAATAGAATGGTGGTTGTTGCAGTAACATGATATGATGATCACTTAAGGCCACAATATTCTGTATGTGACTCTGTCACATCAAAAACACATTTCGCACATAAATCACAAATCGATATGTGATAATATAAGTAGGCCTATTACCACTTCCATGTGTTGGAGAATTAAGCACGGAGCATAAGCTTGGCAGAAAGAGTGCATTAATAAATGTAAAAAAAAAATAAAACTAAAAAGCAAAAGAAAGACGAGAAAAGGGACCAAATGAAAGGGTATAGTATAGCAACTGGACTGTGGAAAAAATCATGGATGAGGAAAGAGCGAAGAAAGAGCAAATAAAAGAATGGCGGAAAGGGGGAAGGGAGGCAAGGCTGGCTGGATGCCCATTTTTTTCATGTTCTATCCACACGTCTTCTGGTTAGAGAGATGTACACGAAGATGTATAGAGCCGTCTGGCACAGACATACAGCACTACGGACAGCTGCTCTTTCCCAAGATAATAGTGCACCTCTAATCCATACATTTAGTGTGCATGTGGATACACACCACAACACACACACAGAACTCTTAATCCATGCAATAGTTACTGGGCCTGTGAGCGATCTATCAGCCATACTGCACTACTTAGGCTGTAAGGGTTTGAATCGGTGATGCGATTTCTGCACACTTGAAAGATTAAAGCACTGCCACAACAAGCCTCCGATTTAGCAATTAAAAGCTGCCACTTAAACTTTTACTAATACCAAACAGAAAGCTAACCATGATGCAATCAGTGTGTTATAATCCAGATCTATTCACAAGATGCAAGTACAAAGTGTTTTAATGCTGATTTAATTCATTCCAGATGTTCATGAGTAAAGAAAAAAGTGTATGGAAGAAGCACATGCCACCAGGGGGCGCAAAAAAGAGATCAGTAAAAGCGCTACTAAGAGTTACAAAAAAGAACAAACACTATATGTTTAAACTTTTCTTTTTGCTTTTGTTCCATTCTTTATTGCATTATGCTTGTTTCCAAGATCTAAAGTTTACATAAACAAAAAAACCTGATTTTATTTTCCTTAAAAATAAACCATTCAGTGATAAAAAAGAATGTCCAGTACTACAGAATGATATTCTATCATGGTATATTGATTACATATAATAAAATAATAATAATAATAATAATAATAATAATAATAATAATAATAATAACAACAACAATTTGATAATTACCAAAATCACACAATACAAATCTTATTAGCAAACATGTACTTGACAGAAAGATGTGCATATTCATATGTGTTTATTATTGGCACAAATATGTACAAGAGTAAGACTTGAAAATAACAATAACAGAATGAAAACAATGCCAATAATACAAATGCTGTGGCTGAGAAAACACTTTGAGAATCTTTCATACTGAGTGAAATGTGTGAGGTGCATTAATAGTAATAGATTAATGAGCAATGCGTAACACCACAAACCTCAGTAAAGTTGACAAGAGAAAATTGTGCTGGATTTTTTGTGTTTTTGGTGAGCTGGAGTTATAAAGTTGAACATAGGCCCATAAGCTGCTCAAAAGAAGGTGAGTAACTTAATCATTTCTCATTTTAAGATTCATTTGATCGGGCAAAGATGCCTTCTTATAATGGTCAGTCCAGAATTGCACTGTTCAAATATACACATTCAACCTGAGACTACTAATCACTCTAAAGAAAAAAAAGAGCCCCTTGCAGCATTGTATCTATCAGGCTAATGCAAGAACATGGCAGAATGTAAATTCAGGTCTGATACTTACATTCCTCAATTAAATTCTTAGAGGAAAAAAACACATTGTGATGTTAAAGGAGAATAATCAACAATCATTGATGTTTTATTCTTCTCATGACAAATGAGTTTATCAACCATTGCTTTTTTTATATATATGAATAAATGACACAATGATGGTTTATACTTCTAATACTGTGGAATATCTACAAAACATATTGCTTGCATTATGATGTTTCCTTACCAGCTGCCTTTTCTCTTTCTTGAAAAAACAAAAAACCTCAACACATCCTCTTTTTTATCATCTTACTCTATCATTAGACATAGTGGTGTTAAACCATGATATGCTACACAATACGTGGAAAGTCATCATCGTAGACTTTTCTCTTCTATCTCACCTGTAAATACTTATCACAAGCTTGCCATTAGGGGTGCTGTAGCAGGCAATGACAGGGTGGAGCTGTCAGCTTTGATTTGCGTTTTCCCTCCTGGTCGACCAGTTTGATGAGTGTTTTTTTTCCCCCCTAAACGTGTTAATGCACATTTTTGTAGCTTGGTCATCTTATGAAAACTGGCTGAAAATGTATTGGAAAAAAAATGCTAAGCCCTGACTAGTAAGCACTTTGTTCCTAAAGTCAGGTTACTGTTGAATTTCTCTCATTGTGTATGTGTGGGTTTCCTTTCGGATTTTCCAGTTTCATTCCACCACCAAAGATAAGCTCTAACACAACCCTGCTCCAGTCTATCTATTCCTCCTTCTTTCTACCTCTTCTTTATTCATTTTCTGTTATTTAAAATGTTATTATGCAGCTCTCTGTGTGACCAGACACTCGCGCTGGGTCCAACTAATGCACAACCGAGCTTACATAAATCTTCTATATAGTGTTATATCTGCAGATCAGAATTAGTAGCAGTGGGCAGAGATTCAGATGGGATGACATGATAGTGCATCATAAGGACTGTTATCTTCTGGAGAGCTCATCAGGGATGTGAACTGATGGGAAAGAGGGCGGAGAGTGGATAGAGTGACCCCAAATTTGCAACAATAAACCCATTCTGTGCCCCCACTCAATGACCATATAATGTAGCACGAGACTATATAATAGCACTTTCTGAAAAAAGTGTGGGGAGGATATGTGGGAGAAGATATGCAATGCACCCCCCAGGGAGCACTCTATATGCATTGTGTGTGTGTGAGTCGGGAGTGTTGATCATGTGATGGCACCATGTGCCAAAACGAGAGCTTGAAAGTAAGTTGGTGAGAAAAGAGAGAGGGGGAAGGGGGATGGGGAAGCTGTGGGAACAGCAGGTCTTGCCAAAAAAGACAAGCACATGGAAAATAAAAAGAAAGAGAGACTTCTTGGCAAAGAGTAAAGGAGGCCAGATAGTGATGAGAGAAAGATAGATAGATAGAGAGACAGAGAGAGAGTGATAAATGTTAAAGGAGAGAAAGAGAGAGACAGTTAAAGTGGGAGTGAATGGATGGAGATGAGACAGACAGGTGTGGTGAGAAAAAAGAGGAAAGCACTTACGCTGTGAATTGAAGACAGAGGATAAAACGGCAAAAGAATTTAAGAGTAGACTGAGGTTAATACCAGTCTAAAAGCATTACATACCCCTGAACGACTGAACTCTTGAATTTCAAAGATGCCTTTCAAAGTAACTGCCAATCAACTGCCTTTACTTCACCTTTGTACAAAATAGCAAAATAAAACTGCTCAAGTATTGGCATAATTGACTAAAGGCTGAAATAATTCTACCAGGTTTTCACTAACTATGGTGCCATTCTTTAAACAAAAGACTATAAGGAACAAAGGGAGCTCACTAAACTACCCAGCTTTTATTAACACACTGGTAGTTACACACAGCTATTTATCACTTTTGTTTATAAGATCCTATTGCCTTAAGGGGTCTGTGTCCACCTGCTGCCTCACATACCCACTGCCTTAAATATAACTGTTCAATGAAGAACATAAAAGACTTGACACTTCATTAAGACACCCATCCATCACCCACCATTCAAACATGGAGTGTTCACGCTTTAGACACTGTGTAAACATGCAATATATCAAGGCAAAATCGCACGCATACATCAAAAGCCATTACAAAAGAATTTATTTTAGTGACCTCCAGAATTATTGGCACTATTCAGAGAATAAATATATATGTATAAAAAGAATAACTAAGTGAGTGTAAACGTACAGCAACGTTATATAGTGTTATTTAAAGAGTTTCATATTTCAAATATATTTTGTTAAGCAGTGTAGACAATAGAAATAATGAGTCATGTCCTGTATCCAGTCTGGAGATGCTTTTATAGAGGTTTAGTCCATTAAGCATGTTAAGCTCCCTCTTATGTTTGTGCTATTATCCAGAATCACCTAGTCAAACTGAATGCTCCAAAGCGTCATGATTCATTTTCGGTGTCTACCAAATTCCTTTACTTGTACATACAGTCCATTTGTCATGCAGATGGTGTGCATGACTATTACGTTTGGTGACCGAAACTGTGATCTGTGAGATATTCAAACCTCCTCCTCAAGTATGTGTATGTAAAGGTTTTTTTTTTTTTTTTTAACCATAATGCAAGGCAACGAGGTTTTACCTTTGGTGACCTCATACCCTAGTAAAACAGGACATGTTTAAAGCAACAACTTAAAAAAAAAACAAGAGCTGTGCATAGATTAGATGAGAATTATTTAAGTTAAAACAAAGATCATTATTTAAATGGATGAATAGGCTTGTCATAAACTGGTTGTTTAAAAAGTGTGAAACGAAGTATTCTCGCAGGAGTAAAACACAGACAGCAGGCATTTCTCTCATGGAACTACAAGAAGGTAAGTGGGTTAAAAAAAATCTCCAAAAACCTGCAGAAAGGTCACTTGATATCTGGAAGGGTTCTCCATTTTTTTTCTCCCCTTTACATGCCCAATCTTAAATAAGCTTCAATATGGCCACTTAGCAAGGCTTTTTTTTCAGCCTGTAAACAAGGCAAATAAATATGTGGATAATCGCTTCGAACTGAGTAGACATGTTTTACAAGTGAGTAAAACCACATATAGACACATAAATGGCGCCCGTTAAAACAATCACAAGCGCCACAGAGATTGCTCATTTTACTTAATGAATGGTTGAAGAGCATTGGGCAAGAGAAGAGTGCTGCCAAAGTACAGTTAAAGTGTCACTGTGAAGGATGAGAAAGAAAGAGGCAGAGACAAGGAGAAATAGATTGCCAAGGACAAGAAAAATTTGTGCAGAATACAATAGTCAGCATAATACAATGCTTGTCACAAAACAAATAAAACAAAATAATCAACTAAAATTTAAAGTAATGTTAAAATAAAAATTATAATAAATAATATTGAATTCAAAATAATTATTAATTTAAATAAACTGGAAAACAGGACAAAGAAATAATATATATTTCAGTCCTTCCTTTTTGTCCCTGTATGTTTGCGTGTGTGTTTGTGTGTGTGTGTGTGTGTGTGTGTGTGTGTGTGTGTGTGTGTGTGTGTGTGTGTGTGTGTGTGTGTGTGTGAAAGAGAGAGAGAGAGAGAGAGAGAGAGAGAGAGAGAGAGAGCGAAAGAATGACAGACACAGAGAAAGAGAAAGAGAGAGAGAGAGAAAGAGAGAGAGAGAGAGAGAGAGAGAGAGAGAGAGAGAGAGAGAGAGAGAGAGAGAGAGAGAGAGAGAGAGAAAGAGAGGTGTTACCTATTTGCTTGGATTTCTTTTTTGGAGTGTGTTTATTTATGTGTGTTGGTATTATATCTTGAGCTGATAACAGGTGAATTAATGGAATTGTGTCTGGGGACTGACATGCAGGCCAGTCAAACACAAACACATTACAAACACTGTTCTTTGTTATGTCTATGAAAAATATATATTGTTTACTGTGTAGCTATAAACTGAATATAAGTATAGTTTATACAGTATAACATAAAAAAGAAACTTGACAAATGGGATCTTTTTTCATGAAGGCACATCTTGAACTTTTCTGTGTCTCACACTACTATAATAAGAGAGGCGGTATGTTAGAGCTGGTGAGTCTACGTGGCAGGAGGAAAGACTTGGCCTTCGCTTCCACAAACAGGATTCATCATATCCACATGTTGCTTTAGGGTCAGGTGAGGCCAGTTAAGTGTGTGTGTGTGTGTGTGTGTGTGTGTGTGTGTGTGTGTGTGTGTGTGTGTGTGTGTGTGTGTGTAATTCCATATGCTAAATTCACACATTGAATTGGCTTAATATTCTGGCTTATTAACAGTCTTGGTTTATTTCACTTCATAAGCATAGCTGTAGATCATGTATCAATCCATTTATTAACTGACATAATAGACATTTAATCTCTATCATATATTAAACTCTCAATGCTGAGTTAATCCATGATTCTATCTGTTTCTGGAACTACCTGAGTAGAAAAGACTGTAATATTGCACAGCTCATCTGTCAGGAGCCAGCCTCAGCGATAAGAGCATAGTTAATGAGTGCTGTGTGAGCGGGTTATGTATCAAACTCAGTCTTATCACAAACTTCACACATCATTCTCTCCTACGTTTCTAAGGAATGAGAGGTGCTAGGGATGGGCTGGAGCACTCAAAAACAGAGAACAAAGGGGAGTGAAGGGGCAGAGAAAAGGAGGGTTTAGACTTTGGCACCAAAGCATTGGGGAGGTTGGTTGGGTTTTTTGACATCACTACACCTGAGCCTCAAATAAACACATATTCTGAATGAAAATGTTCTTAATTTTCTGTGTATTCAGGCCACGACAATTAGTAACAGTTCATGTCTTAGGTAGTGAGCAACCAAACATCTACTTCGGTTGTGCCATACTGCAAGCATTTAAAAAGGGGAATCAACAATAAAGGAAAAAAATGCTAATGGTATATAAAGCCATATAATATATTCTATATATATATATATATAATATATATAGTCTATATATAATATATACAAAATATGGCATATGCTAATTCAAGTCATTCGAATAAAGTGGCTGGAAATGTATGACAGCCTAATTGGTGTAGTTATTTGAGCAACCTTTACTCTGCTATATGAAAAACACTGCAGCTGCAAGTGTGTTCGGTTTGTACCTTCCGTGTAATAGCAGAGTACTGGGAATAGATTGTGATTTTTTAGAAAGCAGTTACTCTAGTATTTTTCCAAACCAGACTGCAGTCCATTTACCTGACATTTAAAACTTTAGCAAACATAGCCAAACAGTGTAAGATAAGAACTATTGTTAATGATTTGGTTTCCTCACCAGTATTGCAATTTTGGTTGGATATTTATTTCTGTTATTCTCCTGTCTGGCCTGATTGTAAAAAAGTCCTAATAATACAAGGCTGTTTAATGTCATATCAAATACCTTGCTTCTCTTCTCTTCTCTTTCCTTGAGGTTATAAATGGATTGCTGATCCAAATTTTATCGCTACAGATAACCCATTTAATACCCACACACACAACAGTGAGGAGTAGTCAGCTGGTAGAAAATTCTAGTTTTTTTTAGGCTGGTCATAATAAAAATTAAACAAAATTGTATTCTTTAGGTTTTGCAAAAATAACTATGCCAGCAACTGGGAAAATTTGAGCATGCCATGCTCATCTCCAAATCCCAAATCCACCACCATCCCTCTATACTGGACTTAATTACATAAATTTGGGGTAAAACCTGACTGATTAACCCAACGGAAACTTAATAACGAATCAACTTTGCTTCAACTATGAAGTGTTTATATAAACACCACCCAAGGATGTGTTCAAGGTATGTTGCATCCATGGTAACAACTAAGGAGCTGTTACAAAATCTGAGAGGGGAGATCATTTCCATGTACGAAAAGGGTCAGAGGTGTAAGATGATTTATAAGACCTTGCACTGTAAGATATTCAAAGCTTCGAACAAATCAGCATTCCTGCTTGGTTGTTGGAAAAAGTCCAACATTTACCTACAAGTTAAGAGGCCATTTTATTGCAAGCTTACAGCATTAGCTGATAAAGGCTGTCATTTTTAACCATAAGAAGATCTCAACAAACAAGGACTTCCACACCGCTCGTGTCCGAGCAGCATAAGGGTCGACTGGAATACGCCAGAAGGAACTTGAATAGAACTGCAACTATTCTGGGACACAGCTATATGAAATTATATGAAGTAATGAAACTAAACCAGAACTGCCATATGGATAAATGGTTATCTGATGCAAGAAAGAAAAAGGAACGCTTATGACAACAACAAAAAAGGCTAAATAAATTCATAGAAATACAAAGTAATTTTTAGAAGAAATGTTATGCCTTTGTGATAAACTGGACCCTTTGGTTATAATTGGACGCCAATCTTCTAAGTCAACCAAAACTTGGATAACAAATCAGTCCTGTGTGTCTATGTGTGTTAAAAACATGCCCTCAGATACTAAAATCAGAGCTAGTCATTCTCTTTGGGAGTTTTATATGCATACTCCACCTAAAACATAACAGCTACCATGAAACCTATTGGAGGCTGCATTGTTTGGCAGCTGCTTTGCTTTAGTCTAATGTTTCACATTGCACCTCTGGGAGCCGCCAGTCAGGCTATACTTTAAGAAAAACAACTTTATATAAACACAAAAAGAGAGACAGCAAGATAGAGACTGGAAAATAGTGGAATAGAGATGAGACAAATAGCTAAAAAGTGATCAAATGTGGTGTTGGTATGAAGCAAGAGAGATGTAACAATGGGAATGAAAGTACCATGAAAGACAAAGTAGTAGGTGAATTAGAGTGACAAATTTTCACACATTTTGTGGCCCTCGGCAAAGTGGAGAACGGAGCCAGCAAGTAACACCAGCTCAGCACACATACTCATACTAAGATAATGAAGAAGAGACCAACTTTACTGATAATAGTACAGAATGCACCATTTCTTGCAACAATCAAATGTCTGACTTTCATTCAGACAGTAATCATGCGCTAGAAGTTTTAAGATTACGAAAGGTTTAAGACATGATCGTGTGCAGCAGTAAAAGTATATATGGGAAAAATAATTTGAATAAGCTCATGGTAAAGAGCGTGCACATTAAACACAGCTATCCTGCCCTCTCTTTCTGAATTCTCTCAGCTTGAGTTGTAACAGGCCTTGATGGTGTGTGTTTGTGTGTGCAGGGTGAAATGGCAACCCACAACACAGAGAGAGACCTCATGGATTCAAGATGTGTCAGCCTGAAAACTCAACAAATACTGGCAGGGAGAAGTTTGCTCAAACGCACGTGGACAAAACAAACTGCTCTCAGACTGTCAGGGGATAAAATCAAGAGCGAGAGGGTGAACAAGAGAAAGGTTAGAGAGAGTTTTTTTAATAGTTTAATCACAAACAGGAGGACTATGCTGAAAATACCATGACAAAAAGAAAAGTTTACATGAGCTAATAGCTAAAATGAGGGAATGGGAAGGACAGATAAGCATGGGGAAACAAAGACAAAATAGTGGCTAAACATTACAGATCTACAAGATGATGATGATAAAGAGAGAAGGGGAAAAAGTGAGCAGGAGCGTTCGGAAAAAGGAATATATGCATGCATAGGCTGGGAAATAAAAATAATGGTAATGTGGTGCTTTTGAATTTAAATCCCTTCTACTTTCCTCTGCTTTTTTTTCAATACACTTTTTGGTTTCTCTAGTGCCCGGCCGCAGGCTAACAAAAGCCCATTAAAACATGAGAACAGAAAAATGAAAACAATACATAAACCACCCAAAGAAAGGCAAAGAGGTTGGGGCCAAAAACAGGGCCATAATGCAGAAGAGAATAAAGGAAACTAAAAGGCAATCATGTTATTATCAATGGAATAATAACAGCATGTGAACAAACACACAATTGTGTGTGTGTCGCACGTGTGTATGCATTTTATTTGTATTTTATTTTATTTTTTTGAGCTCTTCTGTTTGAGCCATACCGCAATAGAAAATAAGCTGAAATAGAATCTAGCATGCCAAATCTGCCTGTCTGAGCTCAGTCGAAGCTTATATCGTCAATCAAAAGTTCAGAAAGGGGTAGCACAGCATGCTGCTTGCGTGAACAAAGACAAAGAAAAGTCAGAATAAAATCAGCAAGCATTTTTATAGCAAATTTATTTTAGGTGATTTTTCTGTCATCAACAGTCTTTAAAAATAAGACTAGTATTTGCTGCCATTGACCACTTGCCATTCACATCACCATAGCATCAAGTGATTCTTCATGGCTTTCATTTCATTATTTTGGCGGGATACTTAAAACCAAGATTAAATATCTATTTTCATGGGATTTCCCCACACCACTCTAAGTTAAAGATATTATTTTATATCTTTAAGACACATGAAAAACAAGTGATGGACTAGGGAAAAAATGACAGACAAAGAAACGAGAATCAACAGTCTAAATCGGTGTTTTTTTAATATATATATATATATATACATACGAACATTACTCCACAAACTACCTATGCGGTGTTCAATATGACTAATATAAAGGCTTCAGATTTAGCTATTGAAAAAGTGTTCATTCTAATAATATATACATTAACTTCAAACAATATACATTAACATCATCATTGATCTGCATGTGCCTGATTTCCAAGTATTTTTTATAGCATGCATTCTAAGTTGAAACAGGACTCCAACTCTTCAAAACCCTGTGTTGAACATCTTCAGACTGCTCATGTGGTTAATGCATTTAACTGCTTAGAATTAAGAAAGGACACAGCATAGTGGTGTTCAAAGCTTTCACCACTGAGACACCATACCATCGTCTTCAAATAAAACAATTACAAACAATTAAACAATTAATGAATTAATAATAATAATAATACTTAATTAACACAAACTTAAACCATTAATCATAATATTAATAACAATAATACTACAGATTCAATCATAAAGGCAATGGGTGATGGAAACCATGTATTTTAGTTAGTTACTGTACTTAAGACATTTTTAAGGTACATGAACTTTATCTGAGTATTTTTATTTTGGAAAACTTTTAGTTTAAATTTTGGTGTACTGGAGATTGGAACATAGAACTACATTAATGATTAAAACATAGTTATTACAGATATGTACTTTGGTACTTTGTACTTTTTCCTAAATACAGAAATGTAATAGACTGTAGAATGTCAAGTCACAAATCTGGTTTTATTCGTCCCCATCAATTGATCGACCCCGTACAGCAACACTTCACTCCACTCTGCATGTGTGCCTCTGTCCCAGCTATCTTAATCTTGGCCAATCGAAGCATTCATTAGATAAAATTTACAACCTGATCGTGTTGGCTCGTTTTGAAATTGACTAAAGAACATTGCCAATTTTATCCAAGCTGACTCACATTAAATCTCAGGAAACTAAATCTAACGAATAAAAAAAAAAAGCTAAGAGAGGCCAAGAGCTCCATGCCAACAATGACATAAGCAGAGTACACACTGTCTTAGATTTCAACTACATCATTGCATGGCACAGGGCAAACTACAGCCAATTAACTCCTCAAACTCCTTTTGAAACTTTTCCTCAATACATTGACAAAGTCATACAATATTTAAATAAGCCCTTGGACCAGAACTTGCAAATGCACTACTGCATCTGGGACTTATGTAGCTTAGTACGGCAACATGTGGTTTATACCGTGAAAATTGTTTTGACAGCAGCATGAGTTTAGCTACATTGTCACAGAGGCATAGAGAAGTCTATACATATTTTCTTTTAATACAATACCTGCAACAAGTGGCATAGCTAAATGGTATAACCAGCTGAACAAGATCTGAGGTTTGACCCACTATAATGCATGTTGCTGTATAATATCTTTCAAAACTTCTGAAAATTATTTGTTGTTTTGGCTTTCAGTCATTTATTCGTCTTTAGTCATTAATAGAAGAATTTCAGTACCAGCCATATAAGTTCTCAATTATCTTACCTATAAGTCCCACTTATTCTTAAACCGTATGGGTTATGTAAGGTAAAGCTCTAACTCCCTATGCCTGATGTTACATATTACTGTACTTGCAAGTAGTAAAAAAAAATCCAGATCTCAAAACCAGAGCTACAAGAAACCTCTGGCATGGACTACATGAACTAGACTAGCCTGGGACCTACTTTATTCCTTATAAAAAATACAAATAAAATACAGTTTACAGAAAAATAGTGAGAGCATCAGATGTTTCATAAACTACCCCCTATAATAAATCATCCCCAGTGGTTTCAAATCCAACAAGCAAATAGGATTTCTCATATATTAAGTGCATCTGATAACTGGTGCATTCTATGCATGTGCATTTGTTGAGAGGTCATGTGACACTTACTGCTGGAACAGAGTAATTTCATTGCTCTTGCTAGCCATGAGACATGAAAAGATGATTGTGTATGAAGAAATCACCATAGAGGCTGATTATGTTGGGATGAAGAGCAAATCCAATCAGCAGATTCGTTAGTGGAACCAGAGACCTTCATCATCGTCATTACAGCCCCCTTTACCGGTCTCTTTCCCTTTCTCTATGGGATAATTCACCATGTGATTTCACTTACAGCAGATTACAGTTCACATCAAAATGGAAAGAAGATCCAGCAGAGGACTGCCTGAGCATTCACTTCTTTTTTTTTTTCTCTCCAGCTTTCTATTACTCTTGTTCTGCTTTGTGGGGGAACTCAGGCTGAAAACAAACCCTCCTGTATATTTTACCTCCGTTTCGAATTCCACCGCTCCAAACTGCAGATGTGGGCAGCTGGCCACAGCAACTCTTCAAACTGTCGGCCTGATGCAGAAGGAGGGCTTCCAATCTCGTGTAAACACAGGATGAGTTCCAGCCATACCAAGATTAGTAACCAGAAAAACAGTAAGAAGGATCGAAGAGAGGAAGGACGGAAGGAAGAAACCGAGAATGAAAAAACTAACAAAAATACAATAAAACAATTGATTTATAGTAGGGTTGTAACGCAGTACCATTATCTGTATCTTTATCCATCTGCCAAAAAATCTGTATCTGGGTTTTGTAACCCAAAGTAGATGTGGCCTATAAATTTTTTTTTCCATCTTCCTTTTTTTATTAAATATAAAACCCCTATGCCTAACCACTGGAAAAGATTATAAAAAAAGAAATCCTGAAAGAAATGTCATATGTGAATTGTGGCTCTAACACCTCCGCATTTTTAGCTTCAAGAATGCCTGTTTTTTCACCAGTCACAAACTTGTGTTTGTTTGTTGCAATATTTTCTAGGAAACATAAAGTCACAGCCTGATTTAAAGCACTGCAACCAGGCAGTTACTAATGATGAATGAATGAGCACTGTAAATTCATCATGCAGGACCACACATTTATGTTCATCGCTTTAACACATATGAAAGTAACGACCTCCTACTCGCATGACTTTATTATGTTGCATCCTGTGGGATCCTGAATCTGACGCACACCTCTTGTCCCAACCAGATGCCTTCCAGGCTTTTTAGTCTTATTCTTCTGAGAGCAAAATTGCTGGAATGCCAGAGCTAGTTTGTTGGAAACCTTTAACTTTTCTTCTAATTACAATTAATTGGGGGAAAGTGGGCAGAGATGAAAGTAAACATCTTAAGGGACATTAAATGTGCTGGTGTTACAACTGAAGACCAACTGGCGGGGTTCCTTTCTTGCCAAGTGTAACTGCAACTTTCTCAACTGTGTCACCCGCCACCTCTGTTCTGTTAGAATAGCACCAGCAGATGTGGAAAGCAACTGGGTGGAAAAAATCAAGAGATACTGAGACACCTGGAGCATTAATCAGGAGAAGACCACAGGTCAACATAGCTCTTTAGAGAGATAAAGATTAATGGAGGATATATATATATATATATATATATATATATATATATATATATATATATATATATATATATATATATATAAACTTTCTTTTCGGCTTCTCCCGTTAGGGGTCGCCACAGCGGATCCTCCGCACGTTTGATTTGGCACATGTTTTACGCTGGATGCCCTTCCTAACGCAACCCTCCCCAATTTATCCGGGCTTGGGACCGGCACTAAGAGTGGCTGGGGATGGTTCCCTGACCGGGAATCGAACCCGGGTCGCAGCGGTGGGATATATATATTTATATATATATATATATATATATATAAAAAATCTATCTAATCTGATCATAGTGTTGCATACATAAGGGCCCTGTTTCCATCGTTGGTTTGGTCAAAATGTCATTACTGCTTATGATGAAATTATATAATTTTTTGTAAAAAAAAAAAATCAATTCTAGATTTTTGACAGCTGTTTTTGACAGCAGTACCCTGACCTTGATTTTTAAGTCACAGTTTGGAAAATATTCAGTACAGATATGGGGAAGAAATGCAAACATATAATTGCTTGTTGTTTTTTATTAACATAGTTTATTATTATTAAGATTTGTGAACATCAATAGTTTTTTTTCAAACAATTCAAAATAAAGTGACTGCTTGATTAAAAAATATATAAAACAATATTTTATTAAAATAGAATATATAAAAATAAAATAGAATAAAACTAATCAATTCAATAAAAAAATTATTATATTGATTAAATTGAGTAATCAGTTAAATTTGCACAAATTAAATTTATGAAACAAAACTTAATACATCAAAAGATTTTATTAAATATTTTACATTTGTTAGACCCTATTTGGGTAACACAGATATATATATATATATATATATATATATATATATATATAATTTATTTTTTATTTATTTTCTTTCCTTTTTTTCTAAATATATGATCTACTTTACTGTTCTACTTATTACAGCATATTTTAACAAATTTTCTTCCATTCTTAATTCAATCACTGCCTTGATATGTGGATTTGTCAGGATTTTCTCCTTTTAAGAGAAATTCTTGAAGTTGGACATAAAACTTAAAGGAATCCATAGCGCTTTGTGGTTAGCGACTAACGCTATGGAATAATTTAGCTGTTTCATGCATGCAAAACAAATCAAACAAATCCGGTACAGAGTGATTAGCCACAGTGACACTTCACAAACTCTAGTTTTTTTTTTTTCTACCCCTGCTATTGTTGTGTATGTTGTGTATATAATAATAATTATAATAATAATAATAATAATAATAATAATAAATGCACTGAGTACAAGGTAGAGACTTAACAAACTTGCAGTCCACCACTAAATACGTTCCTGAGGGAACTCAGATTTGAACTCAAGATGTTCCGCACGTAAAAACTATTGCGTTCGGTACACGTGTGACCCGCACTGAAAAATTATGGTATGACTACATGTACTGTTACACCCCTAGTTTACACAGATTGCGATTTCAGCAATAAAATTTAACATTTTCTAAAAAGGAAATTAAATACTTGTTCATTTTAATAGACCTGTCTTACTTTATCTTGTATATTTAGTATCTATACTAGTATACATACTACAACTATTGCTGCAGCCCTTATATATATAAATATAAATATAAATATAATGCTTTATGCCACATGCCCACAAGGTATAATATAAAAGTAGTATGAAAATTAGGTACACCATGTGTTTAGTAAGGAGAGGAAATTCGCAATCTGTCTCCTTTTATTGTATTCGAGAAGCAGAGGAATGACAGTGGTTTTAATCTTTCATTAAAAGAAACCGTCAGTATCACTTTGAATGCTTTAAGAGGTTTGGTAAGTACATGTTCGGGATGGAAGTTGAGTTTTCCTCTGCTGGCCCATTTGTGTCAGGCAGGGTGCCTGCTTCACAGCTCCCAGGGCAGAGCAGGAAAGACTTACAGCAGGAAATACCTCACCAATAGTCACCCCACTGGAATAGTAAGATGAATGAAAGAAAACAAGGAGCAAGGGAACAAGAAGCTAAAAGTCAGTAAAACGCTAAGAAGAAAGACAGTACAAAAGCAGAACCATGGTAGGACAAGACTTAAGAAAAAGAAGTGTTGATAAAACAGAGAGGTGAGAGTATGAGGGAAAGTATAAAAATGTTTTCCGCACTATGGTCTTTAATTGGACTTGTATGAAACTATAAATGGAATAAGGTCATTTCCACACTTTTCCTCACACTTGCCATTAGATAAGAGAATCTGTCTGAAAAGCTTCTCTTCCTGGCTTCATAAAGAGTGTAAATCGCAAAACCACAAAGTAGCTAAAGGTTAAGTGGCCCTGAGGATTGAGCCAGAAGGTTAATGGCAATGTGTAAAATTGTCCTTTGCTTACAGCTTGATTGAAGGCCCTTGCTTGTAATGTAGGCTCAGTGCCATCTCTGGACTGAAATATGGGAAATTAAACAATAATTATCCTGCTCAAAGTTTACAGGTTTCAAATTCTCACCACAAACACAGTTAGGGGCACTTTAAAAGCTCAATTAAAGAATGTGTATAAACGCCAACTACACAGGTGGTAATACTAATAACAGTCAAGGCCAAGTCGAACTCAGGCTGGAACAGAATTCAAGGAGAAAAAAAGGCTAGATCACATGTTCTTAGTGTGGTTATGTTTCCAAACCAAAGCCTGGGCGAGGGTTCTTAAAAACACCACTTCTTTATTTTAATGATTCACTGAGGTCTTTCAAATTAACACAATCTATAACATAAGCATGGACAAAGATCACTAAAGCACACATACAAACTACCATTTTACATCTTATTTTCTCTGATTAACGAATTATGCTCTACATCCTTTACATAACTTTGTCAGAATCCCTTTTCTGAATAAATGAGTTTACACAACGTTCTTTTGCTAAAGACACTTTGCAGACATAATGGATGCTATTGTAGAATTTAGGCTGTTTTTATGTTAAAATATTGATAAAAAAAAAAAAATCATTCTAATTTGGTGCAAGACACAAAGTCTGGTTTACATCAGTAAAAGTCCTTAAATGTGTCGTAATTCTCAGGACCATGGCACTGACCTTTAACTAATATTACATCATGATCTTCAGAGATCTTAAAAGATAAAAGATTTGTAAAGATTATAATACTGTTATAATAATTGTTATAATACTGATTATAACAAATGTCAGAGTGAAATACCCAAACAAGTAAGAAAATGACACTGTCAGTAATAAACCGTATTACAACCCATAAAATGGATATAAAAAAGGTTTACACACCCCTGTTAACGTTTTTTAAAGTTAGGAAATAAATCATGGCGTCTGTTTCCACCTTTAATTTTTAATTGCAAAATGAAAAGCAAACAGAAAGATGTTAGAAAGAAGTTAGGGGTGCTCATAATTAACCATTCACGTTCAAGTTTATGTTAAGTATTTATAATAGGCTTCTTATCAATATAGAGATTCAGATAATCTCAAATAAAGATCAGCTGTATGTGTTTCTAGACATTTTATTTAGTTTTCATACAACAGCTTAAACCATGGGCCATTAAGAGCTTAAAATATTTTCCTAAATCACCCCAAGGCATCTGGCCAAAGACAAGACCTCTTAGGCATAATTCTAAAATATATGATTGGTGCTAAAAAAAAAAAAAAAAAAAAAAAAAAAAGACCACCAGTAACACACCATAACCACAGCGATGCATACCGAGAGCAAATCGTGCTATGGAGTGTGTTTCTTGAGAGGAAACTTTTTGGTTTTTATCAAAAAACTTGAAAGAAATCACAATAGGCATCCAACATTCATCTGAGCTGGTAGTTTCTATCTAACTGCAATAAATACGCCTAAAACTCCTCATTAAGTTTTTGCACCCCACTGTGGCACAATCGTCTTCACGGCAGATAAGACTCATACTGAAGATAAATTAACCTTCATTCCGTGTCTTTTCCCATCCTTGCTGCTTTCCCCCTGCTTTCCCTTGGGCTAAAGGAAGAAGATGGATCTCCTCGCTGTGAAATGTTCATAGGCCAAAACCGCACATTGCTGACTCTACTCATCCAGCTGGCTTCTGTGCTTGCAGTCACACACTCCAACCACACACACACACACACAAAAGCCCACAGCCATCAATGAACAAACACCCAGCGACCTCACACACGCGCCTTTCTCACACTTTCTGACCCAGTCCAGCTTCCCAAAGCCCACCATGTCCAATAGCCGTGCTGCCTTATGCAATGGAGTGTGTGTGGGAACAATTAATCTGGCTGACAACAACAAACAAATGGGTGAAATGAGAAGCACTTGAACAGAACTTGAGCATGATGTAGTGATTTGTTTTTTACAAGCTGCAAGCAAAGTGACTCAGTAAGACGATACAAGAAGTCGGGGCTTGAAGTATCCTCATCAACACTATACTATTTGCTATAAACATGCAAAAAATAGTTATTGCAATAAATAGCTATTGCAACTCTTTAACCCATACTTCAATGCGTGTTACAGTGATGTGATTATAAACGAAATTTTTTGAGAACAATAAGAAGCCACTTGAAAAGTTGAAAAAATACGAACAATTATTTAAGTAATCTACGATCATCAATTATGTATTATTATGTCTATAATAAATAAATAAATAAACACGGGAAAAAAGCCATTGTAATATAACAGCAAATCTTTGTGAGTGCAAGATAGTGAGGAAAGACACAAAGAAAGAAGTAGAGAGAACAGGAAAGGGGAACAGTCCTGTGGTGTCTGTTTTCCAACTGGCTGGCGAAGATCAGCTACAGCCAGCATAAACACATGCCTTCATGGTTCATACATTTCCTGCTCCCCTCCACATCCCAATGTAAGGCCACACAAGTGCACAACAGAGGACAAAAAAGTAAAGCAGAGAAGGAAAAAATGAGTGTGCTGTGTGCGTTACACAAAAAAAAAAGCTAAGTAAATGAAAAGTCAATAATTTTAATAGGAATAACAGTGCAGAGCAGGCAGTTAAAGTAAAAGGAAAAAATCGAATTCCTGTTATATTGACTATGAAATGTCATCAAGCACCCACTAGTTGTTCTGTACTTTTAATTCGCTGCCAACGAGTTTATAAATGCATCCATTAGGATTCATTGTGAAATAACTACAGAGTCCATCTTTTGAGGCTCTTTTAGATCTTAAGCACTTCAAAAGGACCCCACTGTACCTACCTCTGTTCAAGACTACAAAGACAGAGGGCTGCGAGATAGTTCTCAAACACCATCTGTTTAAGATCTGCGATCTGTCTTATAGCGTCTCTCAGTGCTGCTCTCAAAACAACAAAATCATATGTGATCTATAGGAAAAATTCTTATTAAGAGAAAAACGAAACTATTTTCTCACATAAACAAAAAGGAAAATCATAAATTGTCTAAAGATCGATCCTTAAAGAACTCCAATCTCATTTATATCTATCCCCACATATAAACTGATTTCTTTTCTCCTTTCGTTTTTACATTTATTTCAACCCTGTTTTCAGTGACCTGTTTATTCACCACTTCTCACCAACTAGCTCGTTCTCCCCAGACACAGTAGCCACCAACAGAAAAGGTTAGCACATGCATTTTCGGATGAAGCAAGTCACATATCTTTTCAACCTGCTGCTCACAGACCCCCATGGTTGCCTAGTGTTGCACTGATTGAGTATTGTCATCCCTCCCACCAAGAAAGTCCTCAGGACCCTTCAGGAAAACAGCATGAACACCTGGTCTGATTTTCATATCAACCCTCATTACATGTAAGAGAGTTTTTATACAAGCAAGAAAAAACAAGCTGAAAGCAGAGAGTCGGATCGTGACTTCTCTTCCTAAGATAGTTAATGTTATATCTACATTCACATGTATAAAAATACACACTTATTCTATTTGGTCTTCCCTATGGCAGCTCACCCGGTTCCACTCCCACATGTGCATTATCAAAGCCTATGCCAAATGCTGTTTATTCATTCCTATTTGAGTGAGAAGCTTTAAACCTGACACACACACACACACACACACACACACACACACACACACACACACACAGGAACATGCCTCCCCCCTACCTCCAAACATGCTAAATCAAGGAAATAGAGAACCAAAACACTGATGCTTATTACATTTAAGACAGAATCGTGAAGGAAATGTTTAGGATTTTAGGGTTATCAACTATAAAAGAAATTCAAACGACAGTATCCTGTTTATGGTTATTGAGGTCAATGTATATCCACAGGCAGTCTGAAGAGCTAAAATGTTGAGTTTTACAAGTATGCATTGTTAGAATTTGAGATCATAGACATTATAAAGGTTTAATTTTCGATGTACTGTAATGCTTTCAGCCAAAGAGGCAATCTGTTTTTGATCTTAGGAAGGGTGTTTCACACTTGACTTACCTTGAAAGGATAATTGAGCTTTGTGTGTTTGTGATTGGAAAGCGAGACTCAGGAACGTGGATGAAGAAGTTACTCACTACCTTTTTTTTTTCAACAATCTGGGAGCTCTTTGCCTGAAGTTGTTTTGAAACCTGCACATTATCTCCACCCTGACATTCTCTTACTCATACAAGCACATGCTTCCTCTCTCTCTTTGACTAGCCTCGCTAATCATCCACATATCTGCTTTTCATTCAGGCCACGGGTCTTAATGACTTAACCAAAGTCACGCTTTGGAGAACACACTAAACAATCCTACCCTCCTCATTCTCTCTGTCTGCACTGGGCTTCCCTTGGCCTTCAACTGTGTATGAGTGAGTCTGTGGAAACTCTCCACCATGGTCTTGATTCAATAAGGTGGAGCAGCTACACATATGCTACCATTCTGCGTAAATACAGCTCAGCGGCGAAGCGCACAGCGTGAAGTCAAATTCCCCCTTGAAACAAGCTCGCCAAACTGATGAGCGTTAGTCTGTTTCTTTGTATGTAGAGGAGTAAATGCGTGCCCTCACACACACTACCTTGTAATATGCAAATAGAAAAGACATTTGCCCAAATCGTCAGCATAATTTAAAAGTATTTGGTGGCTGGCAAAAACTGCTCTGGCTTCTCTGAAATAGAGAATAAGAATGAATTTCTTTGCCAGAACACCAGGGGTCCCTATGTGCCAAGCAAGAGAGATAAGCACCCCACCCCCCACCACAAGAAAGAACTTTCCCCAACTTTCACTTAAGAACGCTCACTCTATTTCACAGATAGGAAAAAGTCCTGCCATCAGTTTGGCATTCGCTCAGGAGAATCTCTGAAAGCTAAAAATAAATAAATAAAAATCCTCAGTCTCATTAGCTGATCATCATTTCTGTGTACTCTTCGTGTAACAATGCTGTACAGATGGGGAAATAAGTGTCCAATCTCATTAGGGAATGATTGAGGAGAACATCTGTCTACAGCTCAGACCTATCGTCTATGTGGGAGTACTTGCATCATGTGTGTGTGTGTGTGAGCAGTGTTTAAAAAAATTAATATATCAGCCAGAGAATTATAAATGCCACAACAAGCTGGCACTCTCAGAGGTCAATGCTGTGTCCTGTCTGAATATTTCTGCTCTGGTCTTTATTTAAAATCATGATAGACACCATGAAGAGATCATATAAATAGACAAGGATTGAATATTTGAACAACGCAATGAACAATAGCACGTTCTGTGTGTTCCGTGCTCGCTAGCGAATGTAAACTTGCGCAAATGCATTTACAACTAGGACAACTGTGTGGAACCGAAATGGATCAAATAAGAGAGGGGAAAAAAGGAGGAGAGGGATGAGAGCGTATGAAAAAGACAGACGAGCCGTGGAGGGAGCAGAGGGAGGGCGGCAGTGGGTTAAAAAGTAACAGAGGTTTTATTGTTTATGAGTCTCGGGCAATGGGAGGAGGGAGACACTGTGAGCACTAGCCTGGCACAGAGAGCAGGCCACAGGCCAACCTCTACTCTGCAGTCAGAAAATACCCCAGCCTAGAAACAGCACATATGCGCATGTGCACACACACACACACACACACACACACACACACACACACACACACACACACACACACTGGTACAGTCCTGACATCATTTTAAAAACAAGAAGCGACAATCGAGCAAACTCAAGCCACAAAATCAGTTTTAAAAGGAATCTTTCAGATTTTTTTTTTTAACCCACACACGAGAAATAAAACACGTCAGAATGTTTAAATTCGCATGTCTGCTGACATCAAAAGCAGAGCCAAAACACAGAGCACAATTTAAGAGTACCTGCTAGAGAGATAAGAGCTGATGATCGCAATATGTAAGGTCTCTGCAATTAGGCTGTGCATATGCCCTCTCTCCCTCTTTAACTCTCGCTCTCGCACTCACTTTCATTCCTTCTTTCTCTTTCTCGCTCTCTCTCTGACAGATTTTAACCAAATACCAGCAAACAAGCGATTATTTCTGGCAGCCGGAGCCCGTGGTTCCTTTCCAAGAAAGCGAAAGACCAGAGGGAGTGGGGGTGGATGAAGTCACCCTCGCAGATGGGATTTAAATCAATATTACATTATATGTCCTTATTTATTAAAAAAAGAAGCAGGAAACCAACCCAAAAGGGGCCTAAAAACGTTTAACACTGCTGCACAGTGACGGAGTAATTGCTTTTAATATATACATTTTTCACCCCCTTCTACTCCATCACTATTGTAATTTCCTTCTCTCCCGCCCCCGTGTCCTATTTAATTCCTTGAAGTCACTGCAATCTTTTCTGTATAAAATTATACCTAAAGAAAAAAATATATCTGCCAAGCATTGAGTCCTAACAGAAACCATCTGGAATAAAGTTTGGAGAGAGAGAAAAAAAACAACCTTAGTTAAGCTTTCAAAGAGGAAGAGGAGGAAGATGAAGAGTGCAGGACAAAGAGCAGCAGATGCACTGATAGAGAAGGTTAGACTTACAAATGCTGATTAAATGTGGTCTGCCGTTAGTTCTTATACAGAAAATCTGTTTATTTTCACTTTGGTAAAGTATGCTTCTAATGTTCATAAAAGAAAGCATTTGGAACATGCAAAGATGGTAAAAATGAAATACCACATACTGTACATGTGCTTCAAGATTTAACGAGCAATTAATCTTTCAGTCATTTGTGAATACTGACTTCAGATATATGCATATATATGTGTGTGTGTGTGTGTGTGTGTGTGTGTGTGTGTGTGTGTGTATGTGTGTGTGTGTGTATGTATATATACATATATATGGGTCTGGTTTCACATTGTGGAGAAATGACTGCTCCCTAGGCTCTAAGGTTTAAGTCAAACAATTCTGTTTTTTAATCCGTTTTAATCACTTTAAGTGAAGCATCTGCTGTGAATGTGCTGTTCCTTTAGAATCCTTATTGTATTAGGAAGTGTGCATTAATATAAGCCTAAGATCTGAAGCTGAATGCTGGTGATGTTTTAGAAACCGAATGATCAATTCCGATTTCGGGGGAATTTCACAGTGTATGCAATGGTCGGTCCGAATACTCGTACATTCGTGCTTTTAAACCATTGAATGCATTGGTAGTTGCAGTCAATGAAATGACCGTTAATGATTTTGATGATTTTGCCATGTAAAGTTGTGGTGAACATTTTGGGATGAAACACGAAATTTAATTGACAAACTGAAGGAAATAACATATAAATGAGAAATATAAGCAAACATGGTACAAGGAATTACCATCAACAGCTTCATTATTAGTTGTCATGGCACATACAAACACACACACACACACACACACACACACACACACACACACACACACACACACACACACACACACTGCACCTCCTTCTTTCTTTTTCTTTCTTGTCTGCTCTTAAGCTTTCTCTCTCACTTGTTAATGCTATTAAATATTTATTGAAACTCATTCAATTTAATATCATCCCATCACACTACTTTATCTCTGTGTGTGATTTACACCAGGCAGAATTTTAGATCCCTATTTACCATAACTAACAAAACCTTTTTTATTTTGTTCCTTTGAGTCTGTTTTGCACTGCAATATCATGCAAATATCAATGACATCTCCAACTTGTCATAGCTGACAAGTGACCATGTTATAAGCAGCGTAATCCATGGCTGGGTCTGCATTACCCAATTTAAATGCACTCCGCTGAAGCCACCACCATTCACTTCAGATGGTCCAACCTAGCCGTGGATTATCTCTTACTAACAGCGCCTTGAAAAAAACATCAGAATGAAGATTCTGAGTTAAGAATTTATAACCGACTTTTATTGTCACTCAAGAATTCAGCATAAGATGTCTTCTAATAGAACCTAAAAACTTACCACAAAAGAGTTTTCTGTCATAGATTTATTCTTAGGCTAAGTTGAGGCTCATCCACACAACATTGATTCTATTTTAAAGGAATCCAGACCCCTGTAATTGTATTCTTAATTCACACAATAATAGCTGGTGCACAGTCAACTGGATAAAATCTAGTTCCCGAGTGGCCTTCGGATTTGGGTAGAACACATGGGCACCATGGAAGTCGTGATTAGGTTGCAGTTTCGTTATGCAGCTGCACTCTATCATCTAGCTCTCATCTCATTCAGAATTGTCACACATTTATTCACACGTTTATTCAAGTGGGTATTAGACCGCAGCTGACTCACAACCACAAAAATCAAGAGGTGTATGTCTGTGGTTTCTATGATTCATGGTGCAAGCTAAGAGGAAAAAAGGCTTCAATCCTTATCTGGATGCTACCTACCTACCCATAGTATACCATGGTGCTGTCGAGTTCTCAATTCTGATTGTCGATGAATTACTTATGCTTCTGTTAATCAATCAGTGCGCTGCGAGTCAAATGCCTTATCATTTCAACAGTAACAGCTGATTCATACACTATTATTAAAGATTGAATAAAACATAATTAAATGAATCGCTAATACAAGGATATGGTGACGTGTTCTGTAACATTTGTTTAACATTTATCGAATGAGCCTGGCTATAAAAACGTTGTAATGTTCAGTACGTCTTCCACCATGGGTCTTCCGGCTTCCCAGTTCTTTGTAAATGTGCCAGGCTGTGTGTTTTTGTCCTATTAACTTTATCATGAAGAAAAAAAATGTAGTGGCTGGTGTGAAAATGACTAGCAGCTATAAGACATGTGATAACAGGAACTTGTAGAGTTTATTCAGTTTATAGTTACACAATAGTAAATGTAACTATAAACAAGCACAATGTGTATTCTTTACTACATAAAACTAAATTAATTGCAACTATTTTCCAAGTGACACGGAGTGAGTGTAATGAACTTCAAAATGTGTTGTTATTAAAAGATACTCCAAAAGGCAGCGGTTCCCAAACTTTCATGCATCATGGACTAGTTTCATGCAATACAATTCTTTCAAAGACCAGGGCAGGGGGTTGGGTGGGGTGTAATTTTTGGATGGGTGTAACGTGCATATTATATTGCTATTATGCATATTTTATTATTTAATTATTAATGTAATTATTTCCATATATATAATGTGACTTAAGCCACCTTAAAGCAGATTCAGTGGGAGCTTCGTTTATCAATTCAAAGAAAAAATATTGTGACTGAAGTATGGAAAATTGACAATATTTGGCATAGGCAAAAATTGTCCTTTTAAAAAAAATTTTATAACCTGCAGACTGCAAAAGTCAATTAAATGGAAATAAAATAAACATTTTGATGTTTTAATTCTTTCTGTGCGAACTAGTACCACATGCACCACGAACCGGTACCGGTCCATGGCCCGGTGGTTAAGTATCCCTACACTAAAGGATATTAATAGTTGTTTCACACAATTCTTTTGACCTCTTGACCTTGGAAGAGCCTTTAGTATGTAATTCTTTTCAGTATGGTACATTTCTGTACTTCTGCACCTTTTCAAAACAGAAATTGTGACGATCATACAGTATTTCATTCAAAACATGAAATGACTTTAGACAGACAGACAACAGCACATCACTATTGGCTAATGCTAATAAAAATACACATGAAGACAGACAGATGAACAGACAGACACACAGTGTTTTCTTACCTGTGGTTGAGTTGACAGGTCCACAGCATATGGAAGACAAAAAAGAGATAAAAGAGACATGGTGATGAAAATCAGGACTGCAACTTTTTTTTTCTCTACTGAGCAGTCTGTGATGCTTCAGGCTAGCGTGTGGCTTTAAGTGGTGCCGCTAAAGAAAATGAAAGGGCTGGCTGGCGGTGCTCAGAGGCGTCGGGTGAGAGAAATGCTCCCGTACTTGTGTAAGTGTGATAGTGTTTCCGCGGCGAGCGAGAGTCTGCGTGTGAGCTACAAATCTTAATTGGGCCTTTTGTTTTTTAGCTCCATCTGTGGCTTATCAGTGGCAAAGAAAGTACAAGGTGTTGCTAAACATAAATTGCCTGCATTTGGTTACGAGCTGTTTGCTTCGGCCTAGCGCAGCGAGAGAGAGAAATGAGAGGCTTTACACAGTCTAACAGTTTCACTCAGATACTCCACAGCTGTATATCAAAGATGTTACCAGACATTCATGTAATCAAAATCACAGCTATACTCCGGCATGAGAACAGATTTTAAACAAAAAAAACAAAAAACAAAAAACAAAAAAAATAAAACAATACAGCATGCACCAGCCAGTGGTTATCAGTAACTAAAGCTGACTCCAACATTTACACGCAATTAACTAGGAAACTTTACAACACTGCAACAAACAACACAAAAACTTTACCAGGCAACCGTAAACCCATGTAAAGACATGCTGTTAGCATCACTGCTAACTTTTAAAAAAAAATTTGAAGTAAAGGTTCTTGTTTGACTGTCAGAAGAAAGCCAGAGTAATGTATAAAGCAGTGCTTCTTAAACTGTGTACAGTCAGGGGTTTCTTTAATGTAAAAAACAATGCCTCCATCAGTAGACATCTAGTTATTGAACAAACTATTCATATTTAGGAATATTACTTAAAAGATTGCAATAATATCTGACCCTGATTTTTTTGAGCCAGCAAGTTTTATTTGTCTGAACTTTCCAATCATGTTTATAAAAACTGTCATCGAATTACAGCTGGCATTATCTATAGGCACAACCCTTATAATACTGGTCCTTTCAAACTGTGTTTATAAAAGTAAATAAAAATCATGAACCCCTTGCTATGTTTTTACAGAACTTTGGTGGTTAAAATTTTAGGAACCAATGAATTACAACATTAATTGTTACTTTTTAATCATTATACCCTTTACTGTGAACTTACTTAAGTAGAAGCTACTGTAACATGTGGTCAAAAAACTTGAATACATTTTAATAAAGTTTAATAAATAAGGTTTGCACAATTTATTTAGCCAAATAATGTCACAATAGCCAAATGTCTTGCAAATGACAAAGCATTGACTTTGTTCGAATAACTTTAGTAATTTGTGCTGCTATTGAAATAAAAAATACTGCCTCAGCATAGTTTTAGTGATTCCACTACCCTCTTGAAAAAGTAGACAGTTAGCTGCAGCAAATTAATGTAACAGGATTTCTTAGACAACTTTGAAACAGATGCAATCCAGTGCAGATGCAATAGACCCTGAAATGCAGCTCCCACTTTATGTCTTTGGAAGTAAGTTCCAGATACATGGTTAACTCAGGAGCTTACAGGCCTATGATATTATTTAGGAAGTCTAGTTAACCTTTTTGTACGTTTAAGAAAGTATTAAGGCCCCTTTACTTAAAAAAAAAAAACACTATGTTAAGGATTTGGATGAAAAAAGAAAAGAATAATAATTTTCTTTTTTTTAATTTATTTACAAATTTTTTTATTTTTTTTTACTCGCAAAAAAAAGTTTTCTAACAGCTAATCTACAGCACCTTCTATATGGTGAATATCAATGTTCTGGCACAAGCATATGATACAGAACAACATATCCAACCTTCACTTGCATGCTCTGTATGGTAATCTCTCCAAGCTCACTTTCTACCACTATGCTTTTGAAAAAGACTGATTATGTAATACAATATTAAGTGCGTAACATTTATACATAATAACATTAGGTGCAGCCCGCATTTATTTCCGGACATTTGATAAAATTTGATGAGTGATTAAACACTATTCAGTCACTGTCAGACTAAACCATGAAGTCCAGAGAACCCCCATTTAGATGTACACAATTAAATTGTGATAAGTCACTGATTTGGGTGAGGGTAAAACACCATTTCTAAAGACTTCATCATTGTGTAAAATTGATGTATGGAACCACCAGGACTCTTAGAGCTGACTAGCACAGCATTAAAAAAAAATTCCTGAATAAAAACACATCAAAATTACAAAAGTATAATTTCGATTATTAAACATGATTTAGACTATATACAACTTTAAGTGTCACTTCTGATGCCTTATATCATGAGAAACTTTAAAAAATCTGATATTATTTTTGCTGTCATTGTGCATTTTGCTCATCCGTTCTGAACCAGCTAATGCCCTTTCTCTTTTTTAACCAAAAAAATATTTTTTTTTTCTTCTAATACTTTATCCCATTCATATAATGGACAAATATGTTTCAATATTTGATTTATTAACTATCATCCATAGTGTTCCACTTGGTGGAGCTGTAGCACCCATAGAGTACTTCCTTTCCACACCCTAGTATGTCCACCATGCCAATCCAAAAATAAATAAATAAATTAATTAATTAATTTAAAAAAAAAAAAAAAAAAAAAATCATATATAGAGTCCTTCAGCTGTCCAGCTGTCCAGCTGTGCCAGTCGTTCAAAGACAGATGCTCTCTCAAGAGACTTTTCCGAACATGGCTTGACTGAGAAATATACCGGTTTGGTAGAAATAATGTAGAACAGTGACACAGAGCAGAACTCCAGCGAGCAAGAGAATGAGGGAGGAGTTGAGGAGAGGAGAAAGTGAGAGGGGGAGAGGCGAACACGGTTGTTTTAACCTCCGACCCTGGCACACTTCACACAAGCCACTTCAAACCCACCCCACTAACCAGAGACGGAGGGGGTGACGCCTCGACTGACATACTGCTCCTTTCCTCCTCTTTCAAGCTCTTAAGCTGCTAGATTTCAAAAGCCAATAAATAAAGAACTTGATGTAATGCCATTTTAAGTCTCATCTGAGTGACCCATTACAAAAAACGTGAGCAGTTGTATTTTTTTCTGTTTCAGGTACAATCTAGTACGTCAAAAATAACTCCACATTGTTATACTGTGTCATCTGGTCATTGCGAAAATAAATTATTTCAATTGAATGGCGATCTAAAGGGATGCAGCTAGATATTTAACATTATTACAAACTATAAATGACTATGACTATTTTCTTCCTTTTTTGAGGCAGGGTTCTGTATCATCTGCTTAAATAAAGAGAGAAGACAGAGAGTATGGAGCTAATGCAATTATGATCTGATTGTGAACAGTAAACGTCCAGTCTCTATCTCTCTCTCTCTCTCTCTCTCTTACACACACACACACACACACACACACACACACACACACACACACACACACACACACACACAAAGTCGTACACTGTTTACACATACATGTACACATTCGCTCATACACACATGCATTTAAACAGCCTCACTTACTTGCACGCATGCAGTCAAACCAAAAACAAATGTGTACAGACTAAACATTGTCACACTGAGTTATGATGGTTTTGTACACATGCCACTTGCAATAAATCTTTAAATAACTCTAAAACTCTTGGGGGAGGAAAAGGTGTGAGCGATGTATATATTCCACCATAGATATTTAGTTAACAGAATACTACACTATAAAAAACATAGAACACACTATGTCCAAACTTTAAAAACTGCATTTAGAATTTTGCCTGCCAATGAAGATTAATGGTGTATCTATTACGCAGTAGTGTATGTGCATTACGTAAAGCGCTATAAATGCCCTAAAAATGACTTCCTGTTCACTATACATAAAGAGTAAACACATGCAATGCTATTTTGATATAACAC